>NW_026571095.1:34528502-34548502 GCF_026225935.1 Boleophthalmus pectinirostris | reverse complement strand
GAATCCGTGTATCATTCGTTCATTCGTTTTTCAATATAAAACCAAAAATAAGAAAACGAAAAAACAACAGTTTTCTTCGTTATTTGTCTCCAAAACCAAAATTTAAAAAAACGGATAATGATTCGTTTTTTCAGTTTTCGATTTTGTGTTTAAATGAAGAATGGAAAAAACGGATAACGGCCGTTTCCCGTTTACGTGACTTCCGTGACTGCGATGCCGAACTTTTGCACCGCGTACGGACTGAACCAGGACTGATCCAGGTCCGAGACCAGACCGGGACCAGAGCGGGACTGAGACCGAGACCAGCGGTCCGAGCGGTTCCGTGTCATCGTCTCCGCACTGGTTCCGTGCGGGGAAAGTGAGAATGTTCTGTGGACTACAGGTCCGGACGGGCTGCTCCAGAACTGCGGCTGGTTCCGAGGTGGTGCAAAGCAACTGACGCTTTCACACCAACGAAAACGAACCGAACTAAGAGCTTTTGGTTCAAATGGACCAGGTCCGGGATCAGACTGGGACCGGAGCGCTACTGAGACTGGGACCAGACCGGGACCAGAGCGGGCCTGAGACAGAGACAAGACCAAGACCAGACTGGAGGCTCAGAGCCCACAGCAGGGCCGGAGCTCGAAGCTGAGGCTCGGACCCCGCGGAGGCTCAGAGTCAAAGCTTGGAGTCCGCCCCAGTCCTGCCCTGGTCCCGCTCTGGTCCCGGTCTGGTCTCGGACCTGGATCAGTCCTGGTTCAGTCCGTACCCGGTGCAAAAGTTCGGCATCGCAGTCACGGAAGTCACGTAAACGGGAAACGGCCGTTATCCGTTTTTTCCATTCTTCATTTAAACACAAAATCGAAAACTGAAAAAACGAATCGTTATCCGTTTTTTCATTTTGGTTTTGGAGACAAATAACGAAGAAAACTGTTGTTTTTTCGTTTTCTTATTTTTGGTTTTATATTGAAAAACGAATGAACGAATGATACATGGATTGATCAGGTTTATACATTGTTCCCTCGTTTATCGTGGGGGTTATGTTCTAAAAAATAAAATCCGCCAAGTAGTCAACTTTATATTTTACAATTATTATATCTGTTTTAAGTGTGTAAAACCCGTCACTTTATACACTTTTCTCACACAGGACAGTTACATCCTTCTTAAAACTTATCGCTGCTGTCGTCCTTTTGTTATTTTCCTCCTTCTTTATGTAACAAACCGAAGATTCATTTGTTCCGTAATGGAGCCCGACAGCGCAGAGTCCTGCACGGGTCCATATTTGGAGACCCGCACCCGCGTAGTACAGGACACCACCGACCCAAACTTTTGCGGGGCACACGCCATGAACTGAACCAAGACTAAACCAGGACTAACCCAGGACTGATTCTAAGACTGAAGAGGAGGACTAAACCTGAAACTGAACCAGGACTGACGATCGGGACAGGCTCGGAGGTGACCGCAGGAGAAAGGACCAAGAGCTCCGCACCTCACGGTAAGCGCCGGCAAATGCCCGATCCCGCTGCACTTCAGAGTCACACTGCTATAGATCCAACATTTATGTAAATTTGTCGAGCTGAACACATTCTGTACTGTACAGGAGACATGGCACGGAGGAGATTGATTGACAACGGTTTACAGTCCCTTAGCCAATCAGGACGCAGGGGGAGGAACACAATATGCACTCATACGCTGTAAAAAAACAAACAAAAAGGCATGCAAAATTGCACAAAAAAAATCCATGAAACAGCGAGACCGCGAAAGCTGAACTGTGATATAGCGAGGGACGACTGTACACACTACCGGTCAAAAGTTTTAGAAAGTCCTAATTTTTCCAGTTATTTATTGCAATTCAAGTCGTGCAAGTCCAATGAAGAGCTTGAAATCGTACAAAAGTTAAAGTACTGAACAGACAGAGGTTAAAAAAAAAGATTAAAAAAAAGAACAAAAACCAAGTCCAAGCTCCAGAGTCGTCGTTTTGCAAGTCTCAAGTCTTTGACCTCAAGTCTGAGTCAAATACAGCCAAGTCCAAGTCAAGTCCAAGTCGTCTGCTTTGAGCTTCAAGTCATTTCAAGTCTTTAAACCAAAATAACCACATATAGTTTAGACTTTTGCAATTTATCTGAATTTTAAACTAAATTGCTCTTAAAAAGTCACTGTATATTTATATAAGAGTTGTAGAAATGTAAATTTTTCCTTTTTAAATGTCTTGACAAAATCTTAGTGTGAATCATTACGGTTAGAATAGAAAGAAATCAGATTTAAAAGAGCGTAATGACAGTTATTTTGTCATGAAGGATTTCTGTTTTACTGTACTGTAAATACTGTAGTACATTTGATGATACCACATCACAGTACTTCAGTTTCATCCAAAGTAACAAACAGAGAAGTGGGACGGACGTGTTCCAGTTTGTTCCTGTAAAATTAATCACCGCATTTATCGACTGTAAAGAGAAAAGTATTTTCTAAAAACATATATTTTTTTAGGAGAAGCATCAAGTCTTCTCAAGTCACAGGTCTCAAGATTGAGTCAAGTCCCAAGTCACTGACCTTCAAGTCCAAGTCGAGTCCCAACTCTTAGTCCATTTTATCAAGTCAAGCCTCAAGCCCTAAAAATAGTGACTCAAGTCTGACGTGAGGCCAAGTCCCACCTCTGCCGAGCTCTGCCAAAACAACCTCAGGAAAAAAGAACAAGATGGTAAAGTCTGAAAACCTGGAGTGTCCAGCAGCAGCACAATGTCCAGACTTAAACCTCATGGAGCTGGTTTGGGATGAACTGGACAGAAGAGTGAAGCGACCTACAAGTGTCACACATTTATGGAAACTTCTGCAACAGACTTGGGAAGAAGTTTCTGAAGAATATTTGATTTCTATTGTAAAAAGATTGAGCCACGAGTGTGTTCAGCTGTTATATCTGCCAAAGGTGGACACTTTCATCGATCAAAATGTTTTGGTCAACAGTAAACAGTGAAAAACTGAAAAAACTAGTAAAATTAGTACTGTTAGTAGTAGAGCCCAGCCGATATATCGGTTGGCCGATATTATCGGCTGATATGGGCAACTTTAGGCATATCGGCTATCGGCCGTTATAAAGCTTAGACTCTCTACATTATGTTCATTTAATCCAATTTACAGACAGATAAATGTCCTAATATGTGGCTCCACATCAGTATTTATCTACGGAGTCATTTGTCTGTGTGTGTCCTACTGTCCCTGAACACACCACAGAGTCGCGTCACTCACGTGTGTTTGTTTACACCTGCAGACACAGATCCAAACACTGAGATTATTTTCTTTTTACGGACAATCGGTTTGAGTCTGGATTAAAAGGACATTTATTAGTGCAGATTTGTGATGTGAGGAGGAGCCTGTGTGAGCGGTGAGTGTTGGAAATATGTCGACTCTGAAGCTAGTTTTTGTCATTTGTTATGGGTTAGCTGCTGTAGCTCCCGCACATAAACAGACTGTTTTCTATTGGTCTATTGTAAAGTGACTATATTGGCCGTATATTTGCTACTGGACCTGCACTGATATGTAAATGAGCTGTGAACAGACGTGTGAATTATGACATTTGCGCATATAATTAATTACCGCGGCGCGCACGTATTTACGGCTAAAGGCTAATAGCGCTACTTTCTTTACTAGTGATGGGTCCGTCGCGAACGAAATGACTCTTAGAACCGGCTCTTTGAAGCGAACGATGGGAGACTGATCCTTGTCAAGGCATTTTAAGAGGAAAAAGAAGCACAGTTTTAGCTTCCACAAAATATCGCACTAAATATCGTACCGTGAGATGCGCATCGTGAAAATATCGTACAGAGCGATCTACATATTGTTACATCTATAATCTTGAGCTTTCCCACAATATCGCAATAAATATCGTACCGTGAGGTTTATACCGTGACAATATCGTATCGTGAGACTTGGATATCGTTACACCCCTAGTTAGTAGTATTAGTTAGAGGTGTAATGATATCCAAGTCTCGATATTTATTGCGATATCGTGGGAAAGCTCACGATTAGAGATGTAACAATATCCAGATCGCTCTGTACGATATTTTCACGATATATATGTCACACTACGATATTTATTGCGAAACAAAACTGTCAATATGATACTTTTTCTTCATAAAATGATTTGATGAGACTTAATCCAAAGAACTAAGACTTAAAAGTGTTAGAACTGTTATTTCTTCTTGTCGTCTGCACTGAAATGGAGCAAAGGATCATGGTCTATGTAGTTCCCTCTGTCTTTTTTAAGTTACTGCTGCACCATAACACAGAGGAACTTGTAAATCGATATCATGATATTTCGGTTATTGTTACATTTCTAGTATCAGTAGTATCAGTAGTATCAGTAGTATCAGTAGTATTAGTAGTATTAGTAGTCCCGGTGTATCGTGTTTTTAGTATGCAGTATGATTTGTAGCCTGCATGAAAATAAAGATCCCAGGAGAGCCGTGAGCACATAAGAATGACAGCCGCTTGAGTCTAGTACTGGCCGTACTTTGAGCTCTGACATAATCAGAATAAAACTGTCTGCTTGATTGCCGTCAGTCAAACCTGTTGCTAAGGCTCGAGGGAGCGACCTCGGGGAGAGAGGGCACCCGATTGGTCTGTTATTATTGTTCATATGTTAATTCGCAGGTACGATAATGAAATAAAAAAGCGCAGGATCGTGCAGAGCGGGTTGAGGTCAGAATGAGGAGCAGCGTTTACAGAGAATGAGCTGGTCATGTCCATTTTTATTTTACAGCCATATATCACAGCGATAACTAACAATCTGATCTGTGGTTTGCATAAAATGTATTGAAACTGACTGAGATGTGAGTGCGTTTACACGATCACCACATCAAAACTTGGACCAAAATGTTTAGTTTTAGTCGTTTTTTTTAGTTCAAGGTACAGTTTTAACCTAGTTTAGTGTACATCGTATATCAGCTCCTGTCGGACTAAAGAACACAGCTCAAAAATCGGTTTGAGGTCAGTAAACACAACCAGAATTAAAACATAAGGCGCACCGGATTATTAAGGGATTTTAAGTGCGCTTTATAGTCTGAAAAATACGGTACTGAAGTTTTAAACAAGGAAAAACAGTAATCAGTGTTTCCCACAGAAAACTGGTTAGACAAGATGCAGATCGTGACTAGTTTCACTTTGTGGAAACCATCTGACCTTGCAGCATTGGGATTCGTTTGCTTGACAGTACTTTTTTAATTTAAACAATCTCTGCTATTTGGTCGTGAGGTATGTAATCCACCAAATCCCGTAGGAAGAAGGACAATAACGTCTTTCCCCTTGATAAAATTCACCAAACATTCTCTTTTAAATCCTCGATCTCGGGAATCGTTGCCAACACAGAATGTCTCTCCTCGTCTACATCCATCTCGACGCTTTGTTTACTGTTGTTCTGTTCCACAAAAGGGACCCAGACAAACTCCACGAGTTTGACGTCATGACTTCACAGTTCTTCGCTGATTGGTAGGTGCGTGGTCTACAACTTCTGTGGTTCTTGCAAACTCAGGACCAGGGACCAAATTTGGCCCACAATATAATTATATTTGACGTGCGAGGTCATATACAGATACATATACAGATACAGATACAGATCGACTATAGAGACATTATTTATTCAAAATGTTGTTATTTTTTATATTCTGTTTCTTCTGGATTCATTGTTTAAGCAAAACTATTATTAAACATTTATTTTAGTAAGAAAAGGTTTAACATTACATATCTCGAAAGAAGAGAAAATATGCAGATGTTGTTGAAATTTTTCAATAAATATTTACTTTGGTCCACGACTTTCAGCCCAGTTTTTAATATTGGCCTCTGAATTTGAGTTTGACACTCCTGGTCTAGTGTATTCCGATTCCTGACCTAGTCGCTGGAGAGAAATTAAATTGAGTGGAGGCACTAGGCGGCGCCAGATCGTGACAAGATGATCCAAAAAAAAATCTCTTGCGACCCACTTGAGAGTCACGACCCAGTCTTTCGGAAACAATACTTTAGTTGCTATGACACTCATGACCCGATTTCCAAATATGTAACTCGACTCCAGATTTACCTCTATGACCTCAAGCGTCGATGAGCTTCATTTGACTGGAGCTGAACTCTATATGTGTGCGTGTGTCTGTGGTGTAAACTAGAGTTGACAAAGTTTAACATAAACCGCAGACTCACCCACTGTCCACGGCCAGAGAGTCCACCACCTGCCCGTCCTGGAGCACCCCCACGGCCATGTCCTTCCTCCTCAGGATCCGGTCGGGCCCCTCGCTCTCCGCCCCCGGGTACGCCTTCACCAGCGCCGGCCCCTCGCTCTCCGCCCCCGGGTACGCCTTCACCAGCGCCTGCCTCGCCCCGTAGAGCCCGGTGAGGGAGGAGGCGGCCCGCTCGCCCTCGTACCCGTTGAGGGCCCCCCTGCCCGGCCTGAGGGGGGCGCTGGACTCCCCGGGCTCGCGCTGGCAGTCGGACGGGCGCTTGTCGTAGGGCGGGGCGGAGGCGGGGCCGCTCTTGGGCAGTTTGTAACCATGGGAGATGAGTAGGTCCTCCACGCTGTACATGGTGAGGAGGAGGAGGAGGAGGAGGAGGAGGAGGAGGAGGGAGAGGGGGAGGACGGGGGTGAGGAGGGTGGGGGGTTATGGGCGGAGGAGGGGGAGGAGTCTAACGCTCTGGTGCTCCAATGAGGCCATCACTGTGGACAAGAAAGAGACACAAGAGAGGAGTCAGTCAAACATCGCCTTGGACACACTTCGAGCGTATTTCAAACTATAAAAGCGTATTTTTTAGCGTGTGTTGTTTTCTCTGTGGACACAAACCTATTGATCTGAATCCTCTTACAGCAGTACTTGGGATAATAGACTCAAAAATTGTCAAAAAAAATAAAATATCTGAGCGTCAGGTATTACAATTTACCTGTCTGCTTGCACGAAGATTGATTTTATTGAAGTGGAAACATGTGAACTGGTATGATAGGGTGACCAAATGTCCGTTTTTTGCGTCTTGTCCTGGGCGTCCGGGTTTTTTTTTTTTTAAAGTGATGGAAATGTCTGGGTTTTCATTACAGTTCATTGGGGGCATTAAATTGATCGTTTTTCGTAGTTCTCTGTGACTCAGAAGGAGCGAGACACAAACAGTCGGTCAGTCTGCAACATACCGAAGCGTAAATGTGCATTGAACAATGACTTGTACAAGAAATTCTCAGTTTTCCATCCCGGTCGGGACAAGTGTGAGTCCATGTGCACAGGTTGTGAGTGAGAGTACAATGTTTCCTTGTTTATCGGGAGGTTACGTTCTAAAAATAACCTGCGATAGGTGAAATCCACGAAGTATCAGCTTTATATTTTACAATTATTATATCTGTTTTAAAGCTGTAAAACCCCTCACCACAAACTTTATACACT
Source organism: Boleophthalmus pectinirostris (assembly GCF_026225935.1). Lineage (NCBI taxonomy): Eukaryota > Metazoa > Chordata > Actinopteri > Gobiiformes > Gobiidae > Boleophthalmus > Boleophthalmus pectinirostris. The sequence continues at coordinate 34,541,120 of NW_026571095.1, read as the reverse complement.
TTTCTCACACAGGACACTTACAACCCTTTTTACTTCCTTCTTAAAACTTATTGCTGCTGTCGTCCTTTTGTTATTTTCCTCCTTCTTTATGTAACGAACCCAAGATTCATTTATTCCGTAATAGAGCCGACAGCGCAGAGAACTGCACGGGTCCATTTTTGGAGACCTGCAGTACAACACCGCACCCGCCCGTTAACCCGAGATTATGTCAAGCTTTTGCACTGCCTACGCCACAGACTGAACCAGGACTGAACCAGGACTGAACCAGGACTGAACCAGGACTGAACCAGGACTGAACCAGGGCCGGAGGTGACCGCAGGAGAAGGGACCGACGGAGAGCTCCACACCTCACGGACGTAAACGTGGCAATTGCCTGATGGCGCTTTGCAGACAAACTGCTCGACGTTCTCTCTCTTATGTCCAAGATTAGTCCTGGTTTAGCCCTGGTTTAGTCCTGACCCACACGTGTTTAAAAAAAAAAAAAAAAAAACATTCAAAATTGACACAAAAAAATAAAAAAATTTAAAAATCAGCGAGACCAGGAAAGGTGAACCGCGATATATCGAGGGACGACTGTAGCTCAATGCCGAGGCCCCGGTAAAGTGTCCGGGTTTTCACAAATGGAAATATGGTCACTTTATGGTATGATGCATTTGGATCTAGAGAAAATTAGATCCTCTTTGCAGGGTCAGGAAGATAAATTTAACAGGATATGGTCACGTTTTATTCACTAATTTAAAGACGGTATTTAAACTCCTATTCAAGTCCGAGCTATATGATGGTCTTTGTAATATCCACCTTTTCAACTTATACACTTTGGTCAAATATTATTACTTTTTGTCTGTGTGAATGTTCAGTTGCTTTTATTATTATTATTATTACTATCATCCAACATACAATTTTTTACAATCTATAAGAATCCTACGATATGTTGACAAATATAATAACATGTATATTTCTGTATACTTTGCTTGAAAAAGGCTGATTAATCTTTTTGACATGTCTGATGTATTATTTTATGGACTGGTGCTGTGTATTGGATGTCAAAAACACAATAAACAGAGTGTTAAAAAAAAAAAAAAAGTTCTTTTTGGAAATGTTGTTGCTTTGACTGGAATGTTTCACAGTTGCCACGTTTACACCAGAGCTTTAATTCTGAATAAAAATGAATTCCGCTTTAAAAAGACCATGTAAACACTTCGGAATTAAACTTTATTCCGAAGTAAGTGGGTGTTTTTTTTTCTGATTTTAAAGCCGAACTCATTTATTCCTCGATCATGTAAACCAGGAGTGTCGAACATACGGCCCGGAGGCTGGATCCGGCCCTCCAAGACCTTTAATCTGGCCCTCGGCTGATTTTCTACTTAAATATTTTAATTATATTTTCTATTAAAATCTTGTTAATTTTCTGTGGTGTTTATCACAGCAGCGTCTCCAGCGTCTCTGTACGTGGCCCCTCCCACCAGAGCAGCACAAATGAAGACTTGTCTCTTTCCAAACGCTCTTAAAGGACGATCGTTTTGACTGTTGACCGTGACACCCTCATCAGAAAAATGTCCAACATGAGAAAAGTGGAGCCGAGTGCAGGAATTTTACAACAAAAATTGACTTATTCCTATTTGCAAGTTCATGTTAACAAGTTCATGTTAAAACATTGTGTTGAAATTGCATTTTTCTTAAAGTTTCAGGTTGTTCATAATATTATAATATTTTGTAAAAGAAAGAGTTCATCAATTAAAAAAGATTTCTGTAATAGATTTGTGTTTCTCTGCACAAATATTTGAACTTATTGTTATTTTTGGGGTTTATATGACATGAGTTTTCTGATCCGGCCCCTTTGGGATCAAAGTCAGTTGGATACGACCCCCGGACCAAAATGAGTTTGACTCATCACACTTTACGTCTGTCGGCTGAGGAGGAGAATGGAGGAAGACAAACTGAGTGTGAGGCTGCCCACTCCCACATCTCGCTCACAAATCCAAAGAGACGTGGATGAAAGTCCGAAGCCAGGACTGGTGGAGCCGGATCATTCATACGTTGAACAACCAGGATTATTTTTTAGAAGAATAAACATTTACATGATCAAGAAATAAATTAATTCGGCTTTAAAATCCGAATAAACCATCCACTTACTTTGGAATTAAGTTTAATTCAGAATAATCATTGTCATTAGAATTAAGTGTTTGCATGGTCTTTTTAAAATGAAATTAATTTATTTTTATTCAGAAGTAAACGTGGTTACTCATCTGTAGTTTGAGTATCTGATTTCCAGTCCTTTCTAACCCTGTAATGTAGTAACTTTCTTTAACCTCTGATTTGAATTGGAAATCAGCGTTCACACCAGAGTCAGTCAGATGAACTCAGCAACACATTTTAAACACACCCACGAGCATTTCTGTTCGAGAGAAAACTGAAATCTGAACTTTAAACTAATACAAGAAGCACATGAATTTCAGAACATGTTTGTAGAGCTCGAAAACTACAGAATGAGCAGCTTTTACACAGAATAAGGCTCCATGGAGACGCAGGGAGGGCATCTGATGTAAAGGGACATTTCAGCACATGTTTGTAGAGGTCGAAACTTAGTGTTGTCTTGGTCTCGAGACCGTTTTTTTATGGTCTTGGTCTTGTCTCTGACTTGACTGCGTTTGGGTTTGGTCTTGTCTCATTCTTGAAGGCGCTTGGACTCGGTCTTTTCTCGGTCTCGAAGGCGCTTGGACTCGGTCTTTTCTCGGTCTCGAAGGCGCTTGGACTCGGTCTTTTCTCGGTCTCGAAGGCGCTCGGACTCGGTCTTTTCTCGGTCTCGAAGGCGCTTGGACTCGGTCTTTTCTGGGTCTCGAAGGCGCTCGGACTCGGTCTTTTTCTGGGTCTCGAAGGCACTTGGACTCGGTCTTTTCTCGATCTCGAAGGCACTTGGACTCGGTCTTTTCTCGGTCTCGAAGGCGCTCGGACTCGGTCTTTTTCTGGTCTCGAAGGCGCTCGGACTCGGTCTTTTCTGGGTCTCGAAGGCGCTCGGACTCGGTCTTTTCTGGGTCTCGAAGGCGCTCGGACTCGGTCTTTTCTGGGTCTCGAAGGCGCTGGACTCGGTCTTTTCTCGGTCTCGAAGGCGCTTGGACTCGGTCTTTTCTGGGTCTCGAAGGCGCTTGGACTCGGTCTTTTCTCGGTCTCGAAGGCGCTTGGACTCGGTCTTTTCTCGGTCTCGAAGGCGCTTGGACTCGGTCTTTTCTCGGTCTCGAAGGCGCTTGGACTCGGTCTTTTCTCGGTCTCGAAGGCGCTTGGACTCGGTCTTTTCTGGGTCTCGAAGGCGCTTGGACTCGGTCTTTTCTCGGTCTCGAAGGCGCTTGGACTCGGTCTTTTCTGGGTCTCGAAGGCGCTTGGACTCGATCTTTTCTCGGTCTCGAAGGCGCTTGGACTCGGTCTTTTCTCGTCTCGAAGGCGCTTGGACTCGGTCTTTTCTCGGTCTCGAAGGCGCTTGGACTCGGTCTTTTCTCGGTCTCGAAGGCGCTTTGGACTCGGTCTTTTCTCAGTCTCGAAGGCGCTTGGACTCGGTCTTTTCTCGGTCTCGAAGGCGCTTGGACTCGGTCTTTTTCTCGTCTCGAAGGCGCTTGGACTCGGTCTTTTCTCGGTCTCAGAGGCACTTGGACTGGATCTTTTCTGGGTCTCGAAGGCGCTTGGACTCGGTCTTTTCTGGGTCTCGAAGGTGCTTGGACTCGGTCTTTTCTGGGTCTCGAAGGTGCTTGGACTCGGTCTTTTCTCGGTCTCGAAGGCGCTTGGACTCGGTCTTTTCTCGGTCTCAAAGGCATTTGGACTCGGTCTTTTCTCGGTCTCGAAGGCGCTTGGACTCGGTCTTTTCTCGGTCTCGAAGGCGCTTGGACTCGGTCTTTTCTCGGTCTCGAAGGCACTTGGACTCGGTCTTTTCTCGGTCTCGAAGGCGCTCGGACTCGGTCTTTTCTCGGTCTCGAAGGCGCTTGGACTCGGTCTTTTCTCAGTCTCGAAGGCGCTTGGACTCGGTCTTTTCTCAGTCTCGAAGGGGCTTGGACTCGGTCTTTTCTCAGTCTCGAAGGGCTCGGTCTCGGTCTTTTCTCAGTCTCGAAGGCGCTTGGACTCGGTCTTTTCTCGGTCTCGAAGGCACTTGGACTCGGTCTTTTCTCGTCTCGAAGGCGCTTGGACTCGGTCTTTTCTCAGTCTCGAAGGCGCTTGGACTCGAGCTTTTCTCGGTCTCGAAGGCGCTTGGACTCGGTCTTTTCTCGGTCTCAAAGGCATTTGGACTCGGTCTTTTCTCAGTCTCGAAGGTGCTTGGACTCGGTCTTTTCTCGGTCTCAAAGGCATTTGGACTCGGTCTTTTCTCGGTCTCAAAGGCGCTTGGACTCGGTCTTGAAGGCGCCTGGACTCTTGTCTTGTCTCGGTCTGACAATTGACGAGTGATAAAATGGAGATAGATTTATAAAAATGTTGATATATTTGAGCCAAAATAACTGTAAAATACAAATAAATATCAAAAATTACAAAGATGGTCTCAGTTTGGTCTCGATGGGTCGTGTTCTTGATCGTCTCTGAAAACGAATCTTTCTAAAAACTCCGGCTAGAGTGGAGATTTTGGAAAACGGTTTTGCGTTTGGTTGTAAAGTGGAAGCATCAGACCAACAGTCGAATTTTTCTGGTGAAACACTTTTCACGTGTTTTCATTTGCAGCTGATGTTTCATATCCACGACCAGAGACCAATGAGGCTTTAACAGATCTGTGGAGAGGCGAACCCGCTCACTAATGCACGATTTTCAAGGTGTTTTTGAATAAAACTTACTGTAACAACTGTCATAAAATAAATGCTACAGGTTTGAATCTAATCCAGGTGTTGCCCAGAGGTTTGGTGTAGTTGTGACGGCGCTCGATGGAGGATTTACGCGGGTCGATGTGAACGAAAACTTTTTTGACAACGACGCTGTGTGCACGATGTTATTTTGGAAAATGGAGGGAGGGAAGTATTGGTTTCTCAACAAACCGGGCTCTGTGTAAACGTGGCCTCAGAGGTCTTGGTTTTGTCCTGGTCTTGGGACCCGGTGGCCTTGGTCAGGTCTTGGTCTTGATTTATGCGGCCTTGACCACAGCTCTATCGAAACTACAGCAGCTTTTACACAGAAAACGGCTCCATGGAGACACGGGGAGGGCATCTGACACACACATGGACCTTGATCTGTGTTTTCTTGTGCAGTATTTTTCAGCTCAGTCGCCTCCAGCTCCACTCTCTCAGGCTGGATCAGATGCCCTCCCATCCTCCTGTATGTCAGATCCTGTCCCTGTGTGTCCACGGGGAGGGCATCCGACACACAGCCACATTTCAGAACATGTTTGTAGAGATCTAAACTAGGGCCTGACCGATATGGATTTTTCTGGATCCAATATGACATCAATATAACAGGCTTTGGAGCTGCCAATAGCCGATGTAACAGCCGATATATTTACTGAAAGTTAAGATTTGATTTAAGTTGGGTTTATTTAGGATATGTTCACTGTTATTTTACCTCTTTCTAAAGCCTGATGGCATTTTTACATGACTAGCCAGTAAACAAAGTAAGTAAACTACAGTAATAAATGATGTGTGTAAATGTTGATCATTCACACCTTATGTACAGCCACGACAGTCACTTTACACTAGGCCAATTTAAGAAAACAGGCTGTTTATGTGGGAGCTAGAGCAGAAAATCACTAAGCAGAGCCAAAAGTCACTTCAAAACCGACACATTTGCAACACTCTCCGCTCACACAGGCTCCTCTCAGATCACAAGTCTGCACAAATAAGTGTCATTTTAATCCTGACTCAAAACAATCGTCCGTCCATGCAGTAGTTTCGTTGCTGGCCTAATCTGCACTGAGGTTAACTTTTACTTTTAGTCAGTATCGTGGATCAGATACAAGTGCATTTAAAGTCAGCGCCTCAGCATTGGGATGTGATTCTAGGGGTGCGTTCAGGGGCAGTACGGCGTTACACAGAGACAATTTGCTCCTCTGATAAATATTGACGCGGTGCCACATATTAGGACATTTGTCTGTCTGTAAATTGGATTAAATGGACACAATATAGAGAATCTAAACCAGGGGTGTCAAACATATGGCCTGGGGGCTGGATCTGGCCCTCCAAGACCTTTAATCTGGCCCTCAGCTGATTTTCTACTAAAATATTTTATATTTACCAATATTTACCTCCGCCAAAGGAGGTTATGTTTTTGCCGGCGTTTGTTTGTTTGTTTGTTTGTCTGTTTGTTTGTTTGTTTGTTTGTTTGTTGTTTGTTTGTTTGTCTGTTAGCAACATAACTCAAAAAGTTATGGACCGATTTTGATGAAATTTTCAGGATTTGTTGGAAATGTGAAAAGGAAGAACTGATTTCATTTTGGAGGTGATCCGGAAGAAATCCTGGATTCTGGATCACTTTGAAATTTTAGTTAACATTGTGGTAAATGGGGCCAAAAATTTTGTTTCTCAATATCTCGGTTAATTATTGACCAAACCCCATGAAATTTGACTCAGGGATGGACAATGGGATCCTCTTTCATATTCCAAATTGAAAGATACGAGACAAATATTTATGGAAAACACAATTAATATGAGGGGGACTGTAGTCCTTGGCGGAGGTCTGCGCTCTCTGAGTGCTTTTCTAGTTTCTATTAAAATGTTGGTAATTTTCTGCGTCGCTGAGCAGAGCAGCGTCTCCAGCGTCTCTGTACGTGGCCCCTCCCACCAGAGCAGCACAAATGAAGACTTGTCTCTTTCCAAACGCTCTTAAAGGACGATCGTTTTGACTGTTGACCGTGACACCCTCATCAGAAAAATGTCCAACATGAGAAAAGTGGAGCCGAGTGCAGGATTTTACAACAAAAATGAACTTATTCCTATTTACAGTACAAGTTAATGTTAAAACATTGTGTTGAAATTTCATTTTTCTTAAAAGTTTCAGGTTGTTCATAATACTATAATATTTTGTAAAAGAAAGAGTTCATCAATTAAAAAAGATTTCTGTAATAGATTTGTGTTTCTCTGCACAAATATTTGAACTTGTTGTTATTTTTGGGGTTTATATGACATGAGTTTTCTGATCTGGACACTTTGGGATCAAAGTCGGTTGGATACGACCCCTGGACCAAAATGAGTTTGACACTCCTGGACTAAGTTTTATAATGACGTATAACATTCCCACGTGGAGCTGATATGTTCGATATATCGGTCAGACCCTAATCTAAAATACAGAATAAGGAATATGGATTTTTTTTTTTTTTTTTGCAATGAAGTTTCTCTTATCTAAATAATTTCAGCTTTTACTATTTCCTTTTTGTGACGACTTAAATGTAAAATAAACTGTGATTAATCGCCGCAGCCTTAAATCTAGAACATTCTCCTTTCTCCTTGTTCCCGTGGACGTCAGGTTTAATTACAGGCGCTGAAAACGGCGGAGATCTTAAACGCTTCATTCTGTGCTCACGGCGAGTGACTGTAAAAGCTCTCGATTTGAATGTGACTCCGGCCGCACGGGGCGAAACGGTGGAAGCTCCTCGCGGCGAACGCGAGCGGCGAGGTTAACGGGAGTCGATGTGGTCGTTCGGAAGCGCTTGTCCAGGCAATAACTGGCCCCACGAGTCCGGATCAATGCGGCGGATAATCGATGATCTTCTATTGTTTGAGTGTCCTTCAGGAGACAGTGTGGGGCGAGCGGCTTCAAAACTCTCATGTGTTATTTGGTTTTTATTTGTTAGTGTCGTTTTAAAGTGATTTTTAAAGTGATTCGTTACATTACACGATTATTGAAGCACTTTAAGGTGAACCAGGACTAAACCAGGACTAAACCAGGTCTAAACCAAGTCTAAAACCCAGGACTAAAACCAGGTCTAAAACTAAACCAGAGGACTAAACGACTAAACCAGGACTGAACCAGGACTAAACCAGGACTAAACCAGGACTAAACCAGGACTGAACCAAGACTAAACCAGGACTGAACCGAGGACTGAACCAGGACTAAACCAGGACTAAACCAGGACTGAACCGAGGACTGAACCAGGACTAAACCAGGACTAAACCAGGTCTAAACCAGGACTGAACCAGAGCTGAATCAGAGCTGAACGAGGACTAAACTAGGACTGAAATCGAAGACTAAACCAGAACTAAACCAGGACTAAGCCAGGACTGAACCAGGACTAAACCAGGTCTAAACCAGGACTGAACCGAGGACTGAACCAGGTCTAAACCAGGACTGAACCGAGGACTGAACCAGGACTAAACCAGGACTAAACCAGGTCTAAACCAGGACTGAACCGAGGACTGAACCAGGACTAAACCAGGACTAAACCAGGTCTAAACCAGGACTGAACCAAGACTAAACCAGGTCTAAACCAGGACTGAACCGAGGACTGAACCAGGACTAAACCAGGTCTAAACCAGGACTGAACCAGGACTGAACCAGGACTAAACCAGGACTGAACCAGGACTAAACCAGGACTGAACCAGGACTAAACCAGGACTAACCCAGGACTGAACCAGGACTGAACCAGGACTAAACCAGGTCTAAACCAGGTCTAAACCAGGATTTAAAAAGGTCTAAACCAGGACTGAACCGAGGACTGAACCAGGACTAAACCAGAACTAAACCAGGACTAACCCAGGACTGAACCAGGACTAAACCAGGTCTAAACCAGGTCTAAACCAGGACTAAACCAGGACTAAACCAAGACTAAACCAGGTCTATACCAGGACTGAACCAAGACTAAACCAGGTCTAAACCAGGACTGAACCAAGACTAAACCAGGTCTATACCAAGACTGAACCGAGGACTGAACCAGGACTAAACCAGGACTAACCCAGGACTGAACAAAGTCTAAACCAGAACTGAACCAGACAGACGAACAAAGTGAAACAGTGAGGAGTTTCATAAACGCAGATTTGTCTCGTTATCGTTGCAAAACATCGACTTTCTTGTTGTTAACGTGAGAATCCACAGAGGCTGGAGTCATGTGGAATCAATTCTGAGTCAAATATTTCAAAGAACACTTTTAAAACACAAAGCAAAAAATTACAAATCAAAATAACAAATAAAAAGAATCTAACAAAAAAGTAAAATAAAATAAAATAAATTAATTTTCAATCAAATGATTTGTGTAATTGTGTAAAATTTCTGTCTTTGCCTCTTTGGAAACATTTTGTTTTTGTTCTGTGTCTTTCTCAGTTTTGTTTATTGCTGTTTTTTTTTTTTTTTTTTGGTTACTATTCCAGTCTTCGGCTTTTTGTTTGCAGTTTTGGCACAATCGTGACAGGTGGGCGGGGTTTCCATGGGTGCATTCCCATTGGCTCATTTATGTTTGACGGACAGCTGAGCTTGTTGTGGTCGTTTCCTGCTGTAGTTTTGGCGACTGCAACACAGAAAACAAGTTTGTTCAGCACTTACTCTGTAGAATAATGTTCCAAAAGAAGCGTCCACCAGAGAGCAGTGAATATTAGAAAAGCCTGAGCACCAAAACTTCCACAGGAAACGTCACCAACAGCTTCAGGAGCTCCAAGCTCAGCTGTCCGTCAAACATAAATGAGCCAATGAGAATGCACCGATGGAAACCCCGCCCACCTGTCACGTTTGTGCCAAAACTGCAAACAAAAAGTCAAGGAGCTGGAATCATAATAAAAAAAACAAAAAAACAGCATGAAACAAAACAGAAAAATGCACAGAGACAAAGGATAAAGGATACAAAGGATATTTTACACACTTACACAAATAATTTGATTGCAATCTTTTTATTTTATTTTGTTCTGTTTTATTTTGTTTTATTTTTTATTTTATTCCTTTTTATTTTATTTATTTTGTTTTATTTTATTCTATTTAATTTAATTTAGTTTATTTTGTTTTATTTTATTCCTTTTTATTTTGTTTAATTTTATTTATTTTATTTTATATATTTTATTTTATTGTATTTTATTCCCTTTTATTTATTTTATTCCTTTTTATTCCCTTTTATTTTATTCTCTTTTATTTAATTTTAGTCCTTTTTATTTTATTTTATTACATTTTATTTTATTACTTTTTATTTTATTTTTTTTACTTTTTATTTTATTTGGTATTTTGATTAATTTTTTTTGCTTGATATTTTAAAAGCGTTTAAACTATTTGACTCCAAACTAATTCAATAGGAGCCACAAAGAAGTAAATAGAAATGTTTAAAAGCGCGTGTGCAGCTCTTCTGGTCAAAATTTCAGGTCAGATGCTCTGAAGGGGGAGTGAATCATCAAAAAAAGAACTTATAAAAGACTTATAAAACATGTTCATACTTTGTTTTTGATGAATATAACATGTACAAGAACAATAAAAAGTAACACGGTGATCTGAATATGGTTTGCGTTTGCAGTCAATTCCACAAAAAGGTGCACGGTTTTGCTTACGTTGGCTTCAGAATCCATTACTTTTATTATATTTTTATGCTGCTGTGGCCATTATTCTAAAACACGCCGCTCTCTTCACTCCCCACGAAAATAAATAAATAAATAAAAACACAAATACAATCATTTTCTTTACAGCTCAGTCCAGTGAAAGTCCATAAACCAGAACGACGACGACGACGGCGACGAGAGGAGGTTCGGTCGAGTCCAGGGTTTTGCTCTGACCTTGGCTCGACCTTGACTTTTGCCTCGTGAGTTTGTTCGGAGCAGAAGTGTGTGGGACTCGTCTCCGGCACGAACACGAGGACGGAGCGTTTAAAGGTTCACTTCAGCAGAAAATATTCAACGCCAAGTGATAAATCTGGGACGAAAACGAAGGAACGCAGGGGAGGCAGTTTGTCCGAGGTCCTGGGCTGGTTTAGATCTGGTTTAGTCCTGGTTTTAGACCTTCTTTATTCCTGGCTTAGTCCTGGTTAAATCCTGTTTTAGTCTTGTTTTAGACCTGGTTTACTCCTGGTTTTAGTCTTTGTTTAAACCTTCTTTAGTCTTGGTTTAGTGCTGGTTAAATCCTGTTTTTGTCCTGGTTTAGTCCTGGTTTTAGTCTTGGTTTAGACCTTCTTTAGCCCTGGTTTTAGACCTGGTTTAGACCTGGTTTAGTCCTGGTTTAGTCCTATTTTAATTATGTTTTAGACCTGGTTTAGTCCTGGTTTTAGTCCTGTTTTAGTCCTGGTTTTAGACCTGATTTATTCCTGGTTGTAGACCTGGTTTAGTCCTGGTTTAAGACCTGGTTTTAGACCTGGTTTAGTCCTAGTTTAGACCTGGTTTAGTCCTGGTTTAGTCCTGGTTTTAGACCTGGTTTTAATCCTGGTTTTAGACCTGGTTTTAGTCCTGGTTTTAGACCTGGTTTTAGTCCTGGTTTTAGACCTGGTTTTAGTCCTGGTTCAGTCCTGTTTTAGTCCTGGTTTAGACCTGGTTTTAGTCCTGGTTCAGTCCTGTTTTAGTCCTGGTTTAGACCTGGTTTTAGTCCTGGTTTAGTCCTGGTTTTAGACCTGGTTTTAGTCCTGGTTTAGTCCGGGTCTTAGACCTGCTTTTAGTCCTGGTTTACTGGTTTCCTGGTTTAGTCCTGGTTTAGTCCTGGTTTAGTCTGGTTTACCTGGTTTAGACCTGGTTTTAGTCTGGTTTAGGTTTAGTCCTGGTTTAGTCCTGGTTTAGTCCTGGTTTTAGACCTAGTTTTAGTCCTGTTTTAGTCCTGGTTTAGTCCTGGTTTAGTCCTGGTTTAGTCCGGGTTTAGACCTGCTTTTAGTCTAGTTTAGTCCTGGTTTAGTCCTGGTTTAGTCCTGTTTTAGTCCTGGTTTTAGTCCTGGTTTAGTCCTGGTTTAGTCCTGTTTAGTCCTGGTTAGTCCTTTAGTCCTGGTTTACCTGTTTTAGTCCTGTTTAGTCCTGGTTTAGTCCTGGTTTAGTCCTGGTTTAGTCCTGGTTTAGTCCTGGTTTTAGTCCTGTTTTAGTCCTGGTTTAGTCCTGGTTTAGTCTTTACCTACTCTAAGGTGAGACTCACATTCAGCCGTTTGAAAACCTCTGATTTGATTTGATTTGATAAAACTCCACAAACCTTCACTAGAATCAACTGGATCATCTCAGACCTGGAACTGACCACTTCATGACATCATAAGGTGGAACAGAGCGTTGGAGATAAACAGACTCATAATAAAGATTTACTCAAACACAACTTTATAACATGAATTAAAGCGTCCATTTTGTTTAATACAAGACGTTTAATTGGACTTTCTCTCACATTTGTTGAACTGTACGAGCTTTTTTTAAAATTTGTTTTGTCATTATTGTCAAATTTTGTATGTTTGAAATCGTAATATTGATCTAAAACAACTTAATAAGAGGAAAAAAAAACTGTGCTGTCTCGTCCCGGGTCCAGACTGTCGGCTCCTCCTATGGAAAACTGCAGAGGACTTGTTTTTTTGTTTTGTTTTTTTCATTTGTGCTAAAATGCTTCTGCGACGCTGCAGAACCGAACACTGTCACCGTTTAAGACAAATAAAAACTCACAGATCAGCGGGTCAGGACGGAGGAGAGTGGAAAACAGGATTTTTTTTTTGTGTGTGTGTTTACGGCGTTTTGAGGAGGATAAAGACGACTCCATCTGTGTATTATTCGTTCGTTCGTTTTTCAAAATAAAACCAAAAAACAACTATTTTCT
>NW_026571095.1:34452330-34528002 GCF_026225935.1 Boleophthalmus pectinirostris | reverse complement strand
AGACACTTTGAGACAAACTCTGAGCTCGTATTTTTAGAACACGTCATGTGATCATCAAAAATCTGAATCTTTATTTAAAACGCCCCCGAGACAAACCTCAAAAAACAACGAACCTCTGTCCACGAACCTCAAATCAACTTTCTCGGATTTTAAATCAGAACACAGTGACCAGATTATGAAGATGATTTTTATTTAGAGATCATCATTTCCTCTTCTGGAGTTTTATTTTGTGTAGTAGTTGTAGTTTACATATAGTTTAGGTCAGATGCCCAACAACAACTACAACAAGTACAAAAAACACTACAATTACAACAACAACTACTACAACTACAATAACTGCAACAACTACTGCTATTACTACAACTACTACTAAAACTACAACAACTACTACAATTATGACAACTACTACTACAACTACAACTAAAACTACTATAACAACTACAACAACTACTACAGCTACTACAGCTATTACTACAACTACTACTACTTACTAAAACTACAACAACTACTACAATTATGACAACTACTACAACAACTACAACGAAAACTACTACAACTACTACCACAACTACTACAACCAATACAACATCTACTACAGCAACTACAACTACTACTATTACTACAACTACTACAACAACTATAACTACAACAACTACAAAAAACTACTAACAACTACTACCACAACTACAGAAACTACAACAAACTACTACAACTAAATAACTGCAACAACTACTGCAATTACTACAACTACTACTAAAACTACAACAACTACTACAATTATGACAACTACTACTACAACTACAACTAAAACTACTATAACAACTACAACAACTACTACAGCTACTACAGCTATTACTACAACTACTACAACCAATACAACATCTACTACAGCAACTACAACTACTACTATTACTACAACTACTACAACAACTATAACTACAACAACTACAACGAAAACTACTACAACTACTACCACAACTACAGAAACTACAACAACTACTACAACAACAACTACAACTAGTACTACTACTACTACTACAACCACAACAACTACAATTACTACTACAGCAACAACTATTACAACTATTATTACAATAACTACAATTGCAACTACTACTACTACAACAACTACTACAACCACAATAACTGCAACTGCAACAACTACTACTACAACTACAACAGCTACTACAATTACGACAACAACTACTACAACAACTAAAACTACTACTATAAATACTATTACAACTACATCTACTACTACTACAACAACAACTACTACAACTACTTCTACTACACCTACTACAACTACAATCCAACAACTACAGCAACTACAACAACTGCAACAACTACAGCTACTACTACTACTACTACTACTACTACTACAACTACAATCCAACAATGACAGCAAAGACTACTACTACTACTACAACTACAACTACAAAAACTACAGCTACTACTACTAATACTACTACAACAACTATAACTACTACTACAACTACTATTACAATCCAACAGCAACAACTACTACACCAACTACAATAACTACAGCAACTACAACTACTTATACAACTACAACTACTACTACAACAACTACTACTACTACAACTACTACTTCAAGAACTAAAACTACTAATACAACTACAACAACTACAAGAACAGCTACTACTACTACAATAACTACAGCAACTACAACAACTACTAATACAGCTACAACAACTACAGCTACTACTACTGCAGCAACTACAACTACTACTACTACTACCATTACTATTACTACTACTATACACTGCTATAGTGATCATTTGTATATTAAAGTTACATTATGTAGTATTGCTGGTGGAGGTTTTGCCACCTTCTTGTTGTTGCCATGGAGATGTTATTTTTTTCTGGAATGTTTCGCAGTACTACAGCAACTACTACAACAACTACTACAACAGCTACAACAACTACTACTACAACTACAATAACTACAGCAACTATACAACTATTAATACAAACAACTACTACTACTACTACTACAACAGCTATAACTACAACTACTACAATCCAACAACAAATACAACAACTACTACAACAGCTACTACAACTACAATAACTACAGCAACTACAACTATTACTACAACTACAACAACAGCTATTACTACTACTATACACTGCTATAGTGATCATTAGTATATTAAAGTTGCATTATGTAGTATTGCTGGTGGAGGATTTGCCGCAATCCGTGTATCATTCGTTCATTCGTTTTTCAATATAAAACTAAAAATAAGAAAACGAAAAAACAACAGTTTTCTTTGTTATTTGTCTCCAAAACCAAAATGAAAAAACGGATAATGATTCGTTTTTTCAGTTTTCGATTTTGTGTCTAAATGAAGAATGAAAAAAACGGATAACGGCCGTTTCCCGTTTACGTGACTTCTGTGACTGCGATGCCGAACTTTTGCACCGGGTACGGACTGAACTAGGACTGATCCAGGTCCGAGACCAGACCGAGACCAGAGCGGGACTGAGACCGGGACCAGACCGGGACCAGAGCGGGACTGAGACGGGACAGACCGGGACCAGAGCGGGACTGAGACCGGGACCAGACCGGGACCAGAGCGGGACTGAGACCGGGACCAGACCAGGACCAGAGCGGGACTGAGACCGGGACCAGACCGGGACCAGGGCGGGACCAGGGCGGACTCCGAGGTTTGACTCCGAGCCTCCACGGGGTCCGAGCCTCAGCTTCGAGCTCCGGCCCTGCCGTGGGCTCTGAGCCTCCGGTCTGGTCCCGGTCTGGTCCTGGTCTTGTCTCGGTCTCAGGCCCGCTCTGGTCTCGGACCTGGATCAGTCCCGGTTCAGTCCGTATGCGGTGCAAAAGTCCAGCATCGCAGTCACGGAAGTCACGTAAACGGGAAACGACCGTTCTTCATTCCATTCCATTCCATTCTTCATTTAAACACAAAATCGAAAACTGAAAAAACGAATCGTTATCCGTTTTTTCATTTTGGTTTTGGAGACAAATAGCGAAGAAAACTGTTGTTTTTTCGTTTTCTTATTTTTGGTTTTATATTGAAAAACGAATGAACGAATGACACACGGATTTGCCGCCTTCTTGTTGTCGCCATGGAGATATTATTTTTTCTGGAATGTTTCGCAGTACGGCATCGAAGTGTTCTACGTTCTTGGGAAAAGCAGGTGACGCCACAGGGCCGAGTTACAGTCCAGAGGAGGTCCGTGGAGAGGCGAGCCCGCTCACAGTGCCAATGCAGAACAGATGAGTTTTAATGCCGTACTGCGGGACATTCCAGGAAAGCAACACCTCGCACAGTGCGTCTTTTAAATGCTTTGAGACAAGAGGACTCTTTGGTACACAAAACCAGGAACTAAAAAGACTTAATCAAGACTAATCCAGGTCTGATCCAGGTCTAAACCAGGTCTAAGATGGATAAGTTTAATGCCGTACTGCGGGACATTCCAGGAAAAGCAATAACATCTGTCACCGGTTCCACAGTTCACCTTTACGACGCCCTGACACCGGGGGCTCTTCAGTATCGCTCGTCTTTATTGGACATAAATAATCACAGACACTAAACACGTTTGTCTTTGTTCGTCTGTATTGATCTCGTCGAGCTCCGTTAAACTAATCGGATTTAAACGGCTCAGTTATAAATTCACTGTTACAACCTTTGAATTTCATTTCATTTCATTCGCCGACAAACACGAGCCAGATCTGTGACATTTAGAGCAGAGCTGAATCCGACTAAAAAAGAAACTCTTAATAGACCCTTTTTCACGACGACCGGTAGGTTTGGGGAACTTCAGGTCGATGTTTTTCTCTGGTAAAATATCTGTGTAAATGTTTCCAAAAAGGTTCACAAAGGATAAAAATTCTAACATGAAAAATTTATCCAAGAGAAGAAAGATGAAAATGAAAAAAAGAAAGGCGAACAGAGACTAGTTCAAAAATAGAGTAAATCGTGAATAAAAACAATACATAAAAATTGTTAAAATGGATAAAAAGATTTTTAAAAAAGAACAAAATAAAAAAAAATGTAATAAAAATTCATAAAATACACAGAGGACTATGGCTGGGTATCATTAAGAAGCTGCCGATACGATACATATCTCGATACATACACCACGATACGATACATATCTCGATACATAGGCCACGATACATATCTCGAAACATACGCCACGATACGATACCTCGATACACGATACGATACATATCTCGATACATAGTACATATACGATACATTCGATACGATACGATACATGTACGCGATACATCATTCAGGCCACGATACGATACATATCTCGATACATACATATTCAACGATACGATACATGTCTTGATACATAGGCCACGATACGATACATATCTCGATACATAGGCCACGATACGATACATATCTCGATACAGTGCACTTTCGGTTCAATACGATATATTTCAAATCGATTCGATACGGTTCAATAAAAAATAAAGGCTAAATCATGGCTGTGATACTAAAAGTTTTTGTTAAACCACTTTTTGTGCAAAGTTCATATGAAACACAAACATTTTAATCATAAAAACAGTGAAAATGTCAAATGTGTCGCATAGTTTCCTCCCTCTGAACGAACAACAAAACTGTAGCCCTGTAACAAAATAATTTAGTAAAATATACGAAAAAATACTCTTGCCGATATATCGATACAGCAGCCCACGATATTGAGACTGTGACTATCATCACATTAAACAATACAATATACCGATCGATATACCTCCAGCAACTCGTCTCCACGTCACTGGATTAACACCTTTTGTTTTATTATTAACAAGGATAATCAAAAGCTGAAAAACATGCAGCCAAAATAAAAATAAAAAATAAAAAACATCTCAATATAAAGTAAAATCTTATTAAAATTGGATAATCACAAATAAATAAAGTAAATAATAAAAAAACAACATGAAGCAGAAAAAAAGTGGTGTAAATAAATAATTTGGGGATTTGGGGAAAAATTTTAAATGTAATTTGATTTTGCCTGATAACAAAAAAAAGAAAAAAGAAAAAAACGATCGCAAAAAAACCCCAAAAAGCAAAAAAAACTAGAGAGTAGAAGTGATTCTTAAGACGAGACTTAAAACACTTCACTGTGGGCGTGTCATAAGTAATAACACCTCCACGGAGAAAAGCATTTGACGGATCCTCCACCGGAAAAGTTACGCAATGCAGCTTTAACTGAACGGGAGCAGCCGGGTCAGTCTGTGGTCACGTTTATTTGTTTTAAATGAAGGAACAGAACATTTAAAACTATGTAAATGTTTGTTTGCATGTGGCTCGGAGCGCTCCCTCTGAACATCTGACACCGACGAGACGTCAGCGTGAAAGTACAGTACAAAAGTACAACGCAAAAGTACAACACACAATGTCAACGCAAAAGTACAACGCAAAAGTACAGCACAGAAGTACAACGCAAAAGTACAACACACAATGTCAACGCAAAAGTACAGCACAGAAGTACAACGCAAAAATACAATGCAAAAGTGTGACGCAAAAGTACAACGCAAAGGTACAATGCAAAAGTACAACACACAAAAGTGTGACGCTAAAGTACAACACACAAAAATACAACGCAAAAGTACAACACACAAAAGTGCAACGCAAAATAACAACACAAAAATACAATGCAAAACAACAATGTAAAACTACAACGCAAAACTACAGCACAAAAGTACAACAAAAGTACAACACAAAAGTACAACACAAAACTACAACACACGAAAGTACAACGCAAAAGTACAAAAGTATAACACAAAAGTACAACGCAAAAGTTCAACGCAAAACTACAACACAAAAGTGTACTGCAAAAGTATAACGCAAAAGTACAACAAAAAAGTGCAACACAAAAGTGCAACGGAAAAGTACAAAACTACAACACAAGACTACAAAGCAAAAGTACAAAGCAAAAGTACAAAACTTCAACGCAAAAGTACAAAAGTACAATGCAAAAGTACAACACAAAAGTACAACACAAAAGTACAACACAAAAGTAAACCACACGCTGGAGGCTTGAGCTAAATTTACCTGCAGCTCTTTCAGGCTCAGATATTTTTAAATGTTTGACGTCGTATCACAAAAGAAAAAAGTATTTATGGAAAAGACTAAGACCAAGATCAAGGACAATTAAGAAACCAGGTCTAAACCAGGACTAAACTAGAACTAAACCAGAACTGATTCAAGTTTTACCCAAGACTAAACCAGGTCTAAATAAAGACTAAACCAAGACTAAACCAGGTCTAAATCAGGACTAAATCAGGTCAAACCACTGGTCTGACACAGGACTAAACTGGGACCTGGACTAAACCAGAACTAAACCAGGTCTGACCTAGAACTATATCATGACTAAACCTGTTTGACCCAGGTCTAAACCAGGACTAGACCATTAAAGAGATACTGACCACTTCAGGGCGGAACTAAACCAAAACTCAAGCCTGACTAAACCAGGTCTGACCTAGGACTAAACCAGGACTAAACCAGGACTAAACCATGACTCAAACAAATTTAAATCTTGTCTAAAAGACGGTGACCACTGTAGGTTTGCACTGAACCAGGACTAAGAACTAAACCAGGTCTAACCCAGTTCTAACTCAGGTCTAAGTCACATCTAAACCAGGACTAACTCAGGTCTAACTAAGAACTAAACCAGGTCTAACCCAGACTAAATTGAGGACTAAACCAGGTCTAACTCAGGTCTGAAGTAGGACTAAACCAGGACTAAACCAGTCCTAACTAATAATTACCGGTTAACAAAGTCTAACCCAAAACTAAACTTGGACTAACCCAGATCTAACTCAGAATTAAACTTAGGACTCAACCAGGTCTAATGAAGAACTAAACCAGGTCTAAGTGAGGACTAAACCAGGACTAAAGCCTGTGTGACAGATCCTGACCACATCTCCATTTGTCGAGCTCCGATGTGAAATGCATCGAGTTTGAGGACAAAATGTTCAGTCTCGTGATTTTCCCACCCACCGACAGGAGCTGATGAAAAGGTGAACACAGCAGCTTCTGAGAACCAAACCAGGTCTAAAACAGGTCTAAAACAGGTCTAAAACAGGTCTAAACCAGGTCTAAACCAGGACTAAACCAGGACTAAACCAGGTCTAAACCAGGACTAAACCAGGACTAAACCAGGACTAAACCAGGTCTACTAAACCAGGACTAAACCAGGTCTAAACCAGGTCTAAAACAGGTCTAAACCAGGTCTAAACCAGGACTAAGGACTAAACCAGGTCTAAACCAGGTCTAAAACCAGGACTCTAAACCAGGACTAAAAAACCAGGTCTAAACCAGGACTAAACCAGGTCTAAACCAGGACTAAACCAGGACTCTAAACCAGGAAACTAAACCAGGACTAAACCAGGTCTAGACCAGGTCTAAACCAGGACTAAACCAGGACTAAACCAACTCTAAACCAGGACTAAAACCAGGACTAAACCAGGTAAAAACCAGGACTAAACCAGGACTAAACCAGGACTAAACCAGGACTAAACCAGGACTAAACCAGGTCTAAACCAGGACTAAACCAGGACTAAACCAGGGGGGTCTAAACCAGGACTAAACCAGGACTAAACCAGGTAAACTAAAACTAGGTCTAAACCAGGACTAAACCAGGTCTAAACCAGGTCTAAACCAGGTCTAAACCAGGTCTACTAAACCAGGACTAAAACCAGGACTCTAAACCAGGACTAAACCAGGTCTACTAATAAAAACCAGGTCTAAACCAGGTCTAAACCAGGACTTAAACCAGGGTCTAAAACCAGGACTAAACCAGGTCTAAACTCTCTCTCCCATATTGTTTCTGAACTAAACCAGGACTATTCTCCTATATGTTTTTGATCTAAACCAGGACTAAACAATGACTAAACCTGGTCTAAACAGGTCTAAACCAGGACTCTAAACCAGGTCTAAACTCTAGAAACCAGGACTAAACCAGGTGTGGAAAAGGTGGATTTAAAGTGTTCATAAAGGTCCGTGCACAGAGCAGAGCTGAGGAAAGTTTGACTTTGGTATAACACACAACAGGACTCTGCTAACAGGGCCAAAGTAAACAGGGAGTTTGTGTCTAAGACTGAACAATTTGAGAAAAAATAAATATAAATAAACAAATTTTTTTAGAATTGCCATGTTTAAAACGACTCGTATGACGCTATTTTCTGATCTACAGTTTGTTCTAGTGTCACAGACAGACCTGGAGTTGTGTTTTATTCCATTCAATTCTGTTCTGACTGTGAGCGGGGTCGCCTCTGCACAGATCTGACCTGTAACTTCTCGGTGAAGACAGAAGAGTAGATAATTTAATGCCATACTGTGAAACATTCCAGACAAAGCCTTAAATCTCCATGAAGAAAAGAATCAGACAGAACCTCCACCAGAAAAGTTACACAAAAATAAAGACTTAACATAAATATATAAATAAATATAAACACTATGTCTGAAAACTGATTGTAAAAATGCAGTTTTATTTCAATTTTCTGCATATTTTAGGTTAATAAAGGAAACCAGAGGAAGCACAGACACAGGGAGAACATGCAGACTCCACATAAAAGTCTCCACGTGGTCTGGAAATCAAAAATCAAACCGGTGACCTTTCCACTGCAGGGCGGTGATAACGACTATAACACCATGACACTGTATGAGTCAATAAGCATCATCGTGTGCGCAGACAGACAGATATAAACACTTAAATCTATCAGAAAATGATTTAAAAGTCGTTTTTCTTGATACGTTATTTTAATATAAACAAACTCTAGACTAGAATTATCTTATTTTTCGGACTTTAGTCGCATGTCTCCTGCAGAAAGAGCCTCTGTCCTGTCTGTATCATGTCAGTCGATCGCACCATTACTTCTGCACCACTGAACGATTTAACATTTAAACTTATAAAGACTGAACACAAATGCCCCCAGAAACAAAATCAGATTTTGCAGATTACAAACTGCAAGTCGTGAAATCTGCAGCTGAAAACGATAATCGAGCAGCAGAAAGAAAGTTTGGAGTGAGAGAGAAACTTGTGACACCGGGAGGATGCACCATGAAACTTTCCTGGAAGTCACTGGATGGATGGACAAAGTCTGGACTTCAGTGACACCGAAACCATCCTGTCGGGATTCAGAAAGACCCGAATAATTCTAACTGGAACTGATGCTGAGTCTGACGACAGCGACACAGAAGAGGAAGCGGCGCTCTGTTTACCTCTGGAGGTCGAAGAGTTGCCATGGATCAATTGCAGCGGTTTTCAATAAGTGAGACCTGCGTCAAAGAGCCACTGGGGAGGAGTGACACACGCGGACTAAACCAGGACTGATCCCAGGACTGAACCAGAAGAACTAAACCGGGACTGACCTAGAACTGAACCAGGCCTGAGTGTCGGGACGGGCATGAAACGGGCCTGTCACCCCAGAGGGAGACACCTGGTTTAGACTTGGTTTAGACCTGGTTTCCTGGTTTAGACCTGGTTTAGTTAGTCCTGGTTTAGACTTGGTTTAGTCCTTGGGTTTAGTCCTGGTTTAGTCCTGGTTCAGTCCTGGTTTAGTCCTGGTTTACCTGGTTCCTGGTTTAGTCCTGGTTTAGTCCTGGTTTAGTCCTGGTTTAGTCCTGGTTTAGTCCTGGTTTAGTCCTGGTTTAGTCCTGGTTTAGTCCTGGTTTCCTGGTTTAGTCCTGGTTAGATTGGTTTAAATCTTCTCCTCAGTCCTGTTTAAAAGTCGTGAGATCAGGACACAGTGTGATGTCTGTCGTTCCTGTACGTCTCCGCGTTCTTCTGTGGGTAAATTGAGTTTGTTTCTCTCCGGACAGTTGTCCCGGTAATGAGCTGGAGCTGCACCGGAGCCAGTTTTTCCCGTTTGTGCGTCGGCTCCGTTCACGCCGACATCATGTACGCTGTATTTATGATAATTTAATTTCCATCTCCCAAATGCCACGCGGTCATTTGAATAAGAACAAAACACTGGACACTATGTACTTTTATGATTTTACACACTCTACATTTATTTCACTTCCACATGTCATTGCTTGACCCGGAATGTTTCACACTACGGCATTAAACAGTTCCATTTTTCCATCCGTACGTTTATTTTTTTCCGATTTCTAGACCAGACTGAGTTACAGGTCACATCTGTGGAGAGGCGACACCTGTTTTTGTAGATATTTCAGAGCTTTAAACCACCTGTAACCAGTGTCGGGGAGTAACAGATTACATGTACCGGAGTAAAGTAATCAGAGTACAAATGATGAGTAACTGTATTCAGTTACAGTTACTGTTTCAGTGAGTGGGAATTGGATTACAGTTACTTTGTTGAAATAAATGGATTATACAGAGGGATTTTCCTGTTTTCACATTTTGGGCTAAACCAGGACTAAACCAGGACTAAACCAGGACTAAACCGGGACTAAACCAGGACTAAACCAGGACTAAACCAGGACTAAACCAGGACTAAACCAGGACTAAAACCAGGACAAAACCAGAACTAAACCAGGACAAAACCAGGACTAAACCAGGACTAAAACCAGGACTAAACCAGAACTAAACCAGGACAAAACCAGGACTAAACCAGGACTAAAACCAGGACTAAACCAGATCTAAACCAGGACTAAACTAGGACTAAACCAGGACTAAAACCAGGACTAAACCAGGACTAAAACCAGGACTAAACCAGACTAAACCAGGACTAAAACCAGGACTAAACCAGGACTAAAACCAGGACTAAAACCTAAAACCAGGGACTAAACCAGGACTAAACCAGGACTAAAACCAGGACTAAAACTGGGACTAAACCAGAACTAAACCAGGACTAAACCAGAACTAAACCAGGACTAAACCAGAACTAAACCAGGACTAAAACCGGGACAAAACCAGGACTAAACCGGAACTAAATCAGGACTAAAACCGGGACTAAACCAGGACTAAACCAGAACTAAACCAGGACTAAAACCGTGACTAAACCAGGTCTAAACTAGGACTAAACCAGAACTAAACCAGGACTAAACCAGGACTAAAACCAGAACTAAACCAGGACTACGACCGGGACTAAACAAGGACTAAACCAAGTCTAAAACTGGGACTAAACCAGGACTAAACCAAGACTAAACCGGGACTAAACCAGGTCTAAACAATATGATATTTAACAGTCGTGGACATAATTGAAGCAGCAGTGTCTCATATAAAAATCATTTCTCTATCAGGATGTGTTTGTTACATTCATTTTAAAAAACACGACAATATCAAGTAATCCAAAGTAATCAGATTACATTACTCACCTTAAGTAATTTAATGGATTACGTTACAAACTACATTTTGGGGTTTGTAATCTGTAATCTGTAGGGGATTACATATTAAAAGTCACCTTCCCAACACTGCCTGTAATTGAAGTAGAGCTGTTTAAAGTCACACTGCGGAACATTCCAGACACACAGCAATGACGTATCCATGGAAACGAGCGGGCGAGGCGACGGACCCACCGCCGGGAAATTTAAGTAACACGCGTTTAAAAGTCGAGTATGTAGTTTTTCCAGAGATGTTAGTGCTTTGCCGAGAATGTTTCGCAGTAGGGCTTTAGGCTTATATCTCCATGGAGACGGGCGGGTGGAGTTGTAGGTCAGGTCTGTGGAAAAGCGAGCCGACTCACAGTTAGAATGTGTGTTTTTCGATGTGGTTTTGAGCGATATAAATGTTTGTAATTGAGTAAATGCAAAATAGAGATTAATGCCAGACTGTGGAACATTCCAGACACAGCAATAATATCTCCATGGAGATGAGTAGGTGGAGTTATAGATCAGATCTGTGGAGAGGAGAGCCAGCTCACAGTTAGAATGTGTGTGTGTGTGTGTTTTTTTATGTGGTTTTGAGCTTTATAAATGTTTGTAATTGAATAAATGCAAAATAAAGATTCATGCCAGACTGTGGAACATTCCAGATAAAGCAATAACATCTCCATGGAGACAGGCAAGTGAAGTTTTAGATAAGATCTGTGGTGAGGCGAGCCGGCTCACAGTGAAATTTGATGTTTTTAATGTGTTTGTGAACAATAAAAAAACATCTGTAATTGAATAAATGCAAATGCAAAATAGAGAAGATTAATGCCAGACTGTGGAACATTCCAGACAAAAGAAATAACATCTCCATGGAGACAAGCAGGTGAGGTTGTAGATCAGTGCTGTGGAGAGGCGACCCCGCTCACAGTAAGAATGTGTGTTTTTCAATGTGTTCAATATAAACATCTGTCAGTGAATAAATACAAAATGGACAAGTTTAACGCCGTACTGTGGAACATTCCAGACAAAACAATAACATCTCCATGGAGACAAGCAGGTCAGCAGAGTCAGACAACCAAGAACAGACAAAACAATGAGACAAGCAGGTAGCAGACGTCCCACCAGAAAAAAAATGCATGCATGCAACCTTTAAAAAGACAGTCGCATGTTTATGATCTTTAAAAATCAAAAATGTTGTGCACTGTTTTCCTATGACCTCTTGTTTATAACTGAGATTTTATATTTTATTACTTATTTTTAGGGGTGGGCGATATCTCGATATTTTTAATATATCGAGATTTTTTAAAAACTTGATATGAATTCTGACATATCGTATATATCGATATAATGCTTATATTCAATTTTGATTTCGCCGCTTCACTTGTTTGTTTCTCTGTCGCCTCCGCGCGCCGCCGCCTCCCTGAGTTTGTTGCTCGTGTCTCCTTCACTCGTCACTGTCGCCGTGAACGACGAAAGTTGGTGCCAGTGAAAAG
This sequence comes from Boleophthalmus pectinirostris, assembly GCF_026225935.1. NCBI lineage: Eukaryota > Metazoa > Chordata > Actinopteri > Gobiiformes > Gobiidae > Boleophthalmus > Boleophthalmus pectinirostris. The sequence continues at coordinate 34,515,227 of NW_026571095.1, read as the reverse complement.
CTTCTAGCGCCACGAAACTTTTCCACCATTTACAGAAAAAACCATCAGCAGCAAATCCTCATAATCCAACGAGTCGTGTCCTTTAGTCCAAAAGAAGTTGAACTGCAAGAGCGGCACGTGGAGTGCGCTGTTTATGCAAATGAGCCATGCGCTTTTTAAGTTTTGTTTCTGTAAAACGTAAACAAGTCTGCGCAAAGCTGCAAAAAAATAAAATAAAATATTTAACACTATAATCTCAAATGGGCTAATGTGGCTCTTGAGTCGTTATGCTTTATATCTTGTAAAGTTTAGTCATGTAAATTCTATTTATGCAGAAGATTTTAATGAATAATCTGTTGCAGTGTCACTTGTACAACAGTGTTTGGAAACGTTGGGTTTGATCTGCAGTGGATTGTGGGATTAAACCTCACAGCTCCTCACTGCTGGAACATGGATCTGTTAAAATAATGAACATCCTGAGCTTCTTCTGCTAAATGAGCTCATGGTTCTGGTTCTGGTCTGGATAACAGAGTTAATGCAAAGATGAGCTTGTGTTGAGTTGTTTTATTTATGAATGAAAAGAAGGAAATATGTTTTATTTCTTTTATTTTACAGTTAAATTATTATTTATGTAATTAGGGTTTTTTTGTAATCTTAAATGTTCCTATATGAACTGTCGACCTGTTACACTTTAATTTTTAAAAAAAGGACCTTGTGGAATTTGGCAGATTTGTTTTTGCAGTTTTCAGTTTTAGGGGGTTATTTTTTCTTGAACATATATCGAGATATATATCGTATATATCGAGATATATATCGTATATATCGAGATATATATCGTATATATCGAGATATAGCAAAATATATCGAGATATATTTTTTGATCCATATCGCCCAGCCCTACTTATTTTTTATTTTATTTTCATTTGTGCATTTACATTTACAGTGTTTCCCGTAGCACTTTTTTTTTTTTTTTTTTTTTAGCCCCGCCTTTCCTCTCAAAACTACGGTCGTTGCACAGAATCTCCGCACACACACCCCAATTATTTCCCTTATGGATCAACAAAGTTTGTCTAAGTTGAAGACAAATTTTAGCTCATTTTTGATGGTTCTCTAAATATTTCCTGAATATTGATGAAGGGAAGAAAGAAACCAAGATCTGTTATCGTCAAATTCTCACCTCTAGTTATTTATTAACATTACAACACGATATTAAAGATGATATTAAAGCTGCACTGTGTCACATTTCCAGTTGCGGGTTTGCTATCCGTGCGTGTATCCTGTCAATCTCACAGGTGGCTTGCCCTCTCCGGGTGGGTGGGGAGTCTTTGCCTCAAGTGGAGGAGTTCAAGTATCTCGGGGTCTTGTTCACGAGTGAGATCATTTTACGTGTCAAGTAAAATTGGCTTTAGTTGGATTTAGTTTTTTTGCAGTGCACAATAGAAAAGTCGACGATATTCTGCAGCGATAATGAGCCGTATCTGCGGTGCTGCATGAATTAAGATACTCACCATTTCACTTTGGCGTCTGCACCATGCACCTTTTCCTTCTGAAATTCTTCTTGTAATGTTATTTTGACAAGCTTATTTCCTTATTTCACTTCGTAGAAACGGTCTGACCTCGCAGTGTTAGGATTCGTTCGCTCGACGGATACTTTTTTTATTTAACCAATCGCTGTTATTTGGTCGTGACGTATGTAATGCGCCGCTAACAGGGTTAACTGGTATATTAAGCTTTTCCCAAATCCCGTAGGAAGAAGGACAATAACGTCTTTCCCCTTGATTAAATTCACCAAACATTCTCTTTGTTCCGGTTTTAAATCCTCGATCTCGGGAATCGTTGCCAACACAGAATGTCTGTCTCTTCGCTGATTGGCTGGTGCCCAAATTTGCACTTCCGGAGTTCTTGCAAACTGTCTAGTGCAGGTATGCCCAAATTATGGCCCGGGGGCCAAATGCGGCCCTCAGACAAATTTTTCTTGGCCCTCAGGCTTCCATTTGGCCCAAATTACCGTGTATCAACGAAAAATTTACTTTTTATTGCAAGTTTTTTGAAAATCTACCTTGATAAAGCCAGTATTTAATATTTAGTGTGTGGTTTTAAGGATCTTAGCGTGAGTAAAGACTGATGGCTCATTTTAAGGTGTTAAACATGCACATATTTTAATTATTCACTGTTATGAGCACAAGTCTACAGCCCTTGATCGGCCTTCTGCTTCGTCTGTGTTTAGACATGTGGCCCTTGATGAAAAACGTTTGGACACCCCTGGTCTAGTGTTTTCTGATTCCTGATCTAGTCGCTGGGGAGAAATGAAATTAAGCGGAGGCACTAGGTGGCGCCAGCCCGACTATATTTCCTGCCTTTCCCCTGATAAAAAGCCTGGAGACGCTGCTCCGCTGACGCTGTAAAATTAGAACTCCAACCTGTTTTGAGCGTCGCGTAATGACGGCCGCTGGAGGCGAGTTTGACACTGCTGGTGTAAATTGTCAGACGGGTTCAAATGGAAAGCTGTGTGCTGTGCTGCGGCGCTTACGTGCTTTTTCGCTTTGGTGTAATTAGCGCATTACACATTTGCCTCTATAAACTCATTTTAAGGCCATACTGTGGAACTTTATAGGCAAAGCATCACCATGGAGACAGGCAGGTGGAGAACTCCTTACCAAAAAAGTTACACAGTGCACCTTTTAATACCTTTAATTAATTTTCCTCTTAAACAGGCTACGTTAAAATATCAATATCTGCAAACAGAACCTGGAGATTTAATCTAACTCTAACTTCTAATGTCTTGTTTTCATTTTCGTGGCTTCAAATCTTATTAGCGCAAAGTTCTGACCAAAATCACTTTTCGATAAACCCGCTCTGGGCTCGGCGAGATTAATTGGAATCGCAATTTGACTGGACGCAATTAGCAAATCACAAAGGGTGCAGTTCTTTAAGCCTGTAATTTCCTCAGCAACAGAATCTCCGGCGGACGCTGAGGTTTAGATCTGGACAAACGTGTTCAGAAATGTGACTTTTGTTCTAGTTTGTCACTTCAGATTTGAGTGTTTTTGTCATTTCTTTTGGACACGTTTAAAGGGTCAATATGACGCCGTTTTCTGATCTGTTCGGATGTTTCCTCGTCACAAACAGACCCGGAGTTGTTTTTTGTTTCGTTCACACGTTTAACTCACAAACCCTGCACATTTGGGCTGAAGAAAGTGCTCCACTGTGTTTTTAAACTCCACACACTTTCAACAGATTCAAATGATACGGAGAATTTCAGCTCTGGAATCGCCAATCTTATGGACTTATCAATTTATAAAACGTGAACAGAACACATGAAAACAGCTCGAGAAACGGGCTTCAGAAGTTTGCGAACTCCATACCTATTTTTCAGTTTTGTTGGGAAGGGAAACAGTCAGGGGTGTGCAAAAATATCGGAATATCGATATATTGTATCGTTTAATGTGATGATACAGTATCGATATCGTGGGCTGCTGCATCGATATTTAACCAAGAGTATTTTTAGGTGTGTTTTACTAAATTATATTGTTGTAAAGCTACAGTTTTGTTGCTTGTTTAGTGAAAGGAAACTCGTTTATGCGACACATTTGACATTTTTACTGTTTTGAGGATTAAAATGTTCGTGTTTTGTATGAACTTTGCACAAAAAGTGGTTTGACAAAGACTTTAAGTATCACAGACATGATTTAGCCTTTATTTTTTATTGAACCGTATCGAATCGATATGAAATATATCGTATCGAATCACTTCCAGTCACACACATCTGATTCCCTTTTGCAGTTATGGAGTTCGCAAACTTCCGAAGCCCGTTTCTCGAGACGTTTTCCGCTGTTCAGATCCAACAACCACACAACAACGATGTCCAAATCCCCAAACTAAAATATGAGCAGTGTTGGGAAGGTGACTTTTAAAATGTAATCCCCTACAGATTACAGATTACATACACCAAAATGTAGTTTGTAACAGAATCCATTAAATCACTTAAAGTGAGTAATGTAATCTGAATACTTTGGATTACTTGATTTGCTGTAGAGAAACAAAGACGAGGAAATCGTAACATAAGATGTTTTGTCTGATAAAAGAAAATAAAAAGCCCAGATTTTACTGAACCAAATTAAAAATATTATTGATAGAAGAAGAAGAGACACGTCCACACAGCAGGATTTAGTCCTGTTAAATCCTGTTTTAGTCCTGGTTTAGATCTAGTTTGGTCCTGGTTTTAGTCTTGGTTTTAATTCTGGTTTTAGTCCTGGTTTAGACTTTGTTTAGTCCTGGTTTAGTCCTGTTTTAGTCCTGTTTTAGTCCTGGTTTAGTCCTGCTTTAGACCTGGTTTAGATCTAGTTTAGTCCTGGTTTTAATCCTGGTTTTAGACCTGGTTTAGACCTGGTTTAGATCTAGTTTAGACCTGGTTTAGACCAAGTTATAGTCCTGGTTTAGTTTCCAACAATGAGTGGAATTACCAAAAAAAAAAAAATAAAAAATTGGGGATATAGCCCAAAATGTGGTTTAGTCTTGGTTTAGTCCTGGTTTAGTCCCAGTTTTAGACTTGGTTTAGTCCTGGTTTAGTTCCGATTTTAGGCCTGGTTTAGTTCTGGTTTAGTCCCAATTTTAGTCCTGGTTTAGTTCTGGTTTAGACCTGTTTTAGTCCCGGTTTAGTCCTGGTTTAGTCTTGGTTTAGTCCTGGTTTAGTCCCGGTTTAGTCCTGGTTTAGTCTTGGTTTAGTCCCGGTTTAGTCCTGGTTTAGTCCTGGTTTAGTCCCGGTTTTAGTCCTGGTTTACTTCTGGTTTAGTCCTGATTTCGCCCAAAATGTGAAAACAGGAAAATCCCTCTGTGTAATCCATTTACTTCAACAAAGTAACTGTAATCCGATTACCACTCACTGAAACAGTAACTGTAACTGAATACAGTTACTCATCATTTGTACTCTGATTACTTAACTCCGGTACATGTAATCTGTTACTCCCCGACACTGAAATACGACAATATCAGAACCAGAAACAAAAGCGATGTGGTTCAAAAGACGTGAAAAGATCGACTTCGACAACAAACCCAAATCAAACATGTTCACTTTTTCGTAAAATCGTCTCCAGTCTGAATTGCGAAATGACCAGAAGTGCAAAATTTTGTCTTGAGAAATGTATAAACCGTCGGGAGCGTCACAGGAGATGCAGATGTTTACATTCAGCCTGAGCCACATTAAACATCTGCTTCAAACGCCGAGAGTCCATTTTCCATCATCGACACCGACACAGAGACGCAAACGACGAATGAGAAACACAAAAAAACGTAACGAGAGACGTGTTTTACTTTGTGTTTTGGTCATTTTTGTCATAGGAATTATACTGATAAAGAGTCAAAAGTTTAGGTTGGAATTCTGTGGAAAGATTTGATGCTGAAGAATAAAGACGCACTGTGTAATTTTTTTTCTTTTTTTTTTTTTTTTTTCTAGAACAATCCGTGTGTCATTCATTCATGTGTTTTCAAAATAAAACCAAAAATAAGAAAACAAAAACACTTTTTTTTTTTCAGTTTTCTGTGACGTAAACTGCGATGCTGGACTTTTGTGCCGCATAAGGACTGAACCAGGATTAAAACAGGTCTTAACCAGGTCTAAACCAGGACTGAACCAGGACTAAACCAGGTCTAAACCAGGTCTAACCAGGACTAAACCAGGTCTAAAACCAGGACTAAAACCAGGACTGAACCAGGACTAAACCAGGACTGAACCAGGACTAAACCAGGTCTAAACCAGGACTGAACCAGGACTAAACCAGGACTGAACCAGGATTAAAACAGGTCTTAACCAGATCTAAACCAGGTCTAAACCAGGTCTAAACCAGGACTAAACCAGGACTGAACCAGGACTAAACCAGGACTAAACCAGGTTTAAACCAAGACTGAACCAAGATTAAAACAGGACTAAACCAGAATTAAACCAGGACTAAACCAGGTCTAAACCAAGACTGAACCAGGACTAAACCAGGACTAAACCAGGTTTAAACCAAGACTGAATCAGGACTAAACCAGGACTAAACCAAGACTGAACCAGGACTAAACCAAGACTGAAACCAGGACTAAACCAAGACTGAACCAAAGGACTAAACCAGGACTAAACCAGGACTAAACCAGGTTAAACCAAGACTGAACCAGGACTAAACCAGGTCTAAACAAGACTGAACCAGGATTAAACCAGGACTAAACCAGGTTTAAACCAAGACTGAACCAGGACTAAACCAGGTCTAAACCAAGACTGAACCAGGACTAAACCAGGTTTAAACCAAGACTGAACCAGGATTAAACCAGGACTAAACCAGGTTTAAACCAGACTGAACCAGGACTAAACCAGGTCTAAACCAGGATTAAACCAGGACTAAACCAGGTTTAAACCAAGACTGAACCAGGACTAAACCAGGTCTAAACCAGGACTGAACCAGGACTAAACCAGGTTTAAACCAAGACTGAACCAGGACTAAACCAGGTCTAAACCAGGACTGAACCAGGACTAAACCAGGTTTAATCCAAGACTGAACCAGGACTAAACCAGGTTTAAACCAAGACTGAACCAGGACTAAACCAGGTCTAAACCAAGACTGAACCAGGACTGAACCAGGACTGAACCAGGACTAAACCAGGACTAAAACAGGACTAAAACAGGTCTAAACCAGAACTAAACCAGGACTAAACCAGGACTGAACCAGGTCTAAACCAGGACTACACAAGGTCTAACCCAGGACTAAACCAGGACTGAACCAGGACTGAACCAAGACTAAAACAGGAGTAAACCAGATCTAAACCAGGTCTAAACCAGGACTAAAACTAGAGTAAACCAGATCTAAACCAGGACTAAAACTGGAGTAAACCAGGTCTAAACCAGGACTAAAACTGGACTAAACCAGGACTGAACCAGGACTAAACTGGTCTCAGTTTTCTCTAGTCTGGTTTAGTCCTGGTTCAGTCCATTATCATTTTTTTTCCATTATTATTTAAACACAAAATCGAAAACTGAAAAAATGAATCATTATCTGTTTTTTCATTTTGGTTTTGGAGACAAATAATGAAGAAAATCGTTGTTCTTACATTTTCTTATTTCTGTTTTTATTTTGAAAAACAAATAAACGAATAATACACGAATTTATGAACCCTTGATCAGAAAAGTTACACAGTGCAGCTTTAGAACATAGAAGTTCACGGTTCACGGTTATGTTTTCTGTAATTACTTTGCGTTGAATATAAATATAAAAAATTACAGTGAGCGCATTAAACGAATTAAATTAAGAACATTTTACTTTATTTGTGTCAATTTAACTTGATGAGTAAAATTATCTGCCAATGGAATAAGTGTTTTTTTTTCGTAATTCAAGCAACATTCGATTTTGTTTCTTATTTTAAGCGCAAAAAATTTTTGTTTTTCTGATTTTTTTAAGTGTAACAAGATGTATTTTCATATTTTAAGTAAAAAAGTCTTGATAATTTTACTTGTCAAGTGAAATTTACTCAAATCACGATCAAACTTTCTTAATTCAAGTCGTCTTAACTTGACTAGATTTTGGTTTTTTTTTTGCAGCTGGTCTGAAAAATTACTCGATTAAAATAAATAATATCTCCATGGAGACAAACAACTGGCAAAAGAAAAGTTACATAGTGCAGCTTTATAACGCAGAAGTTCGTGGTTACGGTTTCTGGAATTACTCGGCGTCGAAAAATATAAAAATAAAAACGTACACAAAGTTCAGTCGCTAAAAAGAGCATTAAAGCCGCACCGTGTAACTTTTTGGTCCGTCAAACGCTTTTCTCCGTCGTTTTGCTGTCGCTTTGTCCGGAATGTTTCGCAGTGCGGCATTAAACCTTTCTATCTCCATGGAAACCAAACCAGACCAAGTTCGAGCTCAGATTTCTCGGTATTTTTGAGCTCTAAAAAAACCCACCTGTAACTGAGTAAACGTAAAAGTAGAGCTGTTTAATGTCACACTGCGGAACATTCCGAGCACAGCAATGACGTTTCCATAGCGACGAGAAAGCCCCGCCCCCCCTCTGAAAAGTTACATAATGCACATTTGAGCCAAAAGATTAATATCGCGGGCCTAAATCCTCACATTTTTTATCCTGGAAAACAAATCAGAGTAACTCAAAAAAAAAAAAAAGCGGGAAGATGAATCACAATTGAAAATCGAACGGATGCAATTAGAAAATCATCATAAAATCCATCATTTCCAGCACAAAAAACGAAATCTCCGGTATTTTTCCGCATTCAAACTACTGTATAAATTGAAATTTGGTGTCGCGATTATCAAGCCCGAAACAATTACGATTATTATTAAAGCTGTGGACACTTCAAAATGTGTTATGGATATGAAAACGTGCATCCCGAATTTCAGACTTCCGGTCATCGCGCCTCTATTCTGGGAAGGATCGTCCGAAAAAAGCGAGCGTCAAATCGACATGTTTTGTTTTCCCAGTGGGACGAGTCTATTGTCAAAGTCGATCTTTTCTAGTCTTTTGAACCATTTCACTTTTGTTTCTGGTTCTGATATTGTCATATTTTAGTTTGGGGATTCGGACATCGTTAATTGTTGTGGTTGTTGGATCCTAACAGCGGAAAACGGCTCGAGAAACGGGCTTCGGGAGTTTGTGAACTTCATAAATGCAAAAGTGAATCAGGTGTGTGTGACTGTAAACCTCCGTTCAAACTGTTTCTCTTCCCAACGGAACTCATTGCCCGGAAACTAAACCAGGTCTAAACTAAACTAGATCTAAACTAAAACTAGATCTAAACCAGGTCTAAACTAGATCTAAACCAGGTCTAAACTAGATCTAAACCAGGTCTAAACTACTAGGTCTAAACTACAGGTCTAAACTAGATCTAAACCAGGTCTAAACTACATCTAAACCAGATCTAAACCAGGACTAAACCAGGACTAAAAGAGGACTAAACCAGGTCTAAACCAGGACTAAACCAGGACTAAAACAGGACTAAACCAGGTCTAAACCAGGACTAAACCCGCACTAAACAAGGACTAAAACAGGACTAAACCTGGACTAAACCCAGACTAAAACAGGACTAAACCAGGTCTAAACCCGGACTAAACCAGGACTAAACCCGGACTAAAACAGGACTAAACCAGGTCTAAACCAGGACTAAACCCACACTAAACAAGGACTAAAACAGGACTAAACCTGGACTAAAACAGGACAAGTTACTTAAAGTGAGTAATGTAATCTGAATACTTTGGATTACTTGATTTGCTGTAGAGAAGCAAAGACGAGGAAATCTTCACATAAGATGTTTTATCTGATAAAAGAAAATAAAAAGTCCAGACTTTACTGAACCAAATTAAAAATATTATTAATAGAAGAGGAGGAAACACGTCCACACAGCAGGATTTAGTCCTGTTAAATCCTGTTTTAGTCCTGTTTTAGATCTAGTTTAGATCTAGTTTAGATCTAGTTTAGTTTTTGGCAATGAGTGGAATTACCGAAAAAAAAACAAAAAATTAAAAAAAAAAAACAATTATGATGTCTGAATCCCAAAACTAAAATACGACAATATCAGAACCAGAAACAAAAGTGATATGGTTCAAAAGACTTGAAAAGATCGACTTTGTCAACAGACTCGTCCCACTGGGAAAACAAACATGGAGGTTTGATGTTCACTTTTTCTGAGGATCCTTCCCAGTATGAATTTCGCGATGACCTGAAGTCTGAAATTCGTGACGCATGTATTGACTGAATTTTGATGGAGAGAAAGGAGGATGGCACATGAAGTCTGCTGTCGCAACTCGGGTTGGTTCAGTTCTTCTCTGATTGGTCGATGCGCCGTCTACAACTTCTAGGATTCTTGCAAATCGTCTAGTGTTTTCTGATTCCTGATCTAGTCGCTGGAGAGAAATAAAACTGAGCGGAGGCACTAGGTGGCGCCAGACTGACTATCACAAAACTGCTCAAAGGTTCATATTTGTAGCATATGGGTCCAGTCAAGTGGTAACGGAGGGAAACAGGGGCAGATTTTTGACATTCAAATGTCTCTTATTCAGAAACTAGAGGAACTATTGAAATAAGTAAAGTATCAGAATGTAGGAAAGAGTTACACTCCAACAGGGTCAAGTTAAACCTGTGATATTCTTTCAAGTTGTTGACAAAAAATTTAAAAAACTCATGTTGGTAACGGAGGGAATGAAATATGCAGCACTTTTTGGGCAATAAATCCAAACAGTGATAACTCTTGGTTCTCACTTACATATCCTTAACAAACTGGTTTGAATATTTGCTTCATATAGTTTTCTACCATATGGTACAAGATTAGTTTGAAAAAACCTCTTACTTTTTGACTCATGAGATTTTTTATTAAGAAAAGTTCATGGTAACGGAGGGAAAAGTAACGGAGGGAAAATTGTTCAAAACAAGTAGAAGGTGCAGGATTTTACATCATTTGTCGCTTTTTTTCTTCTGAATACTTTAATATTACTTCAAAATGAAAGGAAACTATTTCTATAAAATATGTCAGTCCTTCCAAGCAAATTTTTATCATTTTAAATACTTTTTTTTTTTTTTTAATCCTGTACCTTCATCAACAGTTCAAAGATCAAATAACACAAGATATGATGAAATACATCCATTTATTTACATGATTTTCAGGTCTTTGAAATTTGGGAAATAATTTTTTGTTCCATGTTTCATACATGGTCTGTTTTAAAACGTATGGAAACTTTAGAACCAAAAATGGTACAGAAAAAATAAACAGTTTCATAAACTAGAGCACATATGTATCTGTTCAATAAATTTTTATATCAGATGCATTAACTTGAATTTTTGGCCTTGTTGTTTACTTCTGCTTGACCGGGTCCATATATTCATTTTAAAGTTGAAAATTTTGCGTAAATTATCAATAACAACGTGTTTTTTGAGAGAGAAATACTGGATAAATGCATCGTGTAACTAAAAATAATCATTTGAATAATTGTAATTTCATTATTGACCAAAATAATCATGATAATGATTTTCTTACATAATCGAGCAGCACTAATATAAATAATTTAAATATTATAATACAAACGTTCCACATTTAAACAAGGATCTAGAAGAAAACATCATGGACAAGCGTCTTTTTTCTGCACATTTTTGTGATTTATGAAGATTATTTCTGTTTCTGAAATAATGATCACGTTTATATAAAATGTCCCACGATCAATTATCTTCTCCTATTTTTATCAGGATAATCGATTATTATTGTTTATTCCCTGTAGCGTCGATCGGTCCAAACATGTTCTGAAATGTATCGTATCTTTGGCACTTTAAATTTCATTCTTTTTGTCGTGTTTAAAATGTGAACTTTGAGCAGAACCTGTAATTAAAACATAAATCGCAAATCTAAAAATAATCACAAAAAGCCTTATTTTCATGTGTCGTTTAAAAGCAGCTGGAAGAACAGAACAACAGAACAACAGAGGAGCACAGACAATCAAACATGCACGGATTCAATGCAACACTGTATTCTTAGTATGTTTTCCTGGTTCAGTCCTGTTTTAGACCTGTTTTAGTCCTGGTTTAGTCCTGGTTTAGTCCTGGTTTAGTCCTGTTTTAGTCCTGTTTTAGTCCTGGTTTTAGTCCTGGTTTAGTCCTGTTTTAGTCCTGGTTTAGTCCTGGTTTTAGTCCTGGTTTAGTCCTGGTTTAGTCCTGTCTGGTTTAGTCTGGTTTAGTCCTGTTTAGTCCTGGTTTAGTCCTGGTTTTAGTCCTGGTTTAGTCCTGGTTTAGTCCTGGTTTAGTCCTGGTTTTTAGTCCTGGTTTAGTCCTGGTTTTAGTCAGTCTGGTTTAGTCCTAGTTTAGACCTGGTTTAGTCCTAGTTTAGTTCCTGTTTTAGTCCTGGTTTAGTCCTGGTTTAGTTTAGTCCTGGTTTAGTTTGTTTAGTTGGTTTTAGTCCTGGTTTTTAGTCCTGGTTTAGTCCTGGTTTAGTCCTGTTTAGTCCTGTTTAGTCCTGTTTAGTCCTGGTTTAGTCCTGGTTTTAGTCCTGGTTTTGTCCTGGTTTAGTCTTGTTTTAGTCCTGGTTTAGTCCTGGTTTTAGTCCTGGTTTAGTCCTGGTTTAGTCCTAGTTTAGACCTGGTTTAGTCCTAGTTTAGTTCTGTTTAGTCCTGGTTTAGTCCAGTTTAGACCTGGTTTAGTCCTGGTTTAGTTCTGTTTTTAGTCCTGGTTTAGTCCTGTTTAGTGGTTAGTCCTGGTTTAGTTCGTTTTAGTCCTGATTTAATCCTGATTTAGTCCTGGTTAAGTCTTGTTTGAGACCTGGTTTAGTCCCTGGTTTAGTTGGTTTAGTCTTGTTTCTGTTTAGTCCTTTTAGTGGTTTAGTCCTGGTTTAGTTCTGTTTTAGTCCTGATTTAGTCTTGGTTCAGTCCTGGTTTAGTCTTGTTTTAGTCCTGGTTTAGACTGGTTTAGTCCTGATTTAGTCCTGTTTAGTCTTGTTTTAGTCCTGTTTAGACCTGGTTTAGTCCTGTTTAGTCCTGGTTTAGTCCTGTTTAGTCTTGTTTAGTCCTGGTTTAGTCTTGTTTAGTCCTGGTTTAGTCTTTGTTTTTAGTCCTGGTTTAGTCTTGTTTTTAGTCCTGGTTTTTAGTCCTTGGTTTAGTCCTGGTTTAGTCTTGTTTCAGTCCTGGTTTAGTCTTGTTTTGTCCTGGTTTAGTCTTGTTTTAGTCAGTGTCTTTTAGTAGTCCTGGTTTAGTCTTGTTTAGTCCTGGTTTAGTCTTGTTTTAGTCCTGGTTTAGTCTTGTTTCAGTCCTGGTTTAGTCTTGTTTTAGTCCTGGTTTAGTCTTGTTTCAGTCCTGGTTTAGTCTTGTTTCAGTCCTGGTTTAGTCTTGTTTCAGTCCTGGTTTAGTCCTCCAGTCCGGGTCTTAAATGATCCAAATGATTCTAGTGAAGGTTTGTGGAGTTTAAAAACACGGTGGAGCACTTCCCGTATCGACGAGAAAACGACACTTTAAATCAGAAAATCCCTCAAACGAACGCACAAATTAAACACCACACATTATTCTTGGGATGTTTTCAGTGAATAAACAAGATTATTGCAAATTAAAAAGATCAAAAAGACAGATTAACAGCAAATGTGATCTTTAAATGGCTCATTTTACGATATTTTCTCATGTTTTAATGTATTTATCTTATCAAAAACAGACGTGGAGTTGTGTTTTGTTTCATTCAAACATGTGTGAATGAAACAAAACACAACTCCACGTCTGTTTGTGAGGAGAAAACAACATTAGAACCTGATTTAAATGTCAGAAGAGTCAGTTTTGAGTCATGCAGGAGCTTCAACACGGCGTCTGCCTCGTCCTATAGACTGAACACTGTATGGACGTGTGCATTGTGCTGGTCGCTTCCAGCCGCTCCTTGTTCAGACTCTGCACATGGGCTGAATGCAGACACATCATTTCACTTTGGGATAACTCGGTTTCGCTCACCACAACTGCACAAACACTTTGATCAAATGGATTTTCTATAGGTTATAACATATTTACCCACTGCGCTGCCAATAAACACAACAACTGTGCGTCCATCATTTAGAAAAAGGCAACAATAAAATGTCAATGGAGACAGATTTGTCAATAACAACACTTAAATGTTTCAAAGAGACGAGCAGCCAAGACAGTAAAACCACTGAGGCGCGTCTCGCTGCATAAAAACACACTTGTCACAGCACAAAGTTCATCTGCCTCAGGTTGAATCCACACGAGCCCCTCCCCGCAGAGACGTGAGGAGCACCCCCAAAATGAGCCCCCCAAACCCGGGCCCGAGCGCCACATGCTCGGCCACAGGAGGCACGCGGCCCCGCTGGAGCCGCACAGCCCCGCGGAGGGAGGCACCTGTATCTTACCCAGTGACAGCACCGACCAACTCCTCTGGAGCACGAGGCACCAAAACAGCCCGGCCTCCGCGCGCTCCTCACTCAATCATGACACCAGATAAAGCTCGGCTCACAGCGGCTCACCGCGGCTCACCGCGGCTCATAACGGCTCACAGCGGCTCATCAGGCACGTCTGTGTGTTACATGGCGCCGGAGCCTGGATACAGCGGCTGTATGACCTACTCTCCGCGCGAGGCTACAGCTCCATGCTCCTACCTCCCGCTCCTCGCGCCTTCTGCGTCTTCAGTCTCTCAGGCGGATCCCAAATCTCATTTTTCTGCAGACTTTCCGCTAGGACCCGCTCTGCCGCATGTCCACGCCGCGTCCACGCCGCGTCCACCTGCGCTAACTTGTTTTGACGACGCGACCCTTGGCCAAATGTTCACCTCGCCGCGCGGTGTGTTTTTCCGCACGCGGAACGCTACATCCACGCCTCAGCGCAGCGGCAGCGCTGCACGGAAACATTCATTTAAAACGCGCTAAGTTGACGCGCGGCAAACGCGTGCTTGGCAGATTTGCCGCTGTCATTCATTGAGTGTTTACCCAGAAACGCCTCGGCGTGGCGGAAAAACGTGAAGGCGAGCGTCAATAACAACACGAACCCCTCCCTGGAAACACGGACACGCGGCGTGGAGCGGGCGGCGGAGCGGCGCGTCGCGCAGTCCGCGGTGCGGCAGGGCGTAGTTCGGTCTCGTACCTGGGAGGATGAGCTCGCAGCGGCCGTCGCAGTTCCCAGCTCTCCTGCTCTGGACGCTGACACTGAGCGGTGCGCGAGGCTGCACGGAGCATCCCGATTGGTCGGCTGGGAGGCAGAGACGCGCTGGTTGCTGGCTGCCTGGCTGGGCTCTCGTGCACTGGGCTCTCTCTCGCGCACGCGCTCGCGTGCACTGGGCTCTCTCTCGCGCACGCGCTCGCGCACGGGGCTCTCTCCACATCAGTTAAAGGGGAGGTTCACATGATCCGCGCGCGGCAGAGGCGGCGGCAGAGGCGGCGGCGGCGCGCACACAATGGTTCGCTCCAAAGTGGGGCTCACAACTTTGCTTTTTCATAGCAACAGTAATAATAATAATGTGGATACGGAGGCCGAGAGGGATGATGAGGACAGAGCCGCTGCTGCTGCTGCTGCTGCTGCTGCTGCTGCAGACGGGGCGGTGGACCGCGGGGGGCTGGGGACGAGCGCGTGTCCTTGAGATTCTCCGGAAAATTCACCTGAGCTGGCGATTTCACACGTGCTCCAACAATGCACTTTATAAAACAAACACAGCGCGAAACAAATACGCAGATAGAAGAGACGAGAAAAGACGAGAATAAACGAGACTTCACACAGAGACAGAAAGTGATCCACACAAGGGCGTCCGAGTCAGGGAAGGGTCAGGGCTGAAACTGGGTCACAAAACACAAGAAACAAAGAACAAGTTTGTACCAAAAGAAAATATAAACCTCAGTTGTCTTCAGAAACCAACGCATTTTTATTTAGACCACACAAAATCCACACAAAAGTATAAAATATACACTATAGTTTAAAGTATTTACTCACTGAGCTTTTCACGTGTGTTTTTATTTTGTGTTTTTAACTATAAATGTGAAATAAACGAACCAAAACCTCAATATAAATAGACGACTTTGAACACAACACTTAATAACAGAGAATTATCAAGTGTAATTATACTTTTACTACTTTTACAGCTCCTGTTTTTGTCTTTTCTCACTTTATTATTTGTTAAAAGCAAAAGTTAAATTTAGATTTAGACTTAGACAAACTTTATTGATCCACGAGGGAGATTATTTGGACACAGCAGCTCAGACGTCACAACAAAATATAAAAAGAAAGAGGGAAAAAAAAGTGCAAAATGAAAATACAATTGTACTTTTTGATATTTTTCCCTGATTCGTGACGTCGTGGATGAGATTAATGTTCATACTGTTTATAATCATCTACAGAAACAGGACTAAACCAGGACTGAACCAAGACTAAACCAGGACTGAACCAGGACTAAACCAGGACTGAACCAGGACTAAACCAGGACTGAACCAGGACTAAACCAGGACTGAACCAGGACTGAACCAGGACTAAACCAGGACTGAAACCAGGACTGAAAGGACCAGGACTAAACCAGGACTGAACCAGGACTAACCAGGACTAAACAGGACTAAACCAGGACTGAACCAGGACTAACCAGGACTAACCAGGACTAAACCAGGACTAAAACTCTGAGGGCTCAAGGTTCTCTCTCTCTCTCAAGTCCAAGATTAGTCCTGGTTTAGTCTTGTTTTAGTCCTGTTTTAGACCTGGTTTAATCCTCCTGGTTCAGTCCTGGTTTAGTCCTGGTTTAGACCTGTTTTAGTCCTGGTTTAGTCCTGGTTCAGTCCTGGTTCAGTCCTGGTTTAGACCTGTTTTAGTCCTGGTTTAGAGCTGGTTGAGTCCTGGTTTAATCCTCCTGGTTTAGTCCTGATTTAGTCCAGTTTTAATCCTGTTTTAGTCCTGATTTAGTCCTGGTTTAGTCCTGTTTTAGTCCTGTTTTAGTCCTGGTTCAGTCCTGGTTCAGTCTTGTTTCAATCCTGGTTTAGTCCTGTTTTAGTCCTGGTTTAGACCTGGTTGTGTCCTGGTTTAATCCTCCTGGTTTAGTCCTGGTTTAGTCCAGTTTTAATCCTGTTTTTGTCCTGGTTTAGTCCTGGTTTAGTCTTGTTTTAGTCCTGGTTTAGTCCTGTTTTAGTCCTGGTTTAGTCTTGTTTTAGTCCTGGTTTAGTCCTGTTTTAGTCCTGGTTTAATCCTGGTTTAGTCTTGTTTTAGTCCTGGTTTAGTCCTGTTTTAGTCCAGTTTTAATCCTGTTTTAGTCCTGGTTTAGTCTTGTTTTAGTCCTGGTTTAGTCCTGTTTTAGTCCTGGTTTAGTCCTGGTTTAGTCTTGTTTTAGTCCTGGTTTAGTCCTGTTTTAGTCCTGGTTTAGTCCTGGTTTAGTCTTGTTTTAGTCCTGGTTTAGTCCTGTTTTAGTCCAGTTTTAATCCTGTTTTAGTCCTGGTTTAGTCTTGTTTTAGTCCTGGTTTAGTCCTGGTTTAGTCTTGTTTTAGTCCAGTTTTAATCCTGTTTTAGTCCTGGTTTAGTCTTGTTTTAGTCCTGGTTTAGTCCTGGTTTAGTCCTTGTTTTTAGTCCTGTTTTAGTCCTGGTTTAGTCCAGTTTTTAGTCCTGGTTTAGTCCTGTTTTAGACCTGGTTTAGTCCTGGTTTAGTCCTGTTTTAGACCTGGTTTAGTCCTGGTTTAGTCCTGTTTTAATCCTGTTTTAGTCCTGGTTTAGTCTTGTTTTAGTCCTGGTTTAGTTCTGTTTTAGTCCAGTTTTAATCCTGTTTTAGTCCTGGTTTAGTCTTGTTTTAGTCCTGGTTTAGTCCTGTTTTAGTCCTGGTTTAGTCCTGTTTTAGTCCTGGTTTAGTCCTGGTTTAGTCCTGTTTTAGTCCTGGTTTAGTCCTGGTTTAGTCCTGTTTTAATCCTGTTTTAGTCCTGGTTTAGTCTTGTTTTAGTCCTGGTTTAGTCCTGTTTTAGTCCAGTTTTAATCCTGTTTTAGTCCTGGTTTAGTCTTGTTTTAGTCCTGGTTTAGTCCTGTTTTAGTCCTGGTTTAGTCTTGTTTTAGTCCTGGTTTAGTCCTGGTTTAGTCTTGTTTTAGTCCTGTTTTAGTCCTGTTTTAGTCCTGTTTTAGTCCTGGTTTAGTCCTGTTTTAGTCCTGGTTTTTAGTTCCTGGTTTAGTCCTGTTTTAGTCCTGGTTTAGTCCTGTTTTAGTCCTGTTTTAGTTCTGTTTTAGTCCTGGTTTAGTCTTGTTTTAGTCCTGGTTTAGTTCTGGGTTTTAGTCCTGTTTTAATTAGTCCTGTTTTAGTCCTGGTTTAGACTTGTTTTAGTCCTGGTTTAGTCCTGTTTTAGTCCTGGTTTAGTCTTGTTTTAGTCCTGGTTTAGTCCTGTTTTAGTCCTGTTTTAGTCCTGGTTTAATCCTGGTTTAGTCCTGGTTTAGTCCTGTTTTAGTCCTGTTTAGTCCTGGTTTAGTCCTGTTTTAGTCTGGTTTAGTCTTGTTTTAGTCCTGGTTTAGTCTTGTTTTAGTCCTTTGTCTTTTAGTCCTGGTTTTTAGTCCTGTTTTAGTCCTTGGTTTAGTCTTGTTTTAGTCCTGTTTCTTTTTAGTCCTGTTTAGTCTGCTTTAGTCTTTTTTAGTCCTGGTTTAGTCCTCCACTCCAGGTCTTAAATGATCCAGATGATTCTAGTGAAGGTTTGTGGAGTTTAAAAACACGGTGGAGCACTTCCCTTTTGTCACCAAACGAACGAAACAAAACTCGACTCCAGCTCCGTTTGTGACGAGAAAATGACATTTTAAATCAGAGAAAATCGCTTAATCCGAGCCGCATAAAACTCCCCCTTCGATCGAAACCAAACGAATACTTTTAAACAGTACTTTGAAGTAAAAGTATTTGTGTATTTTTGCGTGTACTTTTGCGGCTCAGGTCGGTCGTGTCCTGTAGGAGCACATGGCTCCGCTGCGTCTCATAAGTGCTAAGTTTGCAGATGTGAGGAAGAGCCACACCCGGGAACATTACTGTCCCCCCCCTCCTCCCTCCTCCCTCCAGCCCGGTACCCACAATGCACCTCCTCCTCCCCTCCTCTCCTCCTCTTCTTTCTCTTCTTCTTCCTCTCTTCCTCCTCTTTCACATCATGTACAGGACTCCTCCTCCTCCCCCTCTTCCTCTTCTTCTTCTTCTTCTTCTTCTCGCTCTCTTCATTCAGTGGTTTTATCTGTCGCTGAGTAACCGACGGGACGTCCTCACACTCCTCTTTCTCTTCTGTCTCTCTCTTCTCTCTCTTTCTTCTCTCTCTTTCTCTCTGTCTCTTTTCTTTTTCTCTTCTTTCTCTTTCTTCTCTCTCTTTCTCTCTGTCTCTTTTCTTTCTCTTTCTCTCTGTCTCTTTTCTTTCTCTCTGTCTCTTCTCTTCTTTCTCTCTGTCTCTTCTCTTTCTCTCTGTCTCTTTTCTTTCTCTTCTCTCTTTCTCTCTTTCTCTCTTTCTCTTTCTTCTCTTCTTCTCTCTTTCTCTTTTCTCTTTCTCTTCTCTCTTCTCTCTTTCTCTCTGTCCTCTCTCTTTCTCTCTGTCTCTTTTCTTTCTCTCTGTCTCTTCTCTTTCTCTCTGTCTCTTTTCTTTCTCTCTGTCTCTTTCTCTTCTCTCTCTTCTCTTTCTCTCTGTCTCTCTCTTTCTCTCTCTTTCTGTCTCTTCTCTTTCTTTCTCTTTCTTTTCTTTCTCTCTGTCTCTCTCTTTCTCTCTTCTTTTTCTTTCTCTCTCTCTCACTTTCTCTCTGTCTCTTTCTTTCTCTCTCTCTCTTCTCTTTCTCTCTGTCTCTCACTTTCTCTCTGTCTCTTTTCTTTCTCTTTCTCTCTGTCTCTCTCTTTCTCTTTCTTCTCTCTCTTTCTCTCTGTCTCTTTTCTTTCTCTCTGTTCTCTTCTCTCTCTTTCTCTTTCTCTCTGTCTCTCTTCTTTCTCTTTCTTCTCTCTTTCTCTCTCTTCTCTGTCTCTCTCTTTCTTCTCTCTTTCTTTCTCTCTTCTTCTCTCTCTGTCTCTCTCTCTTTCTCTTTCTCTCTCTTCTCTTTCTTTTTCTCTTTCTCTATCACCTTCTCTCTCTTTCTCTAACCCTTTCTCTTTCCTCTCTCTTCTCTCTCTTTCTTTCTCTCTGTTTTTATCCGCATCTCTCTCTTCTCTCTCTTTCTTTCTTTCTTTCTCTCTCTCTTCTCTCTCTCTGTCTCTCTTTCTTTTTCTCTCTTCTCTCTCTCTTCTTTCTCTCTCTTTCTTTCTCTCTCTGTTTCTTATCCCATTTCTCTCTCTTCTTTCTTCTGTCTCTCTCTTTTCTTTCTCTCTCTCTCTGTCTCTCTCTCTCTTTCTTTCTTTCTTTCTTCTCTTCTTTCTTTCTCTCTCTTCTCTCTCTCTCTTTTTCCTTTCTCTCTCTCTTTCTTTCTCTCTCTCTTCTCTCTTTCTTTTTCTTCTCTTCTCTCTCTCTTCTCTCTTTCTTCTCTCTCTGTCTCTCTCTCTCTCTTTCTCTTCTTTCTCTCTGTCTCTCTCTTTCTCTTCTTCTCTCTCTTTCTTTCTCTTTCTTTCTCTCGTCTCTCTCCTTTCTCTCTTCTCTCTCTCTCTCTCTATCCCCCTCTCTTTCCTCTCCCTCCCTCTTTCTTGTATAACAACTGGGTTCACACACTCCTCTCTCTCTCTCTCTTTCCCTTCCTCTCTCCATTTTCCATAATGCACCTCCTCCTCTCCTCTCTTCCTCTTCTTTCTCTTCTTCTTCCTCTCTTCCTCTCTTTCACATCTGTACAGGACTCCTCCTCCCCTCTTCTTCTTCTTCCTCTTCTTCTTCTTCTTCTTTCTTCTTCTTCTCGCTCTCTCATTCAGTGGTTTTATCTGTCGCTGAGTAACCGACAGGACGTCCTCACACTCCTCTCTCTCTCTTTTCTCTCTTCTCTCTCTCTCTTCTCTCTCTCTTTCTCTCTTTTCTCTCTCTTTCTCTCTTCTTTTTCTTTCTCTTTCTATCTGTCTCTATCCATCTCTCTTTTTCTCTCTTCTCTCTCTTTCTTTCTTTTCTTTCTCTTTCTCTCTGTCTCTTCTCTTTCTCTCTGTCTCTCTCTTTCTTTCTTCTTTTTCTTTCTCTCTGTCTCTCACTTTCTCTCTGTCTCTTTCTCTGTCTCTTCTCTTTCTCTCTGTCTCTCTTTTTCTCTCTGTCTCTCTCTTCTTTCTCTTTCTCTCTCTTCTCTTTCTTTTTCTCTGTCTCTATCACTTTCTCTCTCTTTCTCTAACCCTTTCTCTCTTCTCTCTCTTCTCTCTCTTTCTTTCTCTTCTCTTTCTTTCTCTCTGTTTTTATCCCCTTTTCTCTCTCTTTCTTTCTGTCTTTCTCTTTTCTTTCTCTCTCTCTGTCTCTCTCTTTTCTTTCTTTCTCTGTCTCTCTCTCTCCTCTCTTTCTGTCTGTCTCTCTCTTTCTTTCTCTCTCTCTCTGTCTCTCTCTTTCTTTCTCTCTCTCTCTGTCTCTCTCTTTTCTTTCTCTCTCTGTCTCTCCTCTCTTTTCTTTCTCTCTCTCTCTCTCTCTCTCTATCCCCTCTCTTTCCCTCTCCCTCCCTCTTTCTGTGTATAACAACTGGGATGTTCACACACTCCTCTCTCTCTCTCTCTTTCCCTTCCTCTCTCCATTTCTCCATAATGCACCTCCTTCTCTCCTCCTCTCTTCCTCTTCTTTCTCTTCTTCTTCCTCTCTTCCTCCTCTTTCACATCATGTACAGGACTCCTCCTCCTCCCCCTCTTCTTCTTCTTCTTCTTCTTCTTCTTCTTCTTCTTCTTCTTCTCGCTCTCTTCATTCAGTGGTTTTATCTGTCGCTGAGTAACCAACGGGACGTCCTCACACTCCTCTTTCTCTTCTCTCTCTTTCTCTCTTTCTCTCTCTCTCTCTTTTCTCTCTCTTTCTCTCTCTTCTTTTTCTTTCTCTCTTTTCTTCTCTCTCTTTCTCTCTGTCTCTTTTCTTTCTCTTTCTATCTGTCTCAATCCCATCTCTCTTTTTCTCTCTGTCTCTCTCTTTCTCTCTCTTTCCTTTCTTTTTCTCTGTCTCTGTCCCCTTCTCTCTCTTCTCTCTTTCACTGTCTCTATCCACATCGCTCTTTTCTCTCTCTTTCACCCTCTTCTCTCTCTGTCTCTATCTTATTCTTTCTTTTTGTCTCTGTCTCTGTCCCCTTCTCTCTTTCTCTTTGTCTCTCTCTTCTCTCTCCTCTCTCTCTCTCTTTTCTCTTCTTTCTCTCTCTGTCTCTCTCTTTTCTCTCTTTCTCTTCTCTCTCTTCTTCTCTTTCCTCTCTTTCTCTCTCTTCTTTTTCTCTCTCTTTCTCTCTCTTCTCTCTCTTCTTTTTCTCTGTCTCTCTCTTCTCTCTCTTTCTCTCTGTCTCTGTCTTCTCTCTCTCTTCTTCTTTCTCTTCTTCTCTTTTCTTTCTTTCTTTCTTCTCTCTTTCTCTCTGTCTCTATCCATTCTCTCTCTTCTCTCTCTGTCTCTATCACCTTCTTCTTTTTCTCTCTTCTTTTCTCTTCTCTCTTTTTCTCTCTCTTTCTCTCTTTCTCTTTGTCTCTATCCCCTCTTCTCTCTCTCTCTTCTTTCTCTCTGTCTCTCCTCTTCTTTCTCTTTCTATCTGTCTCTATCCCCGTCTCTCTCTCTTTCTCCCGTTTCTCTCTTTTTCTTTCACTTCTCTCTGTCTCTTTCTTCTCTCTCTTTCTCTCTCTTCCCTTTCTTTTTCTCGTCTCTCTCTTTCTTTTTTGTCTTGTCTCTCTTCCCTTTCTCTCTTTCTCTCTTCTCTTTCTCTCTTCTCTCTTCTTCTTTTTTCTTCTCTCTCTTCTCTCTGTCTCTATCCCCATCTCTCTCTTCTTTCTCTTTCTTTATGTCTCTCTCTTCTGTCTCTGTCTCTCTCTTCTCTTTCTTTTTATCTGTCTCTGTCTTTGACTCTGTTTCTTTCTTCTCTCTTTCTCTCTGTCTCTCTTTTCTTTCTCTCTCTTTGCTCTTTCTTTCTATTCTCTGTCTCTCCCCCTTCTCTCTTTTCTCTCTCTCTCTCTTTCTCTCTCTTTCTCTTCTCTTCTTCTTCTCTCTCTGTCTCTCTCTTTTCTTTCTTTCTCTCTCTTCTCCTCTCTTCTTCTTTCTCTCTGTCTTTTCTCTCCATCTCTCTCTTCTCTTCTCTTCTGTCTGTCCCTCTCTTCTGTCTCTGTCTCTATTCCCGTCTCTCTCTACTATCTCTCTCTCTCTCTCTCTTCTCTCTTTCTTCCTCTCTCCATTTCTCCATAATTTCTCTCCTCTTTCTCTCCTCTTCTTCTTCTCTCTCTCTTTTCTTCTCTCTCTCTCTTTTTCTCTCTGTCTCTTTCTTCTTTCTCTTTCTCTTCTCTTCTCTTCTCTCTTTTCTCTCTTTCTCTAACTCTCTGTCTCTCTTCTCTCTCGTCTTCTCTTCTGTCTCTTCTCTCTTCTCTCTCTGTCTCTATCTCTCTCTCTCTCTCTTCTTTCTCTTTCTCTCTGTCTCTCTCTTCTTTCTCTTCTCTCTCTTTCTCTCTGTCTCGCTATCTCTATCCCATCTCTCTCTTTCTCTCTGTCTCTCTCTTTTTTCTCTCTCTCTGTCTCTCTCTTCTCTCTCTCTCTCTGTCTCTATCTCTTCTCTGTCTTCTCTCTCTCTTTCTCTCTTCTCTTCTATTGTCTCTATCCCTCATCTCTCTCTCTTTCTCTCTGTCTCTCTCTTTTCTCTCTCTCTCTGTCTCTCTTTTCTCTCTCTTCTCTCTGTCTCTATTCCCGTCGCTCTCTGCTATCTCTTTCTCTCTGTCTCTCTCTCTTTTCTTTCTTTCTCTCCGTCTCCATCCCCACCTCTCTCTTCTCTCTCTTTCTCTCTCTCTCTTCGCTCTGTTCTCTCTCTGTCTCTATGCCTGTCTCTCTCTCTCTTTCTTTCTGTATCTCTCCTCTTTCTCTCTCTTTCTTTCTATCTGTGTCTATCCCCGTCTCTCTCTATCCCCTTCTCTTTCTCTCCCTCTCCCTCTGTGCAACAAATGGGACACTGTCACACCTTTCTTTCCCCCTCTCTTTCCCTTCCTCTCTCCATTTCTTCTCTCCCTGTTGCCGTGGGTAACAAATGGGACATCTTTGCACTCCTCTCTCTTTCCCTCTTCTCTCTCTCTCTCTTTCCCTCTCTCTTTCTCTCTGTCTGTGTGTAACAAATGGGACGTCCTCACACTCCTCTCTCTCTCTCTCTCTCCCTCTTTCTTTCTTTCTTTCTTTCTTTCTCTCTTGCTTCCTGTCGTGTTGATCTTCTTCTCCGGCCTCGTCCCGAGTCTCTGAGCCGAGCGAAAGATTCAGGCCACGAGACGAGAGACGAGAAAAAAAACACACCACACACACATCACACACCACACACACTTCTGTCCTTTTAAACCTTTAACTCCATAAATCTGCACTCGTTTATTTGTATTCGTCTAATCATCCCTCGTTAATGTGACAGTTGCCGTAGTAACAGAGACAATATTATCTCTCATTTCTGCTGAAAATGAAAAAAACTAAACGTTATCGCTTTGTCTGGAATGTTTCGCAGTATGGCATTAAATTCTTCTTCATCTAATTATAAGGGGTTGCGTTGTCCGGTGATCAGGAAGTGCACGGTTAGCATGCGAGTTCATTTTAGTTCATTTTGCCGCGATCCGAAGTTATTCTTCTCTTACCTCCCGGTTACTCACCGCGACGAGTTCACGAGCGCGTTTCACAATTTACAGACGCCGAAGCGGGGTAAAGCTAAGAGCAACTAGCAAGCTAACAGCACACTTCCTGGTTCACAGCTGGCACTTTATAAAACAAACATGCCGCGCACTAACTCAAAGTTCGTGTAACTTTCCCGGCGGAGGGTCCGTCAAACGCTTTTCTCCGTGGACGTGTTTTTGCTTTGGGCTGGAATGTTTCGCAGTGCGGCATTACACCTTTCTATCTCCGCGGAGACCAAACCGGACCAAGTTACAGGTCAGATCTGTGGAGAGGCGAACCCGCTCGCAGTCAGAATTCGTGTTTTTCTGTGTATTTTTGAGCTATAAAACCAATAAACACAACGGGGTAAATGTAAAGTAGAGCTGTTTAAAGTCACACTGCAGAACATTCCAGGCAAAGCAACGACGTATCCATAGAAACGAGCGGGTGACAGACGCGCAATCGAAAAGTTACACAGTGCAACTTTAAGCATTAACCTTTCACACACCTGGGACACCCTCCTCCAGAGACACCGGGCGACAGGACAGCGACCTGCAGGTCCATCAGGTCTGACCACGCCCACAGGAAGTAACAACAGCTGATATACAGTGTTGGGAAGTTTACTTTTAAAATGTAATCCCCTACAGATTACAGATTACACACCCCAAAATGTAGTTTGTAACATAATCCATTAAGTTATTAAAGGTGAGTAATGTAATCTGAATACTTTGGATTACTTGATTTGCTGTAGAGAAGCAAAGACGAGGAAATTGTAACATGAGATGTTTTGTCTGATAAAAGAAAATAAAAAGTCCAGATTTTACTGAACCAAATTAAAAATATTATTGATAGAAGAAGAAGAGACACGTCCACACAGCAGGATTTAGTCCTGGATTAGACCTGGTTTAGCCCTGGTTTAGATCTGGATTAGACCTGGTTTAGATCTGGTTTAGTCCTAGTTTAGACCTGGTTTAGTCCTGGTTTAGTCCTGGTTTAGTTCTGGTTTAGTGGTTTATTCTGGTTTAGTCCTGGTTTAGTCCTGGTTTTAGTCCTGGTTTGTCCTGGTTTAGTCCTGGTTTAGTCCTGGTTTAGTCCTGGTTTAGTCCTGGTTTAGTCCTGGTTTAGACCTGGTTTAGTCCTGGTTTAGTCCTGGTTTAGTCCTGGTTTAGACCTGGTTTAGTCCCGGTTTTAGTCCTGATTTAGTTCTGGTTTAGTCCTGTTTTAGTCCTGGTTTAGTTCTGGTTTAGTCCTGTTTTAGTCCTGGTTTAGTTCTGGTTTAGTCCTGTTTTAGTCCTGGTTCAGTCCTGGTTTAGACCTGGTTTAGTCCTGGTTTAGTCCTGGTTTAGTCCTGGTTTAGTCCTGGTTTAGTCTTGGTTTGTCCTGGTTTAGTCCTGTTTTAATCTTGGTTTAGTCCTGGTTTAGTCCTGATTTAGTCCTGGTTTAGACCTGGTTTAGTTCTGGTTTAGACCTGGTTTAGTTCTGGTTTAGATCTGGTTTAGTCCTGTTTTAGTCCTGGTTTAGTTCTGGTTTAGTCCTGTTTTAGTCCTGGTTCAGTCCTGGTTTAGTTCTGGTTTAGTCCTGGTTTAGTCCTGTTTTAGTCTTGGTTTAGTCTTGGTTTGTCCTGGTTTAGTCCTGGTTTAGTCCTGTTTAGTCCTGTTTTAGTCTTGGTTTAGTCCTGGTTTAGTCCTGGTTCAGTCCTGGTTTAGTTCTGGTTTAGTCCTGTTTTAGTCCTGGTTTAGTCCTGGTTTAGTTCTGTTTAGTCCTGTTTAGTCCTGGTTTAGTCCTAGTTCAGTTCTGGTTTAGTCCTGTTTTAGTCCTGTTTTTAGATCAGTTTTAGACCTGGTTTAGTTTCTGGGAATGATGAATTCATGTGCACGACTGGCAAACAGATTGTAATTATGCTTTCCTAATGTACAAAAAACAAAATAAATACATTGTCATAAATATTATTATTATTATTATTATTATTATTATTATTATTATTATTATTATTATATTGTTATTCTGTGACTGTGCCTGCACCTCTGTTTGAGAAGCAGAGCTGTAAACTGCGTCGTGAGAGTCGGAGTGAGTGAATGTTCAGTTTTACCTTGAGCCGCTCTGGTCCGTTGTTGTTTTGTGTCCAGGCGTCGTTTTTTTTTATTTTATTTTTTATTTTTTTATGAATGAAACAATTGTATGATTCAGACTCAGGAAACACAAAATAAAAAACTCACACTTTCCGTCACGACTCAAACTCATTTTCTGCTCCGACTTTGGATTTTACCGCAGAGATTTAAGCGTGAGTCAGCGACAAAAGTCTGAAACCGGAGAGGAGAAGAGGAATCTAACCCACAACCTCCTGAGTGAGACGAGGACACGGGCTAACCACTCTGCCACACTCACATGTCTGAAAATCTAAAAGTAAGTGGTTCAAATCCCACTCTGGACATAAAACATTCAGGTTCAGCTCCCACGGATGAATAGTGTTGTTGTGTCCTTGGGCAAGACACTTAAAGGGCCTATATTACACTATTTTCTGAGCTATGTTATTATAATCTTGTTTCCTCGTCACAAACAGATCTGGAGTTGTTGTGTTTTTTTTGTTTTGTTTCATTCACACTTGTTTAACGCACAAATTCTGCAGATTTAGTTCTTCTCTCAAACTGAAAACGCGCCGTTCCACCTCGTGATGTCATGTGGTAATACAGGAAGGAAGTGCTCCACTGTGTTTTGAAACTCCACACACCTTCAGTAGAATCATTTGGATGATTTCAGTTCTGGAAATTGCTGATCTTTATTGAATTAAAGGTACACGAATCACCGTATCACCGCATCGGAAATGATTTGTGTCCAGACATGTTGTTTCTGTGTCCACAATCCTTCCTTATCCACACAGCTTTGAGCATATTTGTTTACGTTTTACAGAAACTAAACTTAAAATCACATGGCTCATTTGCATAAACTGAGGCTCAAAAAAAAAAAAACGGCTTCTGTCGGACTGAAGGACACGACTCAGTGGAATATGAGTGTTGTTTCTGTGACGGAGGATGTTCTGCTGATGGTGAGTCTGTTCTGTGTCAGCAGTTGTAGCTCCGCTGTTTCCCGTTTGTCTCTGGTTTGTTTAAACTGTTTTCCGCAATATCGTCACACGAACGATGTCACGAACACAGTGAATCAGGAAGGATCGTGTCACAGTGACGTGGTCCAATAAGGCGTCCACACGGTGCCGGATCAGATCTGTATGAACATGAATTCGTGGGAGCTGGAGGCACCAGATCGTTCCGTCTCTGGAGCCATTTTCCATCAGATTAGTGCGAACGAACACTGCACCCACAACGAAAACAACTCGAATATGAACTAGTGTGTATGGTGTAATAAAATGTGGTGCAAGTGCAAGAAGCAGCAAGTGTGATATGTACAGAATGTGGAGTATATAAAATATAAAATACCAAAAAAAAACAGCTAGAAGAAAAAACAAGGCACTCAAAATAATGAAAAGCCTTTAATACCACACGGCAGATAAAGTTAAAATCACGCCAAAGAGTTTCGGCCCTTTGACTTTCATCAGGACAAACTCGAGACGCAAGCTTGAGACTAAAATCTGTTCAGCCTACATGTCCCATCATGCACCAGGGGACTGTGAACATGTGACCTACACCTGTGACTTTAAATCTGCACTTTGATGGGCATCGGGATTTGCCCTGATGAAGGCTGAAGGCCGCACCAACAAATGTGACCATTTACCAGGACAGGATCAGGAGTCTAACCCACAACCCCCTGACTGTGAGGAGGAGACGGGCTAACCACTCTGCCACAGTAACACAGAGAGCTCAGGAGTCAAACCCACAACCCCTGTGGTGTCAGAGCGCGAGCAGAGTCACAGCTGCAGGTGTGAAGTCTGAGGTTTGGTGAAGTGTTTGTGAGGAAACACATTTATATTTATACATGAAGATGACGTCGTTCTGTCAGGACAAACTTTTAATCATATTTTATGTGAAGAGGTTTAAGTAAAGACACACTAAGGAACTTTTCTGTAACCTGCTTGTAGATGTTAGTAGGTAGATAAGTAGATACAGGTCAGGTTTGTGGAGAGGTGACGCCACTGAATGCAAATGTTTGAAGGTGTTTTTGAACGGTGAATGGCTAAGTTTAATGCCATACTGCGGAACCTTCCATGCAAAACAATACCAGCTTGTCAAAGCTGGTAAATGATGTTATTAAGCATGAAAGTCTCAATTAGTCTCCACAAAATGGCCACACCAGCTTGTCAAAGCCTGATCCTGTCAGACCTCAGAAGCTGAGCAGGTCTGGGCAGGACTTGGACGGAGACACTGGTCCAGGTGCCAGAGGAGGCACCAGTGGCATAAATCTGTCGTTGTGTCCTTAGGCAAGACATTTCACCCACATTGCCTAGGGCAGCTGCCCCAGGGCAGCTGTGGCTACAATAGTAACTTACCACCACTGAGTGTGGAGTGACTGAATAATGAACTGTAAAGCACTTTGGGGATCTTGAAAGGCGCTATATAAATGCAATCAATCAATCAATCAATCAATAACATCTCCATAGAAACGGGCAAGTCTTCGTCCAGTTTTAGTCGGCAAAGCTTCGTCGAGAGCTTGAGTTTGAGTTAAGTTTGGACAAAAAACATCTGCGCATTAATAACAGTTTAAGTCCAGGAGGTTTTACCATAACAGTATTTATTGTACGTTATTAGAAAGTTCTGAAATTAACAAGTGCTGCTGTTGTGTCACTGGGCAAGACACTTAACCTTCACTGACTTCTCTGTTGGTACAATCATTTACAAAACAGACAGTAACAGTAATATAGGCTTTTTTAAATTATTATTTTTTAAATATAATTTTACATGCCGACTTAGTTGTTACACACTCCTACCCTAACACCTTAGTTAAAGCTGCACTGTGTAACTTTTCTGTTGCTCGTTTCTATGGATATGTCATATGAATGTTCCACAGTGTGACATTAAACAGCTCTACTTCACATTTATTCAATTACACGTGGTTTTATAGCTCAAAAACACCTCGAAAAACAAACATTCTGACTGTGAGCGGGTCGCCTCTCCACAGATCTGACCTGTAACTTGGTCTGGTTTGGTCTCCATGAAGATAGAAAGGATAGAAAGGTTTAATGAAATACTGTGGAACATCCCAGACAAAGCAATAACATCGACATGAAGAAAAGCATCAACGGACAAACAGAAAAAGTTGCACAATCCAGGTTTTGTATCGATAAAAATTTAAACTTTTTATATCCAAACTATGAAAATTTTTTAATGAAACACTTTTTAGCTTTTTTTTTTTTTACAAATCTTTTAACTCAAAATTTAACGTGAGCTGGCCTTCTCCTTTCCCTCTCTCTTTCTCCGTACAGTATTTGACAAACTGTACTTTTGTTCTTTCTCTATGAAGGTCACAGCTGTCCGTCACCGTGACATCACCGCTGTCCTGCGCTCTGATTGGCCCGGACCCGCTCAAACCCCGCCTCCCTTCCCTCTCCCTTCCCTTCCTCCGCTGAAATCCACAGAATCCAGCTCTTTTCTGTCCTCTGCTCTGCGAGTGTGCGCCCTGGTAACCCAAAACACACGAGAAAACCTCAGGAAAACACAGAAAACTCACTGGAAAAATAAAAAAAAGTCATTTTAATTCCAATATTTTAAATAGATTTCAAAACGTGGGCTTGTCAAATCAACACAAAACATTTCTCGAGATGGTTTAGCTGATTAAAACTCAACATTTTTCTAACGTCATAACTAATTTATCCATTTAAAGCCACAGTACGTAACATTTTGGCAGAAAGAAAAGCAGTTTGTTTTCATTTACGGCACTGAAACGCACAGAAAAACATTTATTTGCACATGTTTCTGGCCTTGCATCTCCACAAACCTGACTCTTACTTGGCCTTATGTTGATCTTTTAATTAAAATCTTCCACAATATGAAATAAAACGTAAATATTTACATAAAAATTGTTCCAAAAATGTGGATTTAACTTTCAATTTCTATGGAATAATGCAGGTGACGAGCCACAGCCAGAAAGTTACATATTGCGGCTTTAATTTATGACATATTTAATGACATTTTATTAAATTTTTGCACTTGTTTACTATTCTTAATACGTTTTTTTTAATTCTTAAATCATTCAGTTTCACTATAGAATGAGAAAAATTATGACAAAATCAAACTGTTGCCGTGAAATTTGACGATTTAACAAAACAAAATATAATCTTTTGAAATTCTGAAACCCCTGAATTTTGTATTTTTTGCACGATTTATATACAAAATATGATCTTTTTCTAAATTTGAGGCTTGTGTCTTTTAAAATATTTGAGTTTTGGGCGGTTTAAAACGACGACGGAGTCAAAAACAAACCTCAAAAATAACAATTTAAGACTTAATTTGCCATAAACTTTGGATTGTTTATGGCAGATTATTAGATTTTATTCCAACTTTTTAAACTTTTTACACATTGCCAAGTCTTTTTTTTTGTCAGAATATGAGAGGATCAGTGTAATTTTCTTTTTCTTTGGACCCATACTTTAAAAGTCACAAACCTTCACGACCCAAGTCCATAGACATTATTCGTAAATCACGAAAATAAAAGTGGATTTGACGAGGATATTTGATTGTTGACTGAAGGATCGTGTCTCTCTGAACGATTAGTATGACTCAAGTTTTAAACGACGAAAAACAGTAATAAAAGGATCAATAAGTCGACGATTTGGGCTTTAAAGGTAGCCCGTTTTGAACAGAATAGTCAATAAAATAAATAAAACTAAAGGATAAATGACTAAATAAAATAAATAAAACAATAATAAATATAAAATAAAACAAATAAATAAATAATAATAATTTATTTATTTATTTATAAAGCGCTTTCACAGACATTTTTTGTCCCCAAAGACGCTTTACAGATCATTATTCAGCATTATTCATTCACTCTACACCTGGTGATGGTGAACTACTATTGTAGCCACAGCTGCCCTGGGGCAGACTGACAGAAGCGCGGCTGCCATGCCACTCGGCGCCATCGGTCCCTCCGACCACCACCATCACACACACACACACACACACACACACACACACACACACACACACACACACACACACACACACACACACACACACACACACACACACACACACACGCACACACACCACTTTCATACCAGGCAATGTGGGTGAAGTGTCTTGCCTAAGGACACAATGATTGTGATAGGTTCACCTTTACACCTATACTCAATATTCAATAACAGGAGAGAAGACAAGAGATTAATATCTTTTACACGCGTGGAGGGAGTACCGAGAGAAGGACTTTAGTTACATGTAACTTGCTGTTCTCTCAAATACTCTCTAAAGTCTCCTCTCGTTTCTCCACTTTTATTCAGTATAGGACCTAGTTACAATGGGAACTACTCATCTCAGAACATGCAAAACATTACGACATGAGTAGTTCCTTTTTGCTTACAGGAAAAACAAAAAACACTAATACAGTATTCAAAGTTAAGGTCATCTGCCCTCCTCATTTCATCCTCCTTAAGCAATAAATGTTTCCTGTTATTGGAATACAAAAGAAATCTGAATAAGAAACAGAATCGTTTAATGCAATATTGAAATAAATAAATAACAAAAGTAAATAAAACAATAAAACACAGTAAAATAAAATGTAATCATAGATAATAAACTGAACTATAACCTGTAGCATGTTTTGGGTAATAAATAAATAAATAAAACAAGGATAAATAAAAATAAAATATAAAAATAAATAAACAATAATAAATAAATACATAGAAAATAAAACAAACAAATAAATAAATAATAATAATAAATAAGTAAATAAATAAGTGTATATATATATATATATATATATATATATATATATATATATATATATATATATATATATATATATATATATATATATATATATATGTATGTGTGTGTGTGTGTGTGTGTGTGTGTGTATACATGTATATATATATATAAACTGGTTTGGTCTCCATGGCGGTAGAAATGTTTAATGCTGTACTGTGAAACATTCCACACAAAGCAATAACATGTTCATGGAGAAAAACACTGACGAGTGACCAGAAAAGTTACACTTTTTGAAAAAAAAAAAAAAAAAAATCCACTTTTTGTATCTATAAAAAATCTAAACTTAAATTTAAATGCACTTTTTAATTTAAGTAAATTGTCAGGAGGAGAGCGCAGGAGCAGATCCACGTCTGAACTGTATATTTCAGACGTACATGCAGATTGTGACGAGGCGACCCTCCCAAAATAAATCAATTTTTCAGTGTGCACCAGTGTAAAAGTGAGACATGATCAGTGACATCATTACACTTCAGTTATTTGTTTTTTATTGAAACATAATCTTGTTTTACTCAGTGAAAAGTGCACTCGGTTCTGTGTATTTTCGTTTTCCTGGGTCATGTTTAACTCTGCGGTCGGTCGTACACTGGGTCATACTGTTGTGCACGACTCTTCACGTTACATTCGAGTGCTGAAATCTGCTGTAAAAGTCACACACGTGCACCTCGGCGGGACCTGGAGCCGCATCGTCCGCGTGTGCGAGCGCAGAGGCTGAGAACAGCGCCCTCCAGCCGCGCCCACGCGTCACTGCAGCCCGGCCCGGAGTCTGCCTGGTAACCCGGAGTGCTGACTGCCTCGTATCGATGAGCGCGCGGGGCATTAGTGATGTGACAGCCGCGTGCGTGCGCGTACGTACGTCTCCGCCTTTACGTGATCAATGACGGGCCTTAAGAGCAAAATGTAAATGTGCGGAAATGAATGCAGCATAAGCACAATACGGTTAAAGCGGGAATATCGGCGTTCCGCTTTATTTATAGAGCCACGTAATGTAACGACGCTTAATGCCCCGCACCCCGCACCCCGCGCTGCATAGAGACAGGTTTTTCATTTTTCATTTTTCTTTGAGCCATGTACATTACAAACATAAGGACATGTACGTGATTGGGAACATTACTGGTGCTCAAAAGGAGAATTGAAGTAAAAAAAAAAACAAAAACAAAAAAACAACTTATCGTGTCCTAGTCCAATTGTTTTACTTTAACACGTGGTTGACACGTGCATACAAACATATGCATGAACACAAATATACGTACATGCACAAATATATGTTCGTTTACGGTTGTACAAACTAATAATAATGACAAAGAAGGCACAAATGTTTTATCGTTTATTATCGTACAGAATACAAACACTGAGAATGAGAAATGTAAGGATTTTTTGTGTGTGTGTTTTGTTTTCATTTATGGTCATACAAACTAATAATAATGATGAAGGTACAAATGTTTAATGTTTATGAACATACAAAATAAACAAAAGTAAGAAAGAAAAAAATATATATATATTTTGTTGTTGTTTGTGGTCGTACAAACTAATAATAATGATAAAGAAAGCACAAAAGTTTACAGTTTATGATCGTATCAAAATTAACACTTGGTTAACACAAACATACATACATACATGTGCGTGTACAAACACATATACACACGCATACACACATATATACCTATGCATACATGCATACATACATATATACATACATATATACATATATACGTATATGCATACACATATACATGCATAAATACATACATACATACGTATAAACACCTATATACATACATGCACAAATATGTTTTCATTTGTGGTCGGTAAACTAATAATGATAAAGAAGGCGCAAAAGTTTTGTAATTTATGTTAGTACGAAATAAACAGTGATGAGAATGAAAAATGTAAGGATTTTGGTTTATGTTTATGTCGTACAAAATAATAATAATGTTAAGGAAGGCACAAAAGTTTACCGTTTATGATCGTATCAAAATTAACACTTGGTTGAGACATGCATACGTACAAAAATACACACATACATGCACAAGTATATTTTCGTTTATGGTCGTACGAACTAATAATGATAATGAAGTTAATGATCGTTTATGATCATACAAAATAAACAACAGTGAGAATGAGAAATGTAAAGATTTTTTTCTTTTTTGTTTTCATTTGTGGTCGTACAATCTAATAATAGTGATGAAAAAGGCAAAAAAGTTGATCAATTATGATTGTAAAAAATAGAAGTATTTCTGGAACACTGAAAGTGGAGTGTTAAAATCGACTCTTACAGAATCAATTTTAACATTTTCTCGACGTTTATATGAGTCCAATCTGTTCTAGAGTTAATTAACACTTTTGGAAATGTTCATGACGTAACACTGGTCCAAAGTTCCTGTTTAATCCCGAAATCAAGAGTTTTATTAACGTTTTGAGAGTAAACAGATAACACTTTGTAGAGTTATCCTGATTTAACAAAACAACACACAGAGGTGTTTTATTTTTACACTTTATTTGAATTCATTTATGATGAAATTATGAACAAAATGAAGTGAAGTGGTGGGCGGAAGGAGCCAAATTAACACTAGGGAAAGTTGAATTAACTTTAGAGGAAGTTTAATTAACACTAGGGAAAGTTGAATTATCACTAAGTAATGTTGAATTTACACTAAGTAAAGTTGAATTAACACTAATAAAGTTTAATTCACATTAAGGGAAGTTGAATTAACACTAAGAGAAGTTGAATTAACACTAGTGGAAGATGAATTAACACTCATGAAAGTTGAATTAACACTAACAGAAGTTGAATTAACACTAATAAAGTTGAATTAACACAAGTGGAAGTTGAATTAACACTAGTGGAAGTTGAATTAACACTAGGAGAAGTTGAATTAACACAAGTGGAAGTTGAATTAACACTAGTGGAAGTTGAATTAACACTAATAAAGTTGAATTAACACAAGTGGAAGTTGAATTAACACTAAAAGAAGTTGAATTAACACTAATAAAGTTGAATTAACACTAAGTAAAGTTGAATTAACACTAGTGGAAGTTGAATTAACACTAGGAGAAGTTGAATTAACACAAGTGGAAGTTGAATTAACACTAGGAGAAGTTGAATTAACATAAGTGGAAGTTGAATTAACACTAAAAGAAGTTGAATTAACACTAATAAAGTTGAATTAACACTAAGTAAAGTTGAATTAACACTAGTGGAAGTTGAATTAACACTAGGAGAAGTTGAATTAACACAAGTGGAAGTTGAATTAACACTAGGAGAAGTTGAATTAACATAAGTGGAAGTTGAATTAACACTAAAAGAAGTTGAATTAACACTAATAAAGTTGAATTAACACTAAGTAAAGTTGAATTAACACTAGTGGAAGTTGAATTAACACTAGGAGAAGTTGAATTAACACAAGTGGAAGTTGAATTAACACTATTAGAAGTTGAATTAACACAAGTGGAAGTTGAATTAACACTAAAAGAAGTTGAATTAACACTAATAAAGTTGAATTAACACTAAGTAAAGTTGAATTAACACCAACATAAGTAAAATTAACACTAGAGGAAGCTGAATTAACACTAGAGGAAGCTGAATTACCACCAAACATATCAACACCGGTAAATAACTCCGACTCAAACCCACATTTAACTCTGAAATAGTTAAATCTCAGAAGAATCAAGTGTGAAATGAAAGTAAAAGTGGTTGGTTGAGTAAAGAAGAGACAGCAGCCGTTCTCTAATATAGTTTATTTGTTGGTCTAAGGGTGAATTCTAATCTTTATTCTTCTTTTCTTCCATATTAAAAACAGTGAGAGTAAAAATGAGCGAGTTGTATTTACACAGCAGCAGAAGCGTCGGAGCGGAAACACACAAACACACTTGTGCTTTGAACTCGAGTGGACGGAAGAAGAAGAACAACAGAAGAAAGAAAGAGAGAAAGAGAGAAGGAAAAGAGAGAGAAAGAGAGATGGAAGAGAGGAGAGATAACAGAAGAGAGAAGAAAGAAAAAAGAGCAAGAGATGGAAGAGAAAAGAGACAAAGGAGATAATAAGCAGAAGAAAAAAGAAAGAACAGAGGAAGAGAGAGAGAGAGAGATGGAGAGAGAGAAGAGACAGAGAAGAGATGAAGAGCGAGAAGGAAAAAGAGAGGAAGAAAGGGAGAGATGGAAGAAAGGAGAGACAGAGGAGAGTGAGAGAGAGATAAGAGGGAGAGGAGGGAAAGATAGAAGAGAGAGAGAGAGAGAGAGTGAGGAAGAAGAGGAGACAGGAGAGAGAAGAGAGGAGGGAGGAGATAAAATAGACAGAAGGGAGAGAGAGAGAGAGAGAAAGAAAGAGAGGGAGAAATAAGAGGAGAGATAAAAACAGAAAAGAGAGAGAGATGGACGAGAGAGAGTGACGAAGATGAAGAGAGAGCGAGAGGAGGGGAAAGGAGATAAAACAGACAGAAGAGAGAGAGAGCGAGAAAGAAAGAGAGATGGAAGAGAGTGAGGGAGGGATAAGAGGGAGAGGAGAGAAGGATAGAAGAGAGAGAGAGAGGAAGAAGAGGAGACAGGGGTGAGAGAGAGGAGGGAAAGGATATAAAACAGACGGGAGGGAGAAAAGGAGAGACAGAGGGGGGGAGGAGGGTGAGGAGGAAGAGGTGGCAGAGGAGAAAGAGAGGGAGAGATGGAGAGAGTGAGAAAGAGAAAAGAGGAGAGATAACAGAAGAGAGAGACAGAGGAAGAAAGAAAGAAAGAGATGGGAGAGATGGAAAAGAGGAGAGTAAGAGAGGGATAAGAGTAAAGATAATAGACAGAAGAGAGAGAGAAAGAAAGAGGGAGAGATGGAGGAGGAGAGAGATAAGAGGGAGAGGAGAGATAAAGACAGAAGAGAAAGAGAGAAAGAAAGAGGGAGAGATGGAAGAGTGACAGGAGACAGAGACGTGACTCCAAAGCTGCCACATTAAAATAATAAAAATACTTGAGCTTTTTCATGTCATAATGTTGAACTTTCGGCGTCTAAAACATTTACCTGGAGCTGTGTTTTGATTTATTTTGGATCACAACATCAACATTTAATTTAGAGAAGATAGAGTTACAATCTGTGACACTCACGGATCGTTCTGCTGTAATTTGGACATTTCAAAATCACAATATTGATCTAAAACGACATTGAAAATAAGTGATCAAAGAACCTGCGCGGATCAATACAACTTTGAGATTGTCAATGAGAAGGAAACAACTATGACACGGGAAAAAGCTCGACAATAAGGCTCGATTTAAATTCTATAAACTTGAGTTTCCGGAAACACGCAGCTCTTTTAAACTGGAGCCGCGGAGTTTCACAGTTTGAAGTAGTGTCGTCGTCTCCAGATCGGCCTGGAGATGTTTTTTTTTACGGTCTTGATCTCGTCTAGGACTCGGGTCTTGAAGGAGGTTGGTCTCGGTCTCGGTCTCGTCTCGGACTCGAGGTCTGACACTCGAGTCTGATCATGTTTCATTACGGCCGCTGCTGTCGGCAATAAACTTCTTACTGCGACGTGTGGCTGAAGTTTGCCTGATAAAACTGCACAAATGAAAGATTCGGTCTCGTCTCGGTCTCGGTTTTGACCCTCAGAGGTCTTGGTCTTGTCTCAGTCTCAACCTTTAAAAGTCTCGGTCTTGTCTCGGTCCTGTTTCGGTCTTGTCTCAGTCTTAACCTTTAAAAGTCTCAGTCCTGTTTCGGTCTTGTCTTGGTCTCGGTCTTGACCCTTAGAGGTCTTGGTCTTGTCTCGGTCTTGACCCTTAGAGGTCTTGGTCTTGTCTCGGTCTCAACCTTTAAAAGTCTCAGTCCTGTTTCGGTCTTGTCTTGGTCTCACTCTTGACCCTTAGAGGTCTTGGTCTTGTCTCGGTCTTGACCCTTAGAGGTCTTGGTCTTGTCTCGGTCTTGACCCTTAGAGGTCTTGGTCTTGTCTCGGTCTTGACCCTTAGAGGTCTTGGTCTTGTCTCAGTCTCAACCTTTAAAAGTCTTGGTCTTGTCTCGTCCTGTTTCGGTCTTGTCTTGGTCTTGACCCTTAGAGGTCTTGGTCTTGTCTCGGTCTTGACCCTTAGAGGTCTTGGTCTTGTCTCAGTCTCAACCTTTAAAAGTCTCAGTCCTGTTTCGGTCTTGTCTTGGTCTCACTCTTGACCCTTAGAGGTCTTGGTCTTGTCTTGGTCTTGACCCTTAGAGGTCTTGGTCTTGTCTCGGTCTTGACCCTTAGAGGTCTTGGTCTTGTCTCGGTCTCAACCTTTAAAAGTCTCAGTCCTGTTTCGGTCTTGTCTCGGTCTTGTCTCGGTCTCAACCTTTAAAAGTCTCAGTTCTGTCTCGGTTTTGTCTCGATCTCAGCCTTTAAAAGTCTTCATTTTGTCTCGGTCTTGACACTCAAAGGTCTCGGTCTCGACCTTTAAAAGTCTCGGTCCTGTTTCAGTTTTTTCTCGGTCTTGTCTTGGTCTCAGCCTTTAAAAGTCTCGGTCTTGTCTTGGTCTTGTCTCAGTCTTGACCCTCAGAAGTCTCTGTCTTGACCTTTAAAAGTTTTGGTCTTGTCTCGGTCTCAGCCTTTAAAAGTCCTTGTCTCGTCTTGGTCTCGACCTTTAAAAATCTCGGTCTTGTCTCGGCCTCGACCTTTAAAAGTCTTGGTCTTGTCTCAGTCTCAGCCTTTAAAAGTCTCGGTCTTGTCTCAGTCTCGACCTTTAAAAGTCTTGGTCTCATCTTAGGCTCGATCTTTAGAGGTCTTGGTCTCGTCTCGGTTTCGGGACCCTGTGGTCTCGGACTGGTCTCGATTAGTGCGCTCACTTGATACAACACTAGTTTAAATTTCACTTCAAATTGTGAAACGTTCCTATAAACTTATAAAATCTTGGTGCATAATTAGGATGACCTGAAGGTAAATGAGGAATAACTTCAAACAGTTTTTTCCAAGTTTTTAGGAAATGAGGTACAGAAAAAAACAAAACAAAACACAACTCCAGGAACGTTTCAGGAGCTTCCCGTCCTTCATTATAACATGTTTAAACACATAATTTAACGTAACGTAGCAGCTTGTGAGTCTACGGGGAGGTCAGATTTCTTTTGGCATCCGGCTACTACAAAAAGAGCCTCAGGAGAAGAAGAAGAATAATGCATTTCCAGCACCTTTTTTCAGTTGGTAAAAGGAGCAAACCAAACACGGAGGAAACTGTCCAGACCCCCACAGCCGCCGAGGGTTTGTCCACACGAACCAGAGTCAAGTCTCCAAAACAGAATCGAGGCAGAGGGAGAGAAAGCGGCAGCCGTTTTGCGCCTTTGGTCTGATAGATGTTTTGATGAACAATGAGGTAAAAGGTAAAGCTGTTTTTTTACTAATTTATGTTCCAACCCTCGTCTAGATCAGTGGTTCTCAACCCGGAGGTCACAAGATCATTTCAGGGGGTAAACGAGAAAACTTAACTAAAGCCCGATTTGTACAGGATTAGTTTAACCTGTGGACCTTGTGTCTGTAATTACAAATTACTGACTATATTTCACCAAAAGCTCGATTCGCTCGGGAAGTTGCAAATTTCCGCCCCACCTCTGTGTTACTTGCGTGTGCATGTGTAACCGTGTACAAATCAGAACTTATTTACATAAACTGATTTTAAAGGGGCTACGAAAAACAAAAACAAAACCCTGGACAACAGGAAAGCCAAGATTATACTGAAACTGACCAAACACAAGATTTATGTGTAAAATTATCAACACTAAGAATAAAAAATATGTTATTAAAAGTGTATTAGTGCCGCTTCTTTTTTATTGACCTCATATTTAAACACAAAATGTAAATGTATTGAGTATTAATAAATTCCATCCATCCATTTTCGTCCACTTATCCAGGGCCGGGTCATGGAAGCAGCAGTCTAAGCAGGGACTCCTAGACTTCCTTCACCCTGGACACTTCCTCCAGCTCCTCCGGGGGGAACCCTGAGGTGTTCCCAGCCCAGCCCAGAGACATAGTCCCTCCAGTGTGTCCTGGGCCTTCCCCAGGGTCTCCTCATGCCTGGAACACCTCCCGGGAGACGCCCAGGAGGCATCCGGAACCAATGCCTGAGCCTCGGCTGCTCCTCTCGACGTGGAGGAGCAGCGGCTCTACTCCGAGCTCCTCACCCTATCTGTAAGGGAGCGCCCAGTTAGCCTAATTCATGAGCCGGTTTCACTTCGTGGAAACTGTCTGACCTCGCAGCATTAGAATTCATTCGCTCGACGGTAGACGGGTACTTTTTTATTTAACCAATTACTGCTGTTTGGTTGTGACGTAAGTAATGCGCCTCTAACGGGGCTAAATGGAATATTAAGCTTTTCCCAAATCCCGTAGGAAGAAGGACAATAACGTCTTTCCCCTTGATAAAATTCATCAAACATTCTCTTTGTTCTGGCTTTAAATCCTCGATCTCGGGCATCGTTGCCAACACAGAAAGTATGTCTCTTCGCTGATTGGCTGATGCCCGAACTCACACTTCCAAGGTTTTTGCGAACTGTCTAGTGTATTCTGATTCCTGATCTCGTCGCTGGAGAAAAATTAAATTGATCGAATCCACGATCTTGTTCTTTCGGTCATTACCCAGAGCTCCATCGGTGAGGGGAGGAACATAGATTGACGGTAAATCGAGAGTCGACGCTGCACCGATCCGCCCGTCAATCTCCCCCAGCAAGCCCGATAATTAAACACAATTTAATCAACTGCAAACAAACTTTTTTTTTTATGAAGAAAAAGTGTACATAGTGATTATTCTGAAAGTGTGGCTGGTGTTTTATCATCATTTTGTCGCAGACTCGTTCACCGGTTCATGTGGACATAACCTCGGACTTTTCCAGTATTTCATTCATAATTTTTACAAAAATGTCAGTCACTACGTTTTTACTACTGATCTAGTGAATCCATGCACAGGTGAAGCCTCTACAAGCTCCTTTAAACGCCCAAATACAAAGGTCCGTGTACCCTGTGAGTGTCCGTCCTTCTGTCTTTGGATCACAGACTGTGTATAGAAATGGACGGACCGAACAGGAAGTGAGCACAGGCGCACGTCCGGCTCCATCGGCTCTGGGTCCAGGTCACTTCACGTTGAAAAACCGTGTCGCTCTGTCTGGACGAGCAGCACTGAGCCTCGATGTTTTGGACTTAAAATGTTTGGATAAACCTGGACTACGAGATCCTGGGGTTTTATTTCACCATTTTTCA
Source organism: Boleophthalmus pectinirostris (assembly GCF_026225935.1). Lineage (NCBI taxonomy): Eukaryota > Metazoa > Chordata > Actinopteri > Gobiiformes > Gobiidae > Boleophthalmus > Boleophthalmus pectinirostris. The sequence goes on along the minus strand of NW_026571095.1, from coordinate 34,474,091 downwards.
TCAGGATTAAACCAGGACTAAACAAGGACTTAACCAGGACTAAACCAGGTCTAAACCAGGACAGAAGCAGGTCTAAATCAGGACTAAACCAGGACTAAGTCAGGACTAAGTCAGGACTAAACAAGAACTAAACCAGGACTAAACCAGGTCTAACCCAGAATTTAACAAGGACTAAACCAGGTTTCGCCCAGGACTAAACAAGAACTAAACAAGAACTAAAACAGGACTAAACAAGGTCTAAATCAGGACTAAACAAAGACTGAGCCAGGAAAGAACGAGGTCTAACCCAGGACTAAATGAGAACTAAACCAGGTCTAGTCCTTGTTTAGTCCTGGGCTAAACAAGGACCAAACCAGGACAGAACGAGGACCAACCCAGGACTAAATAAGGTCTAGCCCAGGACAAAACCAGGTCTAAACAAGAACTAAATCAGGACTAAACCAGGGACTAAACCAAGAGTAAACCAGGTCTAGCCCAGGTCTAGCCCAGGACTAAACAAGGACTAAACCAGGACTAAACCAGAGACTAAACCAAGAGTAAACCAGGTTTCGCCCAGGACTAAACAAGAACTAAACCAAGACAGAGCCAGGTCTAACCCAGGACTAAACAAGAACTAAACCAGGACTAAACCAGGTCTAGCCAAGGACTAAACAAGGACTAAACCAGGTCTAGCCCAGGACTAAAGAAGGACTAAACCAGGTCTAAATCAGGACTAGATTTAGGACTGATTTAGGGCTAAACCAAGGACTGAACAAAGACTAAACCAGGACAGAACCAGGTCTAAATCAGGACTTAACCAGGTCTAGCAAAGGATTAAACCAGGACTAAACCAGGACTAAACCAGGACTAAACCAGGCCCCTGTTCTACATGATCTTGGTGTTTTAATTTCACCGCTAATAAATTCCTGATGCAGAACTATCAAATTCACTCTTATAACTTAGGCCTCAGTGAGCTTCATTTGACTGGACCCGGAGGACATTGTGGCACTCGCTCGGTCCACTCCTGTACACAGTCTGTGCTCGGTCCGGGTCTGGGTCCAGGTCCGGGTCCGGGTCCGGGTCTGAGTCGAGTCTGGAGCAGAGGAGATTCTCGAGTGGAGATATAGGCAAAGGGTGATCCCAGCTGACACGAGAGCTGTGGCACAGGAACAGACAGGAAAACTAAAGCAACACTCTGTAACTTTATCACCAAATACAGAGCCCCGCACTCACTTTAAACACACCATCAAATCTGTGGAGAATTCACGGACTGAACCAGGTCTAAACCAGGTCTAAACCAGGTCTAAACCAGGTCTAAATACCTCTTATAAGTACTGACGACTGAAGTCTGAGAACAATTTTATAGAAGAAACTGAACCAGGACTAAACCAGGATTAAACCAGGTCTATTCTGAGTCTAACCCAGGACTAAACCAGGTCTTAATACCTCTTATAAGTACTGACGACTGAAGTCTGAGAACAATTTTATAGAAGAAACTGAACCAGGACTAAACCAGGATTAAACCAGGTCTATTCTGAGTCTAACCCAGGACTAAACCAGGTCTTAATACCTCTTATAAGTACTGACGACTGAAGTCTGAGAACAATTTTATAGAAGAAACTGAACCAGGACTAAACCAGGATTAAACCAGGTCTATTCTGAGTCTAACCCAGGACTAAAGCAGAGCAGAACAAGGTCTAAATCAGGACTAAACCAGGTCTTAATACCTCTTATAAGTACTGACGACTGAAGTCTGAGAAAAACCCATAAAAGCTAGACTAAACCAGGTCTATTCTGAGTCTGTCCCAGGACCAATCCAGGTCTAATCCAAGACTAAACCAGGACTGAACCAGGTCTAAATCAGGACTAACCTGACCTGGTTTATTGTGAGTCTATCCCTGAACTAAACCAGGTCCAGCCCAGGACTAAACTAGGTTTAACTCAGGATAATACCAGGATTAAACCAGATCTGACCCCAGAACTAAACTAGGACTAAACCAAGTCTAACCTTGGTCTATTCTGGGACTAAACCAGGATTAAAACCAAGTCAATTTTGAGTCTTTCCAAGGACTTAACCAGGACTAAACCAGGTCTATTCTGAGTCTATCCAAGGACTACACCAAGATTAAAACCAAGTCAATTTTGAGTCTTTCCAAGGACTACACCAGGACTAAACCAGGTCTAACCCAGGACTAAACAAGAACTAAACCAGGTCTAACCCAGGACTAAACAAGAACTAAACCAGGTCTAAATCAGGACTAAACACGATCTAAACCAGGTCTAAATCAGGACTAAACCAGGTCTATTCTGAGTCTATCCAAGGACTAAACCAGGACTAAACCAGGATCAAACCAGGATTAAACCAGGTCTAACCACAGAACTAAACCAGGATTAAACCAGGCCTAACTCTGGTCTAACCCAGGACAGAACCAGGTCTAAATCAGAACTAAACCAGGACTAAACCAGGTCTAACTCAAGATACTACCAGGATGAAACCAGGACTAAACTAGGTCTAACCCAGATCTAAACCAGGTCTTTATCCAGGTGATGTAAAACTGTTTTGAAAGCCTCTTTTTATAGTGAGACTGTATCTTGTTAATACTTGGGACAAATGTTTGGGTCAAATGCAGAGAAAACGTTTCCGGTAAGAAGAAGCAGGTTTTTCGGCGTCGTCCTCCGTTTTGCGGCTTTGTTCCGTTCTGTTCCATTTTCACTTTTATTACACAGCGTTGCTCAAAAACATTAAAAAGAACAAAACAATATATTTTACCAGAGAAACTTTTAAAAACACTGAACTTAAAGCCCTGCGCTGCAAAACTCTCCACACGGGTTCAAACGAAGAACGATTCACAAAGATTTGGATAGATTCACGTTTTTTTTGGAAAGAAATCTCCAAACTTCTGACCCACAAATATTTCTCCGTCCGGCTCCACAAAATCGTCATATTAGTGTTTTGGTTTAATCCTTACAGCTGAAAAAAATGGCTCCAATGCAGAAAATAATTTGAATTTTAAATGTCGCTGAATTTCTCACATTGAATTTTTTAACTCTGAAAAAACATGTTTGAATTATTTTTATTCTGAATGGCAGCTGACGACCTTTTAAATATTCAGCACAAATATTTTCAAGCTCTCAAATTTAACAGTCGAAATTCAGAGTGTAAAATTCGCAGTGAAATTAATTCCAATTCCAAGATGCCAAGGCAGAAGCAATCGATCCAAAATGATCCGATTTAACTGGTGCAGGGAAGCGATCTGATTGGTCAGAATTATCCTCATCAAACCTCATCTCTTTTACGTGTAAAATTCGTCGGTCGTCCAGGTAAAATCTATGGCAAAACAGAAATTCAAATTTGTCAAATGGACAAAACTGAAGACTGAAGCTTGGATGAGCTGCAAAACGTTTTCAACCTAAATAAACTTTTGTTCAGTTGACCAATTGAAATTTCTCCTTTTGCCGTGGATTCTACCTGGACGACCGATGGATTCTACACACAACTGGATAAAAGTTTATTTAGGTTGAATAAGTTTCTCAGCTCATTCAAGCTGCTTCTTCAGTTCTCATCAGAAACTGGTGGACTCTTCCTTATATCTGCCTGAAGGGAGGAGATAACTACACTGAAACTACTCTGAAACTAACACACACACTTGTTTACAGTTTTTGTTTGTACCCAAATACCAAATAATAGCCAGGTTTCAATTAACCGCCGAGTCCACTTCAAACACCGGGGCAGGTGTGTATTTTGATAAATCACCACCAGTTCCAAATAAACACAGAGTCTAATACAGTCTAGTCTAAACCAGCACTGAACTGAGGACTAAACCAGGACTAAACCAGGACTAAACCAGAGCTGAACCAGGACTGAACCAGGACTGAACCAGAACTGACCCAGGTCTAAACCAGGACCAAACCAGGACCAAACCAGGACCAAACCAGGACTAAACCAGGACTAAACAAGGACTAAACCAGAACTGACCCAGGTCTAAACCAGGACCAAACCAGGACTAAACCAGGACTAAACAAGGACTAAACCAGGACTAAACCAGGACTAAACCAGAACTGACCCAGGTCTAAACCAGGACCAAACCAGGACTAAACCAGGTCTAAACCAGGACTAAACAAGGACTAAACAAGGACTGATCTTGTACTAGAACTTGAAATCTAAGACCGCCCCTGACAGAACCCCGAGCGCGTGGAACAGGGTGTCTGCAAAGCTCGATCGGGCGTCAGCTGCGGTTCGCCCCGTTGAGCGTGGAGTTCTGTGTCGGTCCTGTTGTTCGCGGTCACCTGACGGTCTACGTGGGCGAGTCTCCGGCGTTTTATCGCTGCTGATATTGTGGTGATTTTAGCGAATTTGTATGAAGAAAAACCCACCACTTCAATCCAGGTTAAAAAAGCACGGTGACGCACTTTACTCACATTTGTACCCAGTAAAATATTATTATTTTTTTCACTGTAACGCCACATTACTGCGTTACAGCAAAAAGCAACACATTACAGTAATTTGTTACTTTTATAACGCGTTACTCCCAATACTGGGAGGAGCTGCTGTGGTGTAAGAGGAAAGGGGCGAGGAAAGGCAGGAATCGTCGGCAAAGTCGTCGCCGAGCCATCGTGTAACACATCGTAAAAACTGTAAATTATAGTCATACTGGTTAAAAGAATTTGTGTACCATATTTTCCCAGTTTTGCTGAGCAGGACTTTTGTGAGGAAGGAATTAATTGCCTGCCCCTGATTAGCGCCTGGTCTTAAATAAATGCCTGGTGTGTTAAGTGATTGGTCTTTTACGGTGATCATTCAGGCTTTCACACCTCTGGATCTGACCTGGCAATACCTACTGTTTCTTTGTTTTGATTTACCGTATTTTCCGGGTTATTAGACGCTCTCTTAAGCCTCTAACCGCATCAAAAAACAACCGCGCGCCAGTGATGTTACGAGATGTGCCGAGGCTTTGAAGCGCGTGTCGAGTAATGAAGCAGGTGTTTCCGCTTCATTTGGGGGAGGAGCCAAAAACGATGACGTCCGAAGCCTCGCTGCCCGGATCGACCACGTGACTGCTTTGATTTGAATTCGAAACATAAGGGTCATTGAAACGCAACGAATGCCCCCAAAACATTTTTTGGTTTTGGGTTATTGCGAGTTTGGTACTTTCTATTTGAGATTCTTTTTTTTTTGGCGATGGAGCACGCCTGTTTCATCTGTGCGCTGTGAAATGTTTTTTTTTGTTTTGTTTTTTAAAGCAGAGGAAATTCTCTGTTAAAAAAAAATAAAAATACTGTGGAGAAATTGATATTTTTAAATAAAAATGAATAAAATTACCCTATTTTTCCGTCCTTATTGCGGCATAAGCACAGTCACATTACATTCTGAGCTCCAATTTGTTCCTACTTTTACTTTTAACCCGACCGTTACTTCATGAACACAGACTCCACATACTCTTGTATGTTGATATCACAAACATTCAAATATTTACTCATTTGTTCAGTATAAATCTTTCCATCAGAACCTCGATGATCATGTTGATTGTTCTATTTTCACTCTGCCTGATATACGTTTTTTTGGTCACTTGTTGGCGCAGTGGAGCAAATGAAGCACCTTGAAGCGTCGGCTCAAGAGTCGAGCAAACGGATGGAACGCTTCGGTGCTTCATGGGGCTTCACCTCAACATCACAACCGCGCGCCACAGTCCAGAGCGCCCCGACCACGAATCCACTCGGGCGTCCCAGCACGACTTCGGTAAACTACAAAGCCGCAAACACACACGGAGCAGACAGCGACCGCGCGGCGAAACACACTCATCACTCCACGCCGACGAGGAACGGAACGGAGGAACGAACCGAAAAAGCGAGAGCGACGTGCCGCTTCTAGACACGACTGAACAACCGAGTCACCGCGAACACGCCGACAATCCAGCGGCCCCAGACAGCACCTCCCTACACGCCACAACTGAACAAAGCCCAGAGTCACCGTGAACGAACAAACAAACAAAACCACTCACACATCCATCAGTTGGGTTTCTTTTAAAGTCCGATGCGGTTTATTTGTGAAAGAAGTTCGAAAATAGACCCTTTAATGACCCTATAATCCAGAGCGCCTAATAGCCCGGAAAATACGGTAGGTCTGAGGACAGAGTTGTAACTAGGAGACAGATGACGTCTGAGGCCTCCATTTCTGTTCAAAGATGGACTGTCTTTCTTAACAAAAATAGCCTCTTTAACTCTCCTCTCAAACCGATTCTTTTCTTTGCCTCAGATTTGTACCTTAATGGCTTCAAAAGAACGGAGATGAACAGCAGACTGAGGTCCTGTGTTGCTCTCTCTATCTGTGTCGTGATTTAAACTTATTTCTTAAGGATCGATTGCTTCTTGGATCGTTGTTGTGAATTCGAGAGCTTGAAAATATCTTTGCTGACTATTTAAAAGCTGAAATTTGTATTCTGAATTTGAAAAAGTATACTTAAATACTAACATTCAGATTAAAAAGAACACAGTTAAAAAAGTGAGAATTCAGCGGGATTTAAAATTCAAAATGATCTTCCGTACACCACTTTCGAAAGCGATTGTGAAAAGATAATTCGACTTTTGTTCAGCCTGCAGGGTTTGGATAATATTATGATCTCGTGAACCTGTTCGACGTCCTTAAAGCTCAAACATCTCAGATCTGTTTTGTGAATCTCCGTCGTTTTAACTCGCGTGGATAATCTCGTTTGCAGAATGAAAACACTAAAGGTGGGAGAGGCGAGTCTTTGTAAACATTCTCAGTTCTAGGCGTCGGGTTCGGATTGGTCGGTGGCGACGGTCCCGTTGGGCTCGGCGGCGGCGTTGCCTCCCTGTTTGTCGGGCTCCTGGACGGCGACGGCGGGGTCCTCGGGGGGCCCGCCGGAGGAGCCCGTGAGTCCGCTTTGGGGCGTGGGCGTCGGGGGTAACTGCGTGGGCAGGGCGGGCTCCTCGTCCAGGCGGCTGGAGATGGACCAGTACAGGTGAGCGTCCAGACGGGCGGCGGCCAGAGCCAACTCGTGAGCCGAGGCCGACGGCGTGTCCACCTGCACGGGGGAACACCACACACACGACAGGTAAAACAGGACACATGAAGACTTCAGAACGGACTACGTATCCCAGCATGCCTTGCAACGTCCTCAGAAGAGAGAGAGAGAGGAGAGAGTGAGTGCGTATACATGCACATCAGTATCCCGGTTATTAGCCATATCCCGGTTATGTCAGTATTCGGGTTACTGCGTTTACATGCGCACTGAGAAACCGGGACACTCATATCCGCGTGTACATGATCAAATGGAGTATCCCGGTTTCTTGACATAATCTTAAAAATGCGCAAGCACAAAAATTAACTTAAATCAATTTCATAAACCAGGAAAAATACAAACCGTGAGCTCCTTTAGCATAGGAAGCTAAGGAGCTACGAGATCTCCCACAATCCACTGCACACATCAAACAACAGATTCTTCATTAAAATCTTCTGCATAAATAAACTCAACTTTACAACATATAAACCATAAACACTGTAGAGCCACATCAAACGGGCTCTGATCACATTTGTTTACGTTTTACAGAAACGAAACTTAAGACCGCATCGCTAATTAGCATAAACTGTTAGCGGCGATAAAAACAACTCGCTCCTTGTGCCGCTGATGCGATCAGTTTCTTTTGGACTAAATGACACGACTCTGTGGATTATGTGTGTTATTTCTGTGACAGTAGAAGTGCTAATGGTAAGTCTGTTCTGTGCATTTACAGTATAAGAGATAGTTCATGTTTTAGCTTTTCAGCGTCACACGAGTGCAGATTGTACGTGTGCAGGTTTAGCGCAGCTCTTTATTTTACAGTCATTTTATTCGTCTGGTCACTTTATTTATTTATGTCGCTACTGTTGTGGTGAAAGGCTGGAAAGTGTCTTTTGGACGCATGCGCACTCAACTTTATGTTGCAGTAACCGGGGTACTGCGTTTACATGCCACAAGTATCCCGGTTACTATCGGAATAAACCAGCTACAGTAACCCGGTTTCTAATAACCGGGATACTGAAACCGGGTTACTGCGTTTACATGCACCATGAAGAAACCGGGATACTCAAAAAACCCGATCATACTTATTGATGTGCATGTGTACACACTCACTGAGAGCAATGAGAAGAGAGTGATATAAGAAAGGGAGAAAGAGACAGACAGCAGAGAGAGAGGAAAGAAAGAAAGAAAAGAAAGACAGGGAGAGAGGAAGAACAAAAAGTGAGGAAAAGAGATATGAGAGAGTAAGGCTACGTTCATAGAAACAAGCAACAGAAAAGTTACACAGTGCAGCTTTAACTAAGGGGTTAGGGTAGGAGTGTGTAACAACTAAGTCAGCATATAGGATTAATAAAAGCCTATATTACTATTACTGTCTGTTTTGTAAACGATTGTACCAACAAGTCAATGAAGTGTCTTGCCCAGTGACACAACGGCAGCACTTGTCAATTTCAGGACTTTCTAATAATGTACAATAAATACTGTTATGGCAAAACCTCCTGGACTTAAACTGTTATTAATGCGCAGATGTTTTTTGTCCAAACTTAACTCAAACTCAAGCTCTCGACGAAGCTTTGCCGACTAAAACTGGACGAAGACTTGCCCGTTTCTATGGAGATGTTACTGCGTTGCATGGAAGGTTCCGCAGTATGGCATTAAACTTAGCAGCCATTCACCGTTCAAAAACACCTTCACACATTTGCATTCAGTTGGGCAACCTCTCCACAAACCTGACCTGTAACTACTTGCCTACTTGTCTCCTTGGAGGCAAAGAAGTAACACCTACAAGCGGGTTACAGAAAAGTTCCATAGTGCGTCTTTACCTAAACCACTTCACTTAGAATTTGGCTACGTTCAGACTGCAGGGCTTCACGCTCAATTTCTAATAATAAATAATAATAATAATAATAATAATAATTTTCTATGGAGCAGGCGGCTCAATCGTTGGACACAAAAAACAAACGGACTGATGACCTATGGACTGTGGCAAAACCCTTTTTGGACAAAGCACAGTAAAATAAGAACAACATGCTCTTGGACAATGTCAAAATATATGTGTATGTAAATGTTTGTGTCACTGCATTGAGAAACTCTGTACTGCACCCCTCCCTCCCCCTCTCCCCTCCCCCTTTTTTTTTTTTTTTTTTTTTTTTTTTGGGGGTATTATTATTGTTATTATTATTATTATTGATTTATTGATTTATTTTATTTATTTATTATTATTATTATTATTTTTATTATTATTATTGTTTATTTTATTTATTTATTTTTTCTTTCTTTTTTTTGTATGCGTGTTTAGTTAAGTCTGTCTGTGGATGTGACAAATTATAAATAAAAAAAAAATTTAAAAAAAGAATTTGGCTACGTTCAGACTGCAGGACTTCACGCTCAATTCAGATTTTTTTGTGAAATCCGATGTTTTTGCGAGGTCGATCACATTTCCAGTTAAATGTGACTTGTATGTGACTCCAGTGTGAACATTAAAACGTCCCAAAAGTGTCCCACATGTGACACTGGAGACACGACGACGTCAACCGCAGCGAGCGTCTCTGTGTTTACGGAAGTTGTCCAAACATGGACGTGAGCATCGAGCTCCTGGAGATTTTAAAGTTCCTCTCGTACCGGAGCCAGAACATGAACAACTTACTTGTTTTAAGGAGGAGATTGAGAAGGAGAAGGACGAGGTTTTTGGTCGTGGTGTTTTGTTCGTTGAAAGGAACGTGTGGATGTGGAGACGGAGCCAAGAGTGGTGAGTGGTGATGTGCTTCGCTTCAGTGGCACAGAGTTCATTAACAATTTTCGCCTACTTCAGCGCAGAATAGTGACGTTTGTGTCTTGTTGATAACGTGTAGGTGGATGAATGCGCTTTGACCGTTCAGACTGAAGTCGCATGTCAAAAGATCAGATATGTATCAGTTTCAGGACCACGTATCCAAGTGTCCTGGGCCACATTTGAAAAAAAGGTCACATAGGGGCCAAAAAAAGGGATTTGGGTCACTTCGGGCTGCAGTCTGAACATCGCCTTTGAGAACGAGAGGAAGAGAGTGAGAGGAGGAGAAGAGAGAAAGATGGAGAGAGAGAGAGAGAAAGAGACAGCGAGGGCATAGAAATGGAGGGAGAGAAGAAGGACAGATGTAGAGAGAAAGATTGAGAGGAGAGAGAGAGAGTGAAAGAGGAAGAGCAAGAGATAGACTGAGGAGAGAGGGAGCACGGATAGAGAAATCGAGAGGAGAGAGAGAGAGAGAGAGACATGGAGATATATCGGAGAGGTTGAAAGAGGAGTAGAGAGAGAGAGAGGAAGGAAGAGAAGGAGAAGAGGAGATGAGAGTGGGAGAAGAAGAGAGACAGACAGAAAAGAGGGGGGGAGGGCAGATAGAGAGAAAGGCTGAGGGGAGAGAGAGAGAGAGAGAGGATATGGGGAGATTGAAAGAAGAGAAAGAAACTCGGAGAGAGATAGGAGAAAGTGAGAGACAGCGAGGAAGAAAGAAGAGTAAAGGAGATAAATGGAAAAAAAGAGAGAGAGAGAAAGAGACAGAGAGAGACAGTTCTGTAGGTGGAGACAGAAATACGACTTAGAGATGCTCTGGTTCATATTTTTGTTATTTTAAAGGTTGTATGGAGGATTTTTTTTGTTTCAAATTGTCAATGATAGATTATAGAGGTGCAGTCGCCTTGTAATTATGATGACCAAGAAACAGAGAATAAAAATTCATCAACTCTGGACGTGGTGGGGCTAAACATTTGCCAATAGATAACGACACTGCCTCGTTATCTGTGAGCTGACAGGCTGTCAATCAAACTCCCTACGTTTCTAGCGTAACTGACTTGCCTGCGCGCCGCCGGTACGTGGTTTACGTACGACTGTCACACGCAGTCCACAGACGCACAGACGCTGTTTACTCCACCAACGCAAGTTTGTTGCAATGGTGACAAGAATCTACGAGCAGTTAGCCACAAAAGAAAGTCCGTTTTTGAGGTCGCTGAAAGAAGAAGACAAGGGGAAAAGCAGCGAAGCCAAACTAAGGTGATTCTTGAAGATTCATTCCAGCGATGGCGCGACTGAAGCAGACGCAAGGGTCTAAAGACTGACGCACTGGTCCACAAATTACTCCTGGACAGGTCAACTTCTGCTTATTATGAAAACGTACTTTATTTCCAAGAGCTAGACAAACGTTTTTCAGGACACGAAAGCGATATCCTATGTCTGAAAACGTAATTTTCAAGGCAAAGAAAGAGTCCGCTTGCTGCTGCGTGTTGTAGTTGTAGCTAGTTCATTCGCACGGAATCTCCGCGCACCCTTCTCTGCACCCCTTTCCTGCTCCTGTCCCACTGCCCGTTCCACTCTTCCCCCCGCTCCTCACTTCTCCGTCTTGCCTAACCAACACTGTAGTTAGTTGTTTACAAGTCATGTGCAGCACCGGCTGTAAACAAACCTGTTTCTGGCATAAAGAGGAGGCGGGAGGAGGCGTTTCTACGTAGGAGCTGTAGGGGGGGGGGGGTGGTTTCACGCATGCGCAACATTTGAAAAAGGACAAACAGTCGCTGGATTTCTCGTTCCTTGGAAAATCCTCTATACAACCTTTAATTGTTTAAAAGTGTCAAGACATAAATATTAATTAATGCTTAAATGAGTTTTCAAACCAGAACCCATATCAATAATAAAAAATAAATACATATATTAACAAGACAAAGTTAGAACCTTCTTGAATAAATTTAGACGGTCAACTTCGTGTTCACATTTGACCCTTTGACCCCCGGCTCGGTCCGTACCTCGAAGGTGTGGTGGAACGCTCCGTAGTCGATGTCGAAGAATCCCTCGGCGAGCAACATCATCGGGCTGAAGCGGTGGCCCCACATAACCTCCTCCGCCAAGTACGAGCTGCGAGCCTGACACGTCATACCTGCGACGGACACAAGGGGGCGCAAGGGAGGTCAGTACTGAACGAATGACTGAAGGATTTGGAAAAAATATCTCACTGGAATAGAACTTTTTCACAACGGCCGGAAGTGTTGCGCTGTAATTTTGTTGAGCTTCAGGTTAATGGTTTTCTGTGGTGAAATGTGTGTGTAAATGTCTCGCGTATTAATCCGTGTGTCATTCGTTCATTCGTTTTTCAATATATGTGAATGAAAAAACTGTTTCCTTCATTGTTTGTCTCCAAAACCAAAATGAAAAAACAGATAATGATTCGTTTTTTCAGTTTTCGATTTTGTGTTTAAATGAAGAATGGAAAAAACGAATAACGACCGTTTCCTGTTTACGTGACTTCCGTGACTGCGATGCCGGACTTTTGCGCCGCATACGGACTGAAGCAGGACTGATCCAGGACCGGGACCAGACCGGAACCAGACCGGGACTGAGACCGGGACCAGACCGGGACCAGGGCGGACTCCGAGCTTTGACTCCGAGCCTCAGCTTCGAGCCCAGAGTTGGCCTGGTCCCAATCTCAGTCCCGGTCTGGTCCCGGTCTGGTCTCGGACCTGGATCAGTCCTGATTCAGTCCCTCAACATGTGACGATTCATGCGGCGCAAGGTTAGTTTTATTTCAAATATTATTCTATCGACACAGACATTTACATCGACTAGTGTCCTGGTTCAGTCCGTATGCAGCGCAAACGTCCGGCATCACAGTTTAAGTCACGGAAAATGAAAATAACATATAAATATCATTATCTGTTTTTTCATTTTGGTTTCGGAGACAAATAATGAAGATAATAGTTATTTTTTCTTTAATAGTTATTAAAGTTATTAGTAGTTATTAGATAATAGTTATTTTGAAAAATGAATGAACGAATGACACATTTGGGCCCAGTCAAGCAGAAGTAAACAACAAGGCCAAAAATTCAAGTTAATTCATCTGATATAAAAATGTATTGAACAGATACATATGTGCTCTAGTTTATGAAACTGTTGACCTTTTTCTGTACCATTTTTGGTTCTAAAGTTCCATCCGTTTTAAACAAAATTTTAAAAATTATTTCCCAAATTTCAAAGACCTGCAAATCATGTAAATAAATGGATGTATTTCATCATATCTTGTGTTATTCCATCTTTGAACTGTTGATGAAGGTACATGATTTAAGAAAAAAAAAGTATTTAAAATGATAAAAATTTGCTTGGAAGGACTGACATATTTTATAGAAATAGTTTCCTTTCATTTTGAAGTAATATTAAAGTATTCAGAAGAAAAAATCTGACAAATTATATAAAATCCTGCACCTTCTACTTGTTTGAACAATTTTCCCTCCGTTACTTTTCCCTCCGTTACCATGACCTTTCTTAATAAAAAATGTCATGAGTCAAAAAGTAAGAGGTTTTTCAACCTAATCTTGTACCATATGGTAGAAAACTATATGAAGCAAATATTCAAACCAGTTTGTTAAGGATATGTAAGTGAGAACCAAGAGTTATCACTGTTTGGATTTATTGCCCAAAAAGTGCTGCATATTTCATTCCCTCCGTTACCGACATGAGTTTTTAAATTTTGTCAACAACTTGAAAGAATATCACAGGTTTAACTTGACCCTGTTGGAGTGTAACTCTTTCCTACATTCTGATACTTTACGTATTTCAATAGTCCCTCTAGTTTCTGAATAAGAGACATTTGAATGTCAAAAATCTGCCCCTGTTTCCCTCCGTTACCACTTGACCAGACCCATGGATTAAATATGTAAAGCATCAGGCAAATGTGTAACAGGCCCTGACCAGAAAAGTTACATAGTCAAGATAAGTCACAAAAGTTAGACATTTAAAATTGTATATTCTCTTTTGAAAACCTACAGTGGGGCACTTCCAGCTGTTGTGAAAAAGGTCTATAATAAAGAGTTACTGAAACGTGTGAGAATGAAACAAAACACAGCTCCAGGTTTGTTTCTGAGGAGGTAAAAATATTACAACGTGACTTAAAGCTTCACATGAGTCCATTTTGCATCATAAAGAACCTTTAAGCTTAAGATCCTCTATGTTTTTTTCAAAATCCATAAGACTCCACTATATTAATTCCACCTTCATTTCTTACTTGGACCTAAGACAGAGTAATCAATAGTTAATGCAGACGCACAAGCCGCTGTTTAACATTTGTGACATACATGGTAATGGATTAAAATGGGCCGTTCTTAATGTAAGCTCCGAGACACTCCGGGACGCGCCGGCCTTTGTTAAAGCTCCTATTATGGGCTGTTATTAAAGGGATGAGTTAAAGGGATGTGCATTTGGCCGTGAACCAAAAGTGAAATCAGTGACACTGCGGAGCTGCTGAGGTCCGCAGGATTCTGAACGACACGCCCCAAGTTTAAATCACAGACAAAGACAAGACGAGAGCGGCCTTTGTCTTAACTCTCTCCAAGTGCTAGAGGTGAGTTTATGTGCACTCAAGTACAGAGATGCACCGATACGATACGATACTGGGATCAGATATTGGATATCAGATACTGGTGGATCAGTTTCCAAGATATCGGTTCAGTTGATATTCCACTTTGATCAATAAACTAATGTAATAAGACAATTTACTTGCTTAATGTAAATGTATTTTTACAAAGCTGTTGTAATCACTTTAAATGATAAATAACAGTTACAAAACATATTAGAATATTTAATTTTTACCATGTGTTGTGTATGTTTAAAGTAAATAAATTATATTTTCAGTCTCTGCTCTGGTATCGGTTCATATCGGGTATTGTCAGGTATTTAAAGTCAAAATATTGACATCAGTGTCGGAGCAGAAAGAGCTGGATCTGTGCATCACTACAAAATATGAAATAATTCAAAAACAAAATCTGAGCTGGACCTGCTTGGATTAAAAAATGTGAAAAACTAAGTTTCTAGTTCATTTTAAACATTTGCAGTGGTCTAAAGTTCTTCCTCTTTTACTTTGTGAATTCGGCACATCCTAATATTTATCTTGATGAGTTTTCAGAGACCGGAGTTCTGCCATGGCAATAATGGTAACAACATCTAGCATGTTAACACGCACTTCCTGTTTACTGGACAATAAAATGCTTTAAAATCAGATGCAGACAGCACACAAAGGGCGACTCACACTAGGATTTTAGAATAGTGTCACGCTCAAACACAACTGCTGTGAATTCTACAGCCGAACTCACACCTGCACAACCGAACCGAGCCACAGCCTGACGACATCATCACACGGCGCTGTTTGTTTACATGTAAGTAAAGTAAGTAAGTCTTTATTTATATGGTGCTTTTCACAGACTTTTTGTCCCCAAAGACGCTTTACAGATCATTATTCAGCATTATTCATTCACTCTATACCTGGTGATGGTGAACTACTATTGTAGCCACAGCTGCCCTGGGACAGACTGACAGAAGCGCGGCTGCCATGCCACTCGGTGCCATTGGTCCCTCCGACCACCACCAACACTCACACACACACACACACAACTTTCATACTAGGCAATGTGGGTGAAGTGTCTTGCCTAAGGACACAATGACTGAATTGATATATTTAACTGACCTTGACTATCAACTGTTCTGGAGACCTGTAGCGTGTTTTAGGTTGATGGGGGAAACCGGAGCTCCCGGAGGAAACCCATCCAGATACGGGGAGAAACATGCAAACTCCACACAGAAAGGCCTGGGCGACCCGGGGATCGAACCCAGAACCTTCTTGCTGTGAGGCATGAGTGCTAGCCACTCAGCCACCGTGGCGCAAAAAAAAAAAAAAAAAAAAGTCCAGCGGCAGAAATATCAGTCAAACAGTGAGGCTGATGTGTGTCCTTTTATAACACACTCCTCCGTGAGTTTATGGAGATAAAAACAGAGCGGAGCAGTGATGACGCCGGGGATAAGATGCAGCTAAACTTCTGTCTGTCCTTATTGAAGGTGAGTGCGGGTTTGACGTGTGTTTTGGAGCAGATTTTAGACACTGTTTTCCTTGTATGAGTAACATCAGACAAACCTCGTATAGCAAAGTCATGTGTGTGTTCATACATGATCTCCGTGTCGTGCTTTGGTCCACCTCCTCCAACCGGGCCAAAATCCATGCTTCACCTGAGCACAGTTCGAGTGCACTCACACTGGACAAACATATGGTACTTTAGGGATGATCTGTGCTTGGGCATTGTTCTAAAGTCCTAGTGTCTTTATACGACTTTAAAAACACAATACAATAAATATTGTTTTGTTTTTTTTAAGTATCAATCATCAAACCAAAAATTGTGGCTCCTCTCTCTGTATCTGCTGTTGTGAGCCTCGTCATTTTGGACTTAAAACGTTCATATTAAACCCGCTCTACATAATCCTGGGTTTTTTATTTTGCCATTTTGTCCGTAAATAACTTCCTATTCTTTATTTAATATTCCCACTGGATTATTTGACCTTTATTGTGTATAAAATGTGCTTATAAATAAAGTGGATTGAATTGGAAGGTGGAACTCGGCTCCAAATCTGCTCCTGTAACTTCAGCCTTGATGAGCTTCATTTGACTGGATCTGAACATTATCGATGATGTCACTTTGTCCACTTCTTTATAGTCTGTAGTATCAAAACTTCAATTGAGTATAGTTGCGATGCTAGTTTTAGTACAAATTAGTATTTCTATGTAAGGATTTATGTAAAAAGAACTTCATGAGTGTCTTGCCAAAGGAGCAGAGACGAGATCGAACCGAAAAACCTCCAGCGTGTGAAGTAAAGCCTCTTCCACCTGCTGTTTTCCTCGTCCTCACACACACTGTAGATGGTTTGTGTCTTTGCAAGAAAAAAAAAAAAAAAGCAGTGAAATAAATAAAAATGTGCAGAGGAAATGTGACTAACTGTTGTGACACTTAAAGTCGCACTGAATGAAAAAACGAGTGGAGCCGGAGCTGCTGTCCGTCACACACATATGGGACCAGTCAGGACTCCAGACTCTGAACTGAGAAACACTCGACTCACAGAAAGATCGGCTTCAACGGAGCCAGGAAAACCCTCTCGGACTTTCACTATTATCACCAGGTCTAAGTGCAGTGTTGGGAAGGTCACTTTTAAAATGTAATCCCCTACAGATTACAGATCACATAACCCAAAATGTAGTTTGTAACGTAATCCATTAAATTACTTAAAGTGAGTAATGTAATCTGAATACTTTGGATTACTTGATTTGCTGTAGAGAAGCAAAGACGAGGAAATTGTAACATAAGATGTTTTGTCTGATAAAAGAAAATAAAAAGTCCAGACTTTACTGAACCAAATTAAAAATATTATTGATAGAAGAAGAAGAGACACGTCCACACAGCAGGATTTAGTCCTGTTAAATCCTGTTTTAGACCTGGTTTAGTCCTGGTTTAGTCCTGGATTTAGTCCTGGTTTAGTCCTGGTTTAGATCTAGTTTAGACCTGGTTTTAGTCCTAGTTTAGTCCTGGTTTTAGTCCTGGTTTAGTCCTGGTTTAGATCTAGTTTAGACCTGGTTTTAGTCCTGGTTTAGTCCTGGTTTAGATCTAGTTTAGACCTGGTTTTTAGTCCTGGTTTAGTCCTGGTTTAGATCTAGTTTAGACCTGGTTTTTAGTCCTGGTTTAGTCCTGGTTTAGATCTAGTTTAGTCCTGGTTTAGTTCTGGTTTAGTTCTGGTTTAGACCTAGTTTAGTCCTGGTTTAGTTCTGGTTTTAGTC
The DNA here is from genome assembly GCF_026225935.1 of Boleophthalmus pectinirostris. Taxonomy (NCBI): domain Eukaryota; kingdom Metazoa; phylum Chordata; class Actinopteri; order Gobiiformes; family Gobiidae; genus Boleophthalmus; species Boleophthalmus pectinirostris. Next base: position 34,456,489 of record NW_026571095.1, on the reverse strand, counting down.
CTAGTTTAGTTCTGGTTTTAGTCCTGGTTAGTCCTGGTTTAGTTCTGGTTTAGTTCTGGTTTAGAGGCACAGGAAACACGGGAGGAAGCTCAGTCCACGTGCTGTATGGGGGGGGGTTCGTGCTTTTGCGGCCTGGGACCAAACGACCCCTGTGTTAGAAAAATAATTTAAGAAAATATATTACTTTACAACTGTGGAGAAATTAGAATTTTTTGTTGCATTATCAGTGTGATAAAATTCAAAAACAGTAGATTTTTTTGTTCTTATAGATGCTCCTGACTGTTCATGGGATTTGTTCTTCCAGAAGAAAATTTTCAGTGAAGAAAACATTTTGTGAATGCCAAAAATGTTCATAAGAAGGATTTTAGTACAAATTTTTAAACATTTCATGAATGACGAGGTGAACACGGGCACAATTCGGCCCCAGTTCTCTTTGTATTAAAAAAGTGTCGCCGTAACACGAACTGCTGCTGTCAGGATCATCATTTTGGTCTGAAAATGTTCGTATTAACCCCGTCTACGTGATCCTCTTGTTTTTAGTTCACTATTTTGTCCAAAAATCAAGATATAAACATTAATTACAGACCAGTAAGGTGAATAATATGATCCAAATATATAACTTCAAACCTCGATTAGCTTCATTTGACTGGAGCTGAATGCTGTGGGCAACGTCACGCTCAGAGTTCAAAGTTCTAGTCCCTCATGAGTAACAGATGTTTGTGTTTTACCTGTGGCCTCGACCATCCCCTCCAGAATGACGACGATCTCGAAGTCGTCCTTCTCGAGCTGAGCCTGAGACATGTCCCAGAACGGAGAGCGAGAGTCGATCTCGTGAGAAATGATGAGAGGAGAAACCAGGAACAGACGATCATCTCCCGTCTCAAAGCCCACAGAGATGTCCGTCTGGTCCAGAGGAATGAACTCACCTGAGGAAGAGGAGAGGAGAGGAGAGGAGGAGAAAGAGGGGAGAGGAAATTACAGAATACAGTAAAACCAGTCGCTCTGAGACTCTTAAGTTTTCAAAAGATCAGAGCTTTGAACTTCTACTTTAGACACAAGTCAAAACTGTGTTATTATTATTTGTAAAACTTCAGATACATGATTTTTAATGCACAGAAGATTGGAGATAAAGTCCACAGGAAGTAGAGCCACCGTCGCTAATCTGCAGCTTCACCTTGATCTGTGCGCTGTGTGGATGTAAACAAACACACGTGAGGAACTACTCCCACCTTTTTACTGTCAAAGAATGACTCAAACTGGATTCACAGTGCGGTTTTGTGGACTGAGGGTCATTATTTAAGGAAGACAATTTCTATGGATAATGTGGATGAGAAGCCGCAGTTTAAATTTACAGTTTTTCAAGAGGCGGGTACCGTATTTTTCAGACTATAAGTTGCTCCGGAGTATAAGTCACACTTTTTGGGGGAAATTTATTTTATAAAATCAGAGTCCAGGAACTGACATTTGCTGTTGAAAGTCAAGTTCTAGTAATAACAATAGAAGAGAGAACAACAGACTGTTAACGTCACATATGAACAGTTCTTCAGATAAACTATAACATAAACAACAGAACAGAACAAGTTTAACAAACTCTCCATCTCACTCCAAATCACTAAATCCATTCAATTCTTCATCCTTGGTGTCACTTCTGAACAACTCGGCCTCGACCTCCGGAGGTAAACAGAGCGCCGCTTCCCTCTTCTGTGTCGCTGTCGTCAGACTCAGCATCAGTTCCAGTTAGAATTATTCGGGTCTTTCTGAATCCCGACATGCGCAGTAGAGCCAAGTGACAGTGGTACAGGAGGAACAGGACACACAAGACTAGAGCCTCACCACACTTCACTGAAACGTTTTAAGATATAAGTCGCATCGGAAACACCCAAACCATAAAAAAATGGCCACTTATAGTCCGAAAAATACGGTAATAATGATTTTCGCTATTTCCCGACTTTGTATCTTGTGTCTGACGCTCTGCTGACACCACAAACGTGAGGAGCAGCGGCTTCAAACTCAAACACGAAGACACAAAGTCGGGTCACGGGGAGAAGAAAATCGCAGCTTAAATCGGACAAATCCTCCTGGAGTGTGTGATGGATTTTACTGTGACTGTCAACATTTCTCATTTACAGTAATATGCGTTTACAACTTTCAGTGTCTTCTCGGTATAAATAAACAAATGTGAGATTATTTCTTCTTCGTCTCGTGTGTCGTCTTACCCTCTTGCGTCTGTTTGCTCTTGATGAGCTTGGCCCTCATGTTGGCCCCGACGATGTGCGAGCTCCTCAGGTCTCCCACTCGGAACATCAGACACAGTTTGTCGTCCCGCAGAGAAATCACCGCGTGTTTGGAGAAAACCAGAGTCTCCGCGCGTTTGTTCGGCTGAGAGATCTTCACAAACATACAGCCCACCTGAAGAAGAAAGAGAAATAAACTACAATTTATACACAAACATACAGCCCACCTGAAGAAGAAAGAGAAATAAACTACAATTTATACACAAACATACAGCCCACCTGAAGAAGAAAACAAGAGGAAGAAGAAGAGATGAACTACAGTTTGCAGTACAGAAGACCCTCAGACCAGGACCAGACCAGGACTGAGACCAGAATGAGACCGGAACTGAGACCGGGACCAGAGCTGGTACTGGGACTGAGACAGACTGGGACCAGGGCCAGGACTGGGACCGGGACTGGGACTGGGACTGAGACCAGACCAGAACTAAGACTGGGACTGAGACTGAGACCAGACCAGAACTAAGACTGGGACTGAGACTGAGACCAGACCAGAACTGAGACTGGGACTGAGACCGGAATCAGACCGGGACAAGATCGGGACTGAGACCAGGACCGGTCTGGGACAAGATCGGGACTGAGACCGGGACCAGACCGGGACCAGGACCAGAACTGAGACTAGACCAGGACTGGACCGGGACTGAGACTGGGACTGAGACTGGGACCAGACTGCGATAAGAACAATACTGAGACTGGGACTGAGACGGGGACCGGAACCAAACAAGAACTGAGACTGAGCCTGGGACTGGGACTCGGACTGAGACTGAGACTGGGACTGAACTGGGACTCTGAGACTGAAACTGGGACTGGAACCAGACCAGAACTGAGACTGGGACTGAGACCGGAATCAGTCTGGGACAAGATCAGGACTGATACCGGGACTAGACCAGGACTGGACCGGGACTGAGACCGGGACCAGGATTGAGACCTGGACCAGGACTGAGACTGGGACTGAGACCGGGACCAGACTGGGATAAGAACAGGACTGAGACCGGGACTAGACCGTTACCTGAACCACAACTGAGAGTGACACTGAGACCAGGACTAGATGGGGACAAGAACAGGACTAAGACCAGACTGAGACCGGCACCAGAACTGAGACCGGGACAGAGACTGGGACCAAACAGGGACAAGATCAGGACTGAGACTGGAACCAGACCAGGACTGATCATTTATTCCTGGTTTAGACCTGGTTTAGTCCTGTTTTAGCCCTTCTATTATCTGTTTTTTCCATTCTTCATTTAAACACAAAATCAAAAAAAACAAACAAAAAAACAATCATTATCTGTTTTTTTTTTCATTTTGGTTTTGGACACAAATAATGAAGAAAATCATGTTTTTTTTTTCATTTTCTTATTTTTGGTTTTATTTTGAAAAACTAAATAAACGAATGACACACAGATTTTTCCTGAGCCCAGGAGAGTTTTCAGTGTGTGTGCTCTGGTTTAAACTCTGAGCCACATTCACTAGATTTACAAAAACATTTTAATTCTCTGCCTCCTCTTTTCTAGTATTTAGTTGTTTTCTTTTCTCTCTCCCTCTCCTCTTCTCGTTTAAACAAACCTCAGTCTTTACGTCGTCTTTAAACGCGTCACATTTCCTGTCACATTCACAAACCCGCGACGCCGCTCGAGCTGTGAACATGAATAAACACGAATCACGAGAAACTGCTTTGTCCTGCACTTTTCCTGCCGCCTCAGCGTTTTGTGAGAGAAATACTGCCCCTGGTGGACGAGGGAGGAACTGTCACGGGTTAATGAAGGGACAAGATTTCTCCACAGGGACCTGAAGGACCAGAGTGGGACCAGAGAGAGACCAGAGAGACCAGAGAGACCAGAGAGACCAGAGAGACCAGAGAGACCAGAGAG
>NW_026571095.1:34430330-34451830 GCF_026225935.1 Boleophthalmus pectinirostris | reverse complement strand
TTCCTTCCCGCTCTCTTGGGGCGGGTCAATCAGACCCAAAAATGTATTTTCTCACCTGGCGAGAATTTAAAAATGTCTTTGGGTCAATGTGACCTCGAGGACAGCGTGAGAGTTTTAAAAATGACCAAAACACAAAGAAAATGTGACTGTACTGACACATGTTTGTCGTGAATCAATCATGAATGGGCCGAGTCCAGAACAGATTTCCTTAATTACGCCCACAATTAACCAGGACTTCACAATTTTATATGTTATTTCCAACCAAAACAAACCGGAGACGTCCCAGTTTTTGATTTTGAAACACAACTCCAGGTCTGTTTTTACTGAGATTCTGACATTACAACATGACTGAAAACTCACAAGAGACAATTCTGTTTAATATAAGACCTTTAAAAATTTTTCCACCTTTGGGATTTGCCATTTCCTTCCGTTAAAATTGCAATTTGGACTTGATTGCGATTTAACTTAGCAGCCGCGGCAAACACGCAGAAATAAAAAAGCAATAAGTGGAGGATAAAGCAATAACTTTTCCACTATTTTCTTAATCGGGTTTTGAATGAGCGATGAGCCAATTTCACCGACATCTGTACAACGCTGAACCGTCGTCATCGTCTCCAGCTTTTCAAATTACATGAAAACTATTACCCAGATGACAATGCATTATGGGTAATTTCCTCCACGGGCGTCGGCGCACACGACGGCGGCGGGTTGTGGAGCGCTCATTAAAACGAGACGGAAACGCGCCGTGAAAAAGTGAAGGTTTATGAAGAGTCTGTCAGAGCTCGGAGGGGTGAAGACGACGTCAGGACGGGGTGATGAAGGCTGCAAGAGGAAGAGGAGACCGGGTTGCCAGATTGGGTTTAATGATTTCTGTCCAATCAGCAAAAAAATGCCCAACGTTTTGGCACAGAAAACGTTTAATTTTTGAATAAACTTATGTAATCCATTCTTAGGCTTTTTAAAAACATTGCCAGGATTGAGAAAACGTGTTAAAAAGTAAAACAGTATGTTAGACCTGGTTTAGTCCTGGTTTAGACCTGGTTTAGACCTGGTTTAGTCCTGGTTTAGACCTGGTTTTAGTTCTGATTTAATCCTGGTTTAGTTCTAGTTTAGTCCTGGTTTAGACCTGGTTTTTGTCCTGATTTTAGTTTAGATAGACCTGGTTTAGACCTGATTTTAGACCTTATTCCTGATTTTAGTTTAGTCCTGGTTTAGTCCTGGTTTAGTTCTGGTTTTAGACCTGGTTTTTTAGTCCTGGTTTAGACCTGGTTTAGTCCTGGTTTAGTCCCCTGGTTTAGTCCTGGTTTAGTCTGGTTTAGTCCCTGGTTTAGTTCTGGTTTATTTCCTGGTTTAGTTCTGGTTTTAGTCCTGGTTTTAGCCTGGTTTAGTTCCTGGTTTACTCCTGGTTTAGTCCTGGTTTAGACCTGGTTTAGACTTGATTTTAGTCCTGGTTTACTCCTGGTTTAGTTCTGGTTTAGTCCTGGTTTAGCCCTGGTTTAGCCCTGGTTTAGACCTGGTTTAGACCTGGTTTAGACTTGATTTTAGTCCTGGTTTACTCCTGGTTTAGTTCTGGTTTTAGTCCTGGTTTAGAGACGTGGTCAATGGGGCATAAACGAGGCAAAAAAGTTGACGCTCGTGACCATAAGTAGGTTTTCAGAACGGCGACATCATTTTACACACGCTGCTGCAGATGTGGACAGATGTGTACAGTTTTTTTTTCTTTTTTTTTTTGCATATGTCACGTCTCCCCAGTGGCTCTTTGGCGCCCCCCAAGGGAGACGGACTTTACCTACTGAAAACCACTGATGTCGACAATTTAATCTATTGCCAGGGTTGAGAAAACATGTTCTGTCAAACCTTTGGTAAAACATAGAACAGTGTTTTTCATCAGGCATAAAAACGAGTATCATCAATGTTCGTTATAACCTCGGCTACTGAAGAACAGCTGCAAACACAGAGCGCGAGACTCACAAAGCAAAGAATTTAATGTGTACAACAGCTGAACACTGGGAGGTCTGAGCGTAGTGGACGACCTCTGTAACACTGGGCAGGAGCCAAAGTCCAGGACGGTTCTTTGTGTTATTGTGGATTCTTGTTGATTGGTGTAAAAACAAAAATCACCCAAACTTGGTAAAATCTGCCCGCCTAAGGTTTCCCCTCCCCGCCCGCTTGATTTTAGTCCTGATTTTAGTCTTGGTTTAGTCCTGGTTTAAACTTAATTTTAGTCCTGGTTTAGTCCTGGTTTAGACCTGGTTTAAACCCAGTTTAGACCTAGTTTAGACTTGATTTTAGTCCCGATTTTAGTCCTGGTTTAGTCCTGGTTTAGACCTGGTTTTAGTCCTGGTTTAGACCTGGTTTTAGTCCTGGTTTAGACCTGGTTTAGCCCTGGTTTTAGTTCTGGTTTACTCCTGGTTTAGTCCTGGTTTAGTCCTGGTTTAGACCTGGTTTTAGACCTGGTTTAGACCTGGTTTAGACTTGATTTTAGTCCCGATTTTAGTCCTGGTTTAGTTCTGGTTTAGACCTGGTTTTAGTCCTGGTTTAGACCTGGTTTTAGTCCTGGTTTAGACCTGGTTTTAGTCCTGGTTTAGACCTGGTTTTAGTCCTGGTTTAGACCTGGTTTAGGCCTATTTTAAACCTGGTTTAGACTTGATTTTAGTCCTGGTTTTAGTACTGGTTTAGTCCTGGTTTAGACCTGGTTTAGACTTGATTTTAGTCCAGATTTTAGTCCTGGTTTAGTTCTGGTTTAGACCTGGTTTTAGTCCTGGTTTAGACCTGGTTTTAGTCCTGGTTTAGACCTGGTTTAGCCCTGGTTTTAGTTCTGGTTTAGTCCTGGTTTACTCCTGGTTTAGTCCTGGTTTAGTCCTGGTTTAGACCTGGTTTAGACCTGGTTTAGACTTGATTTTAGTCCCGATTTTAGTCCTGGTTTAGTTCTGGTTTAGTTCTGGTTTACTCCTGGTTTAGTTCTGGTTTAGTCCTGGTTTACTCCTGGTTTAGTCCTGGTTTAGTCCTGGTTTAGACCTGGTTTAGACCTGGTTTAGACTTGATTTTAGTCCCGATTTTAGTCCTGGTTTAGTTCTGGTTTAGACCTGGTTTTAGTCCTGGTTTAGACCTGGTTTAGTCCTGGTTTAGACCTGGTTTAGACCTGGTTTAGACTTGATTTTAGTCCCGATTTTAGTCCCAGTTTAGTTCTGGTTTAGACCTGGTTTTAGACCTGGTTTAGACCCTGGTTTAGTTCTGGTTTACTCCTGGTTTACTCCTGGTTTAGTCCTGGTTTAGTCCTGGTTTAGACCTGGTTTAGACCTGGTTTAGCCCTGGTTTTAGTTCTGGTTTACTCCTGGTTTAGTCCTGGTTTAGTCCTGGTTTAGACCTGGTTTAGACCTGGTTTAGACCTGGTTTAGACCTGGTTTAGCCCTGGTTTAGTTCTGGTTTACTCCTGGTTTAGTCCTGGTTTAGTCCTGGTTTAGACCTGGTTTAGACCTGGTTTAGACCTGGTTTAGACTTGATTTTTTGGGAGGAGAAGCAGACGCAGTGATTATAACTCAGAAAATATCATTACAAACATACATATCATTAAATGTTAGGGGTGTAATGTATTCGTGCTGAACCGTTTCGGTGCAGGACGTTCGGCGCAGGGCTGTGCACGAGTGAGTTTGCGCACTTTGTGTTTGTTTACATTCCGCCACTACATGTGCAGCTACACAAAGGCTCGACTCTTTAATATTTACGAGGAAACTTGTCTGTGATTGGGGTGGCAGTGTTTCCCGCAGCGTCCCTACTACGTCCCTCTAAACCACGAGAATCCTCACAAAACTACAGTCGTTGAGCCCCGGTCCTCACTTTTACCTTTCGCTGGCACGGAGAAGACAGAGATTGTAATAAAAATACAAAGAAAACATGGATTGAAATTCTGATCTGGCTCCAAGAAAATCCTGATATGAATTTTGTGTTAGTATCGACTATCGGCCGATATGCTTGCTGATATGGGCCGATATTTCCTGTGGGCATGTTATACGTCGTTATAAAGCTCAGACTCTCTACATTATGTTCATTTAATCCAATTTAGAGTTAAATGTCCTAATATGTGGCTCCGCATCAGTGTTTATCTGCGGAGTCACTTCTCTGTGTGTGTGTCCGTACTGTCCCTGAACACACCACAGAGTCACTCACATCATGTCACTCACGTGCGTTTGTTTACACTCGCAGACATAGATCCATGTGCGCAACACTGATTATTTTCTTTTTACGGACAATCGGTTTGAGTCTGGATTAAAAGGACATTTATTAGTGCAGATTTGTGATGTGGGAGGAGCCTGTGTGAGCGGTGAGTGTTGGAAATATGTCGACTTTGAAGCTAGTTTTGGTCATTTGTTATAGATTAGCTGCTGTAGCTCCTGCACATAAACAGACTGTTTTCTATTGGTCTATTGTAAAGTGACTATATTGGCCGTATATTTGTTACTGGACCAGCATTGATATGTAAATGAGCTGTGAATAGACGTGTGAATTATGACATTTGCACATATAATTAACTACCACGGCGCGCAGCATTTACAGCTAAAGGCTAATCGTGATAGTTTCTTTACTAGCTAGTAGTTATGGGTCGGTCGCAAACGAAGCGGCTCTTAGATCCGGCTCTTTGAAGTGAACAACGGGAGCCTGATCCTTAATGGGAGCCGTGCTTTTCTCTTTCTCTTCACTTTTTTTCTCTTCACGCTGCGTGCAGAGACTCGTGGGAGTTTGACAGCAGCAGCGGCTAAAAATGAAACTTTCAGAAATCTGCGTGTGCATAGGATAAAAAAGTGCATATTTGGCTGCAGTTCAGCATAAAATAAATAAACCAGGACTAATCTTGGGCTCGAGAGACGGAGAGACCAAGTCCTGACACTCAGTCCTGGTTCAGTTCTGGTTTAGTCCTGCTTGCAACAAAATAATGTGAAGAGCTGTTTGGGAGCCGAAATGGTCGGCTCCTTTTAGTGAGCCGAGGCAAAAGAGCCGGTTCTCTAAAAACAACTGGAATACCCATCACTAGTGTCTAGAATGTGATGCAAAAATGCCATTAGTCCGACCTGCTGTCTGTAAATATGATGTAAAGAGGCAGAATAACAATAAATGTCGCCTAAATAAACCCAATTTAAAATCCACCAGAGCCAAACCTAAGTTTTTTAAACAATTCAACATTTACAGTGAATTTTTACATCACTAAATATATCGGTGATTATATCGGCAGCTTCAACTCCCATTTTATCGGTTTCATATCGGTCGGGCCCTAGTATTGACTATCTCTGCGTTTCAAGGTGCATTGTGTAACTTTTCTGTTGGAGAGTCCATCACCTGCTTGTTTCTATGGATACGTCATTGCTCTAGCTGGAATGTTCCACAGTGTGACATTAACACTTTCCCCCCTGGACGCCGACTAGGAACAACCCATACATGTGTTACTAGGGCTACACCCTTAGAGCATAAGTGCATAAAAGAAAACAGACTTCCACGAGTGATTATAAATGATTTTTACACTCATGAACTTAATTGTAACACAGACATATTTGTATCTCTGGAAACCTTAGACTCTGAACTCTTCATTTATGGATGTTTAAATGTGATTCAACTCATTTACAGGTTTATAACAGCTCACTGAAAATGAGAGTTTACCTGGTCAGGTGCAAAATCGAAAAACAAAAAACTACATTCAGCATCTGATATCTGCATGTTCTGAGTAACTATATTCATAAAAAAATATATAAATATACTTTGTCAAAGTATTTAAACAGATTTCATATCACCAGATACAGTACAGCCAAGTGTGCACCTGTTTTTACCTGTTGTTCACCTGTGTGCACCCAATTCAATTTTTTTCCATTTAACTTATTCAACTAATTTAGCTTATTCAACTTATTTTATTTATTCAACTCATTAAACTTATTCAACTAATTCATCTTATTATAATATAATAATATAATAATAAAACTCTTCCCCGTCAGTGTGTGTCCAGTATTTGTCATCTTGTTTATTTTCTCGTGTGCAGAGCTCCACATAAGCGTTTTTTCTGTAGCGATTCTGTCAAACATCGCATCTTGGAAAAAAAGACTGAAATATTTTAAAGGACTGGCCTGAGCAACATCCAGATTTCAGGGCAATTTTGGTTCATAATCGAGTATAAAGCTCAGATAGTTTGTTCGGATATCGCAGGACTCCACACAGACGCATCAGCGGCATCTCACCTTCTCCCGAAAGTCCGTCGCTATACTTTATAATCAACTTCAACATCATCACTTTGAAATCTATAAAAGTCACTTTCTCTAAACTTATCCATAAAATACGTCCGCTCCTCATTATTTCTAAAACTGTGCGCCGCAGCGCCGCGATCTTTCCATTGCACGTGTTTCGTGTTGTGTTTTTTCCGGAAGCTACCATCGTCACTATTTCGATTAACTTCGGAAAAAATCGGCGAAAACATATCCTTGAATCCTATTGGTCAGTCTAGTGTCGGTTGTAGTGGCCCCACCTATCACAGTCTCTGTTTAAATGTGAAAAACCGAGCCATTTCTAAAGGTCGTCAAATCTCGTCTTTAGTGATACGGCGGAGGAGTCAAAAGTCGTCATTAAGGGTTCAGGGGGGTCGTCAAATGTCGTCTTCATGGGGGAAAGAGTTAAACAGCTCTACGTTACATTTACTTAGTCACAGGTGGTTTTAGAGCTCAAAGAATCTCACCCCATCCGAAGCGGCCCCGCTCCTTCTCGGGGCCCTGGGTTTTCTTGCGGGGCTGGTTGCCCGTGGCTTCTCTCTCGGCGAGTTTGGACTGGAACGAGCGGTTCACCTTCACCGGGGGCAGATTCGGCGCCGTTTCGGTGGTGACGACGTGCCCCAGCTCGTCTGACGTGAGGTTGTAGGAAGCGTCCGTGGCCACCTGCGAGGACAAAAACAAGGACACAGATAGTTTTTATTTCAGTCGGATGTTTTGGCGTTAAATTTACTGTACCAGATTTTTTAAAACATGAAAAACAAAACTGGTTCAATGTAAACAGTTTGCAGTGGTCCAAAGTTATTCCTCACTTAAAGGTTGTATGGAGGATTTTTTTTTGTTTCAAACTGTCAGTGAAAGATTAAAATACCATTACAGAGACGCAGCAGCTTTGTAATTATGATGACCAAAAAAAAATAAAAATAAAAATCTATCAACTGTGGACGTGTTGAGGCCGGATAAACATCAGCCAATAGAAAACGAGGCTCCCTCATTTTCTATTGGCTGTTAGGTTGTCAATCAAACTCCCTAGTGTAACTGACTCGTCGGAGCGCGGGGATTTCGTGGTTTACACAGCGGTTCTTAGAGGCTTTTTCGAACTGTCGCTTCCTCGCATTTCGCACAAAGTTTGTCGCGACGGCGGACGAGAATCCACGACCGGTTCGCCGCAAAAGAAAGTCCGTTTTTGAGGTCGCTGAAAGAAGAAGAGAAGAGGAAAAGGAGCAAAGCCAAACTGAGGTGATTCTTGGAGATCTCGTCCAGCGATGGCGCGACCGAAGAAGACGAAGGGTCTAAAAACTGACGCGTCGGTCGCTGAATTACTTCTAGACAGGAAACTTCAACAGTAATTCTGAAAATCCTCTATACAACCTTTAACTAATACATCCACAGCGTCCTAATTATTCACCTTGATGAGTTTTTAAGCACTTTCCACAACTTTCAGAGATCACAGTTTTACCGTGACGAGTAAAGCGAACAACGACAAGCAACAATTTTTAAGTTTCTTGTCTCAAAACTTCCATAAGTGTGCTTTTAAAGTGTACATATGACAGGTTGGACTCCTCATTTGACTAAAACACAGTTAAGATCATTACGTTTAAGATTTCTGGTGGGTTTTTTTTAGGTTTTACGTTGTACTTCCTGGTTGGAAATCATGACATTACGCCAGGGAACCATGCGGTGCACTGGGCCCAAACTCCTCTAGCGTCCACGGAAATTATTATTTAGCGAAAGATGAAGGTATTTTCTTATATTTTTATTTAAATATCTGAAAAAAATTTGTTTCTTGAGTGAAAATTGGGCAGAACATTTGGACAGAATTCTCCCAGTGTGAAATCATCAGTGTCTTTCTGAAACTGAACGTGTACTTTGTGGATCTCTTAAAACATCTGGAGGGTGTTGCTGCTTATATCTGCCTCCAGTTGACGTAGTGACACTGGTGCTTCAGCAAAATAAATCACATGGGCCGAGACAAGATTTTTCTTATAGAGGCAATGTAATCACAAACTGCTCGTGTTCGTCTGACAGGGACCAACAACTGTCAAAAATGTCGGATTCTGTGGCGATTTTTACCTATTTTTTAGATCATCGACTTTTTCTCAGCTCAAAATCTTTCAGCTGTCGTAAAAAAAAAAAACACTTTATATTCATTCGCTCCGGCTCCGCTCTAGCTCCCCTCACTCTGATTGGTCAAAGCGACCCTGGGGCTTAGTGTATTTCCAAGGACGTAAAATAAGGAGTAAAAAAAAACGTTCCTATAATTCTTGTTTATTACTAGTCAAACAGTTTATTCATAAATGCAAATTCTCAACTCTAAAACCCTTGTTCTAAATTTATCTTAATGAATTTTTTGCAATTTAAGAGAGCCTTGTGCCATATTAACTCTAAACAAGCTGATCTAATGAATCTTTTTATGCTGTGTAAGACTCTTGCATTGCATTTTATTATTTTTTATTGTACAAAAGTGTATGAACTGAGTAAAAATTTTGCACTTTTGACATTGTTGAACAATTTATTTTGTATTGCCAACATTGATTTAAAAAAACAAAAACAAACAAACAAAAAAAAAAAAAATAATTCTGCTTCCTATATATAAAAAAAACTGTCATATTCACTTTAAACTATTTGTTATGAGTCACTTTGCAAATTAAAAAAAAAAAAATAAAAATCTACAAAAGAGAAACTAAGACCAAATATTTTACTGTAAAAAAAACAAAAAAAACAACTCTGCTTCCTGTAATTTTCAACATTTTAAAAAAAAAAAAAAAAAAAAAAAAAAAAAGCTTATTTTAATGCTTGGCTTTCACAACATGGCATTAAACTTAATTAAACTTATATGTCGCCATGGAGACAAGCAGTTGACACCACTGGGCTAAGTTACGGGTCAGATCTGCGGAGAGGCGACCCTGCTCACATTAAAGGGACGGTTCGGAATTTTGGACACAGGACCTCATTTCCTACTGAGCCAGAGTGTTGAACAATTTATTTTGTATTGCCAGCATTGATTAAAAAAAAACAAACAAAAAAACAAAAAACTTTCTGCTTCCTATAATTTTCAAAGTTTTTTCACAATTTCTCTTCACAATTTGCTTCTCGACTGGTTTAAAACTAGAATTTATATTTACAACAAGTTTCATCCTACCAAATTAAGTCAAAATTATAGAATAAAAAACTGTCATATTCACTTTAAACTCTGTTATGAGTCACTTTGCAAATTAAATAAAAAAATAAAAAATAAAAAATCTACAAAAGAGAAACTAGGCCAAATATTTTACTGTTTAAAAAAAAAACAAAAAAAAAACTCTGATTCCTGTAATTTTCAAACTTTTTTCACAATTTTTCTTCACAATTTGCTTCTCGACTGGTTTAAAACTATTAAGTTTGATTTACAACAGGGTTCATCCTGCAAAATTAAGTCTTTAAATTTTAAACTATTTGTTATGAGTCATTTTGCAAATTCAATTCAATTAAAAAAAAACAAAAAAAAAAAATTTTCTACAAAAAAGAAACTAGGCCAATTATTTTATTCTTTAAAAAAAATAAAAATAAAAAATTGTGTTAATATTTTAATGCTTGGCTTTCACAGAATGGCATTAAACGGGCCAAGTTACGGGTCAGCTCTGTGGAGAGGCGACCCCGCTCACAGTAAGAACGCCTGCAAGGATTTTTGAACAATCTCTCTTTAATCAATAACTAAAAATAATTGAATAAATGTAAACTAACAAAAGCATATATTATTTCTACAGCTTTATTTTCTGTGATTCTTCTCATTCTAATTTGGTGTAAACTCCAAAAAAAACCCAAAAAAAACCCCAGACCATTTTGTTTTCGGTCTCACCTCCAGCTTCTCGTCCTGCCGCTCGTCCACGGGCAGGGACAGGCAGTCGGGTCGCGCCGGCGTGGCGGAGTCCTCCAGCGCCATGGTGAGTTTGCCGATAGCCTCCTGGGGTTGAGCTGCGGTGGTGTCCCTCTATGCCGTGTGCTTTCCAGGGCCTATTGATCGGACCATTTGTTTGCTCGGCTGGAACCTGCGCGGTAAAAAAAGACGAGATCGTTACGCCGCCCATCGACCGGCGGTTCAAACCGGTAACAGATGACCTTCAAGGGGCGCTCGGGTTTGGGGCGTTATCGGGTATCGACGCCGCTGTGGTTTGACGGACGGATCCGACCTCTTCTCTCCAAACTGTGGCCGTTAAAAGGAGCTAAATATTGACGTATTGAAAGAAACAGCAATAAAAATCAATCCAAACGCAAATCCTGGTTTTGTCTTAGTTAAAGTTAAGAGTTTTTATTTAAAGATCCAATATTACGCAAAATTTACTCTTGTGAGCTTTAAAAAAACTCAAAAACAGACCTGGTTTAGACCTGGTTTAGACCTGGTTTAGACCTGGTTTAGACCTGGTTTAAGAACTGGTTTTAGAACTGGTTTTAGAACAGTTTTCAACCTGGTTTCAGTCCTGGTTTAGACCTGGTTTAGATGTGGTTTCAGTCCTCGTTTTAGACCTGGTTTAGACCTGGTTTCAGTCTCGTTTTAGACCTGGTTTTGACCTGGTTTAAGAACTGGTTTTAGAACTGGTTTCAACCTGGTTTCAGTCCTGGTTTAGACCTGGTTTAGATGTGGTTTAGACCTGGTTTAGACCTGGTTTCAGTCCTCGTTTTAGACCTGGTTTCAGTACTGTTTTAGACCTGGTTTAGACCTGGTTTAGACCTGGTTTCAGTCCTCGTTTTAGACCTGGTTTTGACCTGGTTTCGACCTGGTTTAAGAACTGGTTTTAGAACTGGTTTTAGAACAATTTTCAACCTGGTTTCAACCTGGTTTCAGTCCTGGTTTAGACCTGGTTTAGATGTGGTTTCAGTCCTCGTTTTAGACCTGGTTTTGACCTGGTTTTGACCTGGTTTCGACCTGGTTTAAGAACTGGTTTTAGAACAGTTTTCAACCTGGTTTCAGTCCTGGTTTAGACCTGGTTTAGATGTGGTTTAGACCTGGTTTCAGTACTCGTTTTAGACCTGGTTTAGGCCTAGTTTAGACTTGATTTTAGTCCCGGTTTTAGTCCTGGTTTAGTCCTGGTTTAGACCTGGTATAGACCTGGTTTTAGTCCTGGTTTAGTCCTGGTTTAGACCTGGTATAGACCTGGTTTTAGTCCTGGTTTAGGCCTGGTTTAGTCCTCCTCCAAACTGGTGGCCGGTTTATAAAAGGAGCTAAATATTGACCTGTATTGAAAGAAACAGCGATAAAAATCAATCCAAATGCAAATCCTGGTTTTATTTGTCTTTGTTAAAGTTAAGAGTTTTTATTTAAAGATCCAATATTACGCAAAATTTACTCTTGTGAGCTTTAAAAAAACCTCAAAAACAGGCCTGGTTCAGACCTGGTTTTAGAACTGGTTTAGACCCGTTTTAGACCTGTTTTAGACCCATTCTAGACCTGGTTTTAGACCTGGTTTTAGGGCTGGTTTCAGTCCTGGTTTAGACCCGGTTTAGACCCGGTTTAGACCTGGTTTAGACCTGGTTTAGACCCGGTTTAGACCCGGTTTAGACCTGGTTTAGACTCAGTTTTACACCTGGTTGTAGATCTGGTTTAAGTCCTGGTTTTAGAGCTAGTTTAGACCTGGTTTAGACCCGTTTTAGACTTGGTTTAGACCTGGTTTCAGTCTTGGTTTTAGACCTGGTTTAGACCAGGGAGACTTTTTAATTCATGACTTTGGCTTTGAATGAGTCAGAAGCGCAAAGTCTAAAACAATTTAAACAAAAACTAATCAGGAAGAGGAACTGTTGTAATTGGGCCATAACTCCACATTAGGACATTTTTATCAGCGGTTTAGACCTGGTTTAGACCTGGTTTAGACCTGGTTTAGACCTGGTTTAGACCTGGTTTAGAGCCTGGTTTTAGAACTGTTTTAGATCTGGTTTAGACCTAGTTCAGATCTGGATTAGACCTGGTTTAGACCTGGTTTAGACCTGGTTTAGACCTGGTTTAGACCTGGTTTAGTCCTGGTTTTAGACCTGGTTTAGACCTGGTTTAGACCTGGTTTAGACCTGGTTTAGACCTGGTTTAGACCTGGTTTAGACCTGGTTTAGACCTGGTTTAGACCTGGTTTAGACCGTGGTTTAGACCTGGTTTCAGACCTGGTTTAGTCCTGGTTTAGACCTGGTTTAGTCTTGGTTTTAGTCCAGGTTTTAGACCCGTTTAAGACCTGGTTATAGAACTGTTTTAGACCCGGTTTCAGACCCAGATTTAGACCCGTTTTAATCCTGTTTTAGACCTAGTTTAGGCTTGGTTTAGGCCTGGTTCAGACCTGGTTTCAGTCCTGGTTTAAGTCCTGGTTTAGATCCGTTTTAGACCTGTTTTAGACTCGGTTATAGAACTGTTTTAGACCCAGCATTTGACCTGTTTTAGACCTGGTTTCAGACCCGGTTTTAGACTCATTTTAGACCCGTTTTAATCCTGTTTTAGACCTAGTTTAGGCTTGGTTTAGGCCTGGTTCAGACCTGGTTTCAGTCCTGGTTTAAGAGCTGGTTTAGACCCGGTTTAAGTCCTGGTTTAGATCCGTTTTAGACCTGTTTTAGACTCGGTTATAGAACTGTTTTAGACCCAGCATTTGACCTGTTTTAGACCTGGTTTCAGACCCGGTTTTAGACTCATTTTAGACCCGTTTTAATCCTGTTTTAGACCTAGTTTAGGCCTGGTTCTGACCTGTTTTAAACAATTTAAACAAAAACTAATCAGGAAGAGGAACCTTTGTAACTGGGCCATAACTCCACATCACGACTACGATAACTGGAAGTAAATACTGTCTGAGGGTCGATCTAAAAAGAGGTGGTAGATTTGTGGAATGAACTCGTCGACATCTCGTTTTGTTTTATTTAGTTTTGTTTTGTGTGGACGATGAGTCGGCGAAACGGTTTGAGACGTCGCTGTGTCTAAAAATAGCCCAGTGTTCCCCGACGACGTGACGCAGACCAAAAGGTGACCGCTGGAAGACGCAAAGTTCTGTTTTCTGAAGGTGCACTGTGGAACTTTCTGTATGGAGATGTCACTGCTCTGCCTAGAATGTTCCGCAGTGTGACATTAAACAGCTCTACCTTATTGGGATGTGACAAAAAACGAAATATCGGTGACGTCGTATCGTAAAAAGAGGTGAAGTGGTTAAGTCCTGGTTTTAGTCCTGGTTACAGAACTGTTTTAGACACGGCTTTAGACCCGGTTTTAGACTCGTTTTAATTCTGTTTTAGACCTGCTTTAGACCCATTTTAGACCCGTTTTAGACCAGCTTTAGACCTGATTTAATCCTGTTTTAGACCTGGTTTTAGACCCGGTTTCAGACCCGGTTTTCGACCCGGTTTAGATCTAGTTTAGGCCTGGTTTTAGAGCGGTTTTAGACCTGTTTTGGACCTGGTTTTAGTTCTTTTTAGACCTGGTTTCAGTCACAGTGACCTGAGGAACAGTCACAGGGACCTGCCTGTCCTGAACCAGGACTAAACCAGGACTGAACCTGGACTGACTAACCACTAGGACTTCAACCAGGACTAAACCAGGACTAAACCAGGACTAAAACAGGACCAAAACAGGTCTAAACCAGGATTAAAATAGGAATAACCAGGACTAAACCAGGACTAAACCATAAGAACTAATCCAGGACTGACCAGGACTAAACCAGGACTGAACCAGGACTAAAACAGGTCTAAACCAGGTCTAAACCAGGACTAAACCATAAGAACTAATCCAGGACTGAACCAGGTCTAAATCAGGACTGGACCAGGACTAAACCAGGACTGAACCAGGACTAAAACAGGTCTAAACCAGGTCTAAACCAGGACTGAACCAGGACTAAAACAGGTCTAAACCAGGTCTAAACCAGGACTGAACCAGGACTAAAACAGGTCTAAACCAGGTCTAAACCAGGACTAAACCATGAGAACTAATCCAGGACTGAACCAGGTCTAAATCAGGACTGGACCAGGACTAAACCAGGACTGAACCTGGACTAAACTAGGACTTCAACCAGGACTAAACCAGGACTAAACCAGGACTAAAACAGGACCAAAACAGGTCTAAACCAGGATTAAAATAGGAATAACCAGGACTAAACCAGGACTAAACCATAAGAACTAATCCAGGACTGGACCAGGACTAAACCAGGACTGAACCAGGACTAAAACAGGTCTAAACCAGGTCTAAACCAGGACTAAACCATGAGAACTAATCCAGGACTGAACCAGGTCTAAACCAGGACTGAACCAGGACTAAACCAGGACTGAACCAGGACTAAAACAGGACCAAAACAGGACCAAAACAGGACTGCACCACGAGAACTAATCCAGGACTGGACCAGGACTAAACCAGGACTGAGACAGGAAACAGGTGACGCCCCAGGCCAGGTTACAGGTAAGATCTGCGAAGAGGCGACGCGCTCACAAAAGGCACAGACTGTATTTTTGACGACTAAAAATACCCGCGACAAAATCCACGCTGGAAACTTTTAAAGCCGCACCGTGGAACCTTCAACGAAAAGCACAAACACCTCCACAGAGACGAGTAGACCATCAGAAAAGTTACACAGTGCAGCTTTAAATCCTTGCAGAACTTTAGATAATTAGGATATTATAGTTTTGTTGTGTTTAATCGTTTAATTAGTGAATCTCCAGTAAAACGTTCTGACGCAGACGGAGCCCACAGCATCAAAAATGTATAAAGCTCGTTTATTTTAACAGATTCTTCGTTTGCATCGTAAAGTCTGAAATTTAATCACAATAAACTGACTCTTGGCATGTGGAAGTTTTCAGAAATATTTGTTTGCGTGTTTGTCTGTAGTTGAGCATAAAATAAATATTCGTAAACTCTCAAATGAGTCCAGTCGTACGTAAGATGACTTCTGCGTCGCGTACGGACTGAAACAGGACTAAACCGGGACTAAACCAGGATTAAAACAAGGACTAAACCGGGACTAAAACAAGGACTGAACCAGGACTAAACCAGGACTAAAACAAGGACTGAACCAGGACTAAAACCAGGACTAAAACAAGGACTGAACCAGGACTAAACCAGGACTAAAACAAGGACTGAACCAGGACTAAACCAGGACTAAAACAAGGACTGAACCAGGACTAAACCAGGACTAAAACAAGGACTGAACCAGGACTAAACCAGGACTAAAACAAGGACTGAACCAGGACTAAACCAGGACTAAAACAGGTCTAAACCGGGACTAAACCAAGACTGAATCAGAACTAAAACAGGACTGAATCAAGAGAACTAAACCAAGACTAAACCAGGACCAAACCAGGACTGAACCAGGACTGAACCAGGACTAAACCAGGTCTAAACCAAGACTAAACCAGGACTGAAAAAGGACTAAACCAGGACTAAACCAGGACTAAACCAGGACTAAACCAGGACTGAACCAGGACTAAACCAGGACTAAAATAGGTTTAAACCAGGACTAAACCAGGACTAAACCAGGACTAAACCAGGACTGAACCAGGACTAAACCAGGACTAAACCAGGACTAAACCAGGACTGAACCAGGACTAAAACCAGGTCTAAACCAGGACTAAACCAGGACTAAACCAGGACTGAACCAGGACTGAACCAGGACTAAACCAGGACTAAAATAGGTTTAAACCAGGACTAAACCAGGACTGAATCAGAACTAAAACAGGACTAAAACAGGACTGAATCAAGAGAACTAAACCAAGACTAAACCAGGACCAAACCAGGACTAAACCAGGACTAAACCAGGACTGAACCAGGACTGAACCAGGACTAAACCAGGACTAAAAAAGGTTTAAACCAGGACTAAACCAGGACTGAACCAGGACTAAACCAGGACTAAAACAAGACTCAAAACAAGACTAAAACAGGACTAAAACAAGACTGAACCAGGTCTAAACCAGGACTAAACCAAGACTAAACCAGGACTGAACAAGGACTAAACCAAGAGAACTAAACTAGGACTAAAACAGGACTAAACCACGATAACTAATCCAGGACCAAACCAGGACTAAAAACTCTCAAAAACTTCAAAAACAGACCTGGAGCTGTGTTTTGTTTCATTCAAATGTTTGAGTAACTCTTTATTATTCGTCTGTCTTCCATCTCCAAACCTCAAAACGCTCTGTTCCACCTTGTGATGTCATGAAGCTGTACTTTTCAAGTTTTTTACCCTTTATGTTCTATAGAAATTATTTTTTTTTTTTTTTTCCTGAGTTTGAGATCAGAACTCAACCTAAATCTACAGGGTTTGTGCTTTAAACATGCGAACGAAACAAAAAAAAACACAACTCCGGGTTTGTTTGCGACAAGGAAACGACATTAAAACGACAAAAGTATAAAATAAAAACAGCGTAACATGAGCCTTTTCAGTTCTGTTTATTCCATCGGCTTTGATAAACGAGTGAAACGGTACAAACCCCCTGTGAACACACGATTAGAACCGCATCATTTAGCAACATGTGAGCTTCTCCGTCATGTCCTTTACACAACCTGTCCTCATGTCGCTTTACGCATAGGCTCACACGCACAACCTACAGGCAAAAATATAAAAAATACAGCCACATGAAAGCGCTCATGTCGTTTCCTCGTCACAAACAGACCTGGAGTCGTGTTATTTAGACTCCGAACTAGGGACAGGCATTCGATTACATTTTCTTAATCGATCGTCGAGAGAATTAACGATCATTTATCGATTCATCGTTAACGTTTTTATATTAAAGGTTGTATGGAGGATTTTTTTTTTGTTTCAAACTGTCAGTCAAAGATTAAAATACCATTACAGAGACGCAGCAGCTTTGTAATTATGATGACCAAAAAAAAAAAGAACGAAAATCTATCAACTGTGGACGTGTTGAGGCCGGATAAACATCAGCCAATAGAAAACGAGGCTCCCTCATTTTCTATTGGCTGTTCGGTTGTCAATCAAACTCCCTAGTGTAACTGACTCGTCGGAGCGCGGGGATTACGTGGTTTACGTTCTTAGAAGCTTTTTCAAACTGTCGCTTCCTCGCATTTCGCACAAAGTTTGTCGCGACGGCGGACGAGAATCCACGACCGGTTCGCCGCAAAAGAAAGTCCGTTTTTGAGGTCGCTGAAAGAAGAAGAGAAGAGGAAAAGGAGCAAAGCCAAACTGAGGTGATTCTTGGAGATCTCGTCCAGCGATGGCGCGACCGAAGCAGACGAAGGGTCTAAAAACTGACGCGTCGGTCGCTGAATTACTTCTAGACAGGAAACTTCAACAGTAATTCTGAACGCGCACAAGGACTGTCGCTGTATTTCTCTTCCCTTAAAAAAATCCTTTATACAACCTTTAAAATGATCGTCATTATTATTACTATCTGCACTACTAATCTGCATAAATAAATTCAACTTTACAACATATAAACCGTAACGACTCTAGAGCCACATCAGCCCGTTTGACATTATAATGTGTTTAATTCAGTTTTGCGCAACTCTCACAGAAACAAAACTTAAAACCTCATGGCTCATTTGCATAAACTAAGTGAAGATAAAACTACAGCTCTTGTGTCGCTGATGTGGTTCAATTTCTGTCGGATTAAAAGACATGACTCAGGTGAATACAGGTTAGTGTGACCAGATTTGTGTTTGTCAAAACCAGGACACCGTACGGGGGGAGGGAGGTGGGGCCTCGTCATCGACATTGAGCGACTCTCACCTGGAAAAACTTTTTAATATTTTCGTTTTTTTAATTTTAATTTTTTATTTTGTCCTGGTGAGTTTTGAGGTCCCTGACACATCCACTGGACACGGAAACATATGTGCTGCTTTATACACTGTGCACATGGACTCACACTTGTCCCGAACGCAACGGAAAGGGTGGAATTTCTTGTACAACTCATCATTAAATACACATTTGCGTTTCAACACTTTGCAGACTGACCGACTGTTTGTGTCTCGCTCCTTCTGATGCAGAGACACATGTACACACCTGTTTGGTCACACTACACACAACAACCTACATTCGGTTTGTCAATTAAAAATGAACGTAATCGATGAAATTCTTAATGATCAATTAATCGACTAATCATGCCCATCCCTACGCCAAACACCTTCACGAGAATCATTTGGAAGATTTCAGACCCGAATTTGCCAATTTCTACTGAACAAAATGTTCAGTTTTCGCTCAATTTCATTCCTCTCCTGCGACTAGGTCAGGAATCAAAATACACGAGACGGTTTTGCGAGAACCCGGAAGAGCTGTGAAGCCATGACGTCAAACTCGTCGCGTCTGTCTGTGTCTCTTTTGTGAACAGCACAACAGTAAACAAAGCGTCGAGATGGACGTAGACGAAGACAGACATTCTGTGCTGGCGACGATTCCCGAGATCGAGCAAAGAGAATGTTTGGTGAATTTTATCAAAGGGAAAGACGTTATTGTCCTTCTACCTACGGGATTTTGTTGCCCTCACTATAATAGGGGTGTGCAAAAATATCGAAATATCAGTATATTTTATCGTTTAATGTGATGATACAATATCGATACCACAGGCTGCTGTATCGATATATCGCCAAGAGTATTTTTTTAGTATATTTTACTAAATTATTTTGTCACAGAGCTACAGTTTTATAGTTTGTTCAGAGGAAGGAAACTCATTTATGTGACATATTCGACATTTTCACTGTTTTAAGGATTAAAATGTTTGCAATTCATTTTTACTTTGCACAAGAAGTGGTTTAACAAAGACTTTTAGTATCACAGCCATGATTTAGCCTTTATTTTATATTGGCGGCACAATTCTGTCATTGTGTCCTTAGGCAAGACACTTCACCCACATTGCCTTGTATGAAAGTAGTGCGTGTGTGTGTGATGGTGGTGGTGGTCGGAGGGATTGATGGCGCCGAGTGGCATGGCAGCCGCGCTTCTGTCAGTCTGTCCCAGGGCAGCTGTGGCTACAATAGTAGTTCACCATCACCAGGTATAGAGTGAATGAATAATGCTGAATAATGATCTGTAAAATGTCTTTGGGGACAAAAAATGTCTGCGGAAAGTGCCATATAAATAAAGACTTACTTTACTTATATTGAACTGTATCGAATGGATTTGAAATATATTGTATCGAACCGAAAATGTATGGTATCGAGACATGTATCGTATCGTGGCCTATGTATCGAGATATTTATTGTATCGGCAACTTCTTAATGATACCCAGCCCTACACTTTAATTTTTAAAAATATAATTTTCTGTTTTTCCCCATTGTTATTGAGACATGCACATCTCTATTTATTTGAATTATGATGGATTGGAAACTTGTCTTATTAGTTCAGTCGCCTGTTAGAAAACCAGAACTGAAAGCAGTTTTATTTTTTTCCTAGTACAATTATATTTTTGTTTACATCCAATACATATTAATAGGCCCGAGCGCCATGGGCGGCATAGGGCCTATTGTGATTGTTCAGCAGTGAGAAGCAAAGCGCAAATACACACTGACTCTCATGTCAGTGACTGGTGTCCGCTGACATGGCACGATGGCATCGCCCATAGCCTCGACAGCGGCCTAAGTGTTACTGTTCACCCCAAAACACTCAAAACTACTCAATAGTGACACTCATGGCATCCAACAGTACAGACTGGCATTGCCCGTTGCCACGACATAATTGTAATCGTTAACTCTCCTAAACTCCAAAACTGTGCATTAGGTATGTGAGTAATCGAAGAGGTAATTGTCATCCTGCCTCCACCGATACTAAGACGCCGCCAAAACCCATTTAAATGAGCTTGAACGACACGTCACAGCAACATCACATGACTCTGAGGACGACCGCAGTGAGGAGTCGAAACTGTCAGGCATGAAAACAAACTCTTGGTCTGAAAAAACAACCTAATAACATTTTTATTTTTTATTTTTTTAAAGTACCTGCCTACCGTCGAGCAAACGAATCCTAATGCTTGCGAGGTCTGACGGTTTCCATGAAGTGAAACCGGCCGATGAGTCAGGCAAATAAAACTGTAGCTGTTTACGTAAAAACTACCTCTTCGTGACGTCACAATCCGGAACAGAGCGTGTTTTTTTTTTGTATTTTTTTTTTAGCTTCGGAAATACAAACATGCTAATAAACAAGGTCACTCAAACATGTGCGAACGAAGCAAAACACAAAAACACAACTCCAGCTCTGTTTTTGAGCACGTAACAGCATTGGAACGCTCACGAGAGTCAATTTCAGTGTATTTTAGGACCTTTAACATGTCAACATTGTCTAATTTGAGCCAATTTGCGAATATTTTACCAGTATCGAGGGACGTGTGGGACCAAAATAGCAGCGTGTACCACTTTTAAAAACCTTTTGCATGTTTCATAATGTACCCGAGGCCGTTGTATGCATGCTTTATCGCGTGGTTGAGATTTCTTTAGCGATTAAAAAAAAAAAAAAAAAAACGCTAAAAAACTCCACGGAAACGTTTATCTTAAACCAGGCAGCGTTATGCAAATGAGCTTACGGCGCGTTGAGTGGTTTGTTTTGCGCTAAGGTAAGAAGGATACGTGTTTCTGTTGGGGTAATTTATGCGTAAAATAGACATTGATGTGGAACTGTGACGCACTCGGGTGAAATACGGAGCGGGAATGAGCACAGTTATGGTGTTTTTTTTATTGAGATTAAGATTGGGTTTGGGGTTTGGAAGCAAAATACGGATTCTTACCTGTTCAGCGGAGCGAGTTGGAGGTGGTGAAATCTGGTCAGCGATGTGGTTTCATGAGGAAAACCTCGTGAACGAACGCGCCGGGGAGAGAAACCGCGTACAGACATCCATTTTTATTTATATATTTTTTTGGTGTGTTTACCCACGAAGCACGGCGCTGGTCCTGGTGGTTTTCCGTATCCAAACCAACGCCACCTCGACGAGAGAAGGAGAAAAAAAGAGAAGGAGGAGGAGGAAGAAGAAGGGGGGGAAGGAGCCGAAATCAGCGTGCCATGAGCGGTGTGGAGGTAGGAAATGGTGGCGATGGAGGAGCCGGCTGCGCGCACAGATCCATTCTTCGGAGAGAGAGAGAGAGGGGGGGGGGGGGAGGAGGAGGAGGAGAGAAGAAGAAGAGGAGGAGGAGAAGGAGAGGAGAGAGGCAGGTGTGGAGTCAGTCAACCGCGGTAACAGGATGTAGTCACTGGCCCTACCCCTCTCCCTCTCTCCCGATCTCTCTGTCTTTCTCTCTCTGTCTTTCTCTCTCTGAAGCCCGGGACCCGCTGCCCGCTTTCCCCGGTCTCCCGCGCTCCTCCTCCGGGGCTGACGCGGCACGGCGCGGCGCTTCTCCTC
>NW_026571095.1:34122830-34425330 GCF_026225935.1 Boleophthalmus pectinirostris | reverse complement strand
CCTGTCAATCTCACGCCCCATCCTCCCCTCACTCAAGAACAAGACCCCGAGATACTTGAACTCCTCCACTTGAGGCAGGGACTCTCCACCCACCCGGAGAGGGCAGGACACCTTGGTCGAGAACCTCAGATTTGGTGGAGCTGATCTTCATCCCAGCCGCTTCACAGTCAACTGCAAACCTCCCCAGTGCTGCAGGTCCTGGATCGCTGAAGCCAACAGGACAACATCATCTGTGAACAGCAGAGACGAAATCCTGTGGTCCCCAAACTGGACCCCCTCCGGCCCCTGACTGCGCCTAGAGATTCTGTCCATCTCTGACATGTTAGTGCCACATGAACCATCTGCACCCTGAGGAGCTCCGACCTCCTGCTGGTGTCCAGAGTCACGACTGAACCCCAGAAGTCAGCGCAGAACTGTTTTCCTGAACATGTGAGACAGGCTTCGACTTTGACTCTGTTTTTATTGTGATTTTAAAGGTTGTATAGAGGATTTTCCAAGGAACGAGAAATCCAGCGACTGTTTGTCCTTTTTCAAATGTTGCGCATGCGTGAAACCACCCCCCTCCCCTACAGCTCCTACGTAGAAACGCCTCCTCCCTCCTCCTCCTTACACCAGAAACAGGTTTGTTTACAGCCGGTGCTGCACATGACTTGTAAACAACTAACTACAGTGTTGGTTAGGCAAGACGGAGAAGTGAGGAGCAGGGGGAGGAGAGAGGAGAGGAGAGGGGAGCGGTGCGCGGAGATTCCGTGCCCAGAGAAGTGAGGAGCAGGGAGAAGAGCGGATCGGGCAGCGGGGAGAGGAGCAGGAAAGGGGAGCAGAGAAGGTTGCGCGGAGATTCAGTGCGAATGAACTAGCTACAACACGCAGCAGCAAGCGGACTCTTTCTTTGCATTGAAAATTACGTTTTCAGACATAGGATATCACTTTCGTGTCCTTGAAAAACGTTTGTCTAGCTCTTGGAAATAAAGTACGTTTTCATAATAAGCAGAAGTTTCCTGTCCAGGAGTAATTTGTGGACCAGTGCGTCAGTCTTTAGACCCTGCGTCTGCTTCAGTCGCGCCATCGCTGGAATGAATCTTCAAGAATCACCTTAGTTTGGCTTCGCTGCTTTTCCCCTTGTCTTCTTCTTTCAGCGACCTCAAAAACGGACTTTCTTTTGCGGCGAACTGCTCCTGGATTCTTGTCGCCATTGCAACAAACTTTGTGCGAACTGCGAGGAAGATATAGGTCAAAAAAAGCCGCTAAAAACTGTTGCGTTGGTGGAGTAAACGGCGTCTTTGCGTCTGTGCATCTGTGGACTGTGTGACAGACGTACGTAAACCACGTACCGGCGGCGCACAGGCAAGTCAGTTACGCTACAAACATAGGGAGATTGATTGACAGCCTGTCAGCTCACAGATAACGAGGCAGTGTCGTTATCTACTGGCAAATGTTTAGCCCCACCACGTCCAGAGTTGATGAATTTTTATTCTCTTTTTTTTGGTCATCATAATTACAAGGCTCCTGCACCTCTATAATGCTATCATTGACAATTTGAAACAAAAAAAATCCTCCATACAACCTTTAATGTTTCTTCTGTGTATTCTGTAAAGCACTTTGAAGTACTTTGAGTATGAACTGTGTCGTACAAATAAACTTTCTGCGGAGTTGTTGGACTAATGATCTAATGTTCTCATATAAACACGTGCACGGTTCATTTTCTTCATCCATTATAATGAACCACTAACAAAAACTTAAAACATGTATTCAGTTGTTTTATATTTAAGTGTCGACAAATACAAAGGATGAAAACAAAAAGATAATAAAATCCACAATGTTGAAAGGTTTATGCAAAAAATAAAAATAAAACCTTGCACAGACCTTTATTTCATCACAGATAGTCGTTTGTTAGTTGTGTTATATTAAAATTTAACTTTATTATATCGAAATTTTACTTTTTGGTTGGGAGTCTGTCACTTCTATCTTACATCTTACTCAAGTAAAAGTAAAAGTATCTACTGAAGTAAAAGTATTAAAGTCCCTGTTTAAAAATGTACTTAAAGAGTAAAAAGTAAAAGTATTTTGCAGAGATTTTTAGAACAATTAAAGGATGAAATGTACTGATTTTGATAAAGAATGCAGCTGATTTTAAGTGATTTTTTTCACTTAATATCAGCTCTATTTTTTTTCCAAGTCGTTTTTGTATTTTTGTGTCATGTGTTGCTCAAAGTTGGGACCATAAACTGTATAAAAAAGTAAATTGTATCGTCTTACAGTAGGTAATGACTGGACGAGAATAGTTCACAAGATGTCAAGGATGCTTTATTGTGAAAACTGGATTGATTAATACAATATAATATGAGGTTAACCCACTCAAACTCGAACTGCACTCTTGTCAAAAAAGGCTCTATTCACGATTACCGGAGACGTTTGGAAACATGCCGATGACGACTTTTGGTGTAGTTATAAAACCGAGGATTCAGCAGCAGCGTCTTCACAACCTGACAAAGATTTCCATGGGGGACGTGAATCTAATCGCGTCTTCGATGTCACTTACAGGCAGATGGTCGTAATTGTTGATCTGCAGAACATAACGGAACACTACAATGATATCTTTTTTTAATTAAGTTCTCCAATTTATGTCTCTCTTTTTTTAAATTTTAATCTTCATGATTATTTATGTTTTGATTTGTTTTTATTATGATTTTAATGTATTTCTTATTCTGTAAAGCAGGGGTGTCAAACTCATTTTGGTCCAGGGGTCGTATCCAACCGACTTTGATCCCAAAGGGGCCGGATCAAAAAACTCATGTCATATAAACCCCCAAAAATAACAATAAGTTCAAATATTTGTGCAGAGAAACACAAATCTATTACAGAAATCTTTTTTTAATTGATGAACTCTTTCTTTTACAAAATATTATAATATTATGAACAACCTGAAACTTTAAGAAAAATACAATTTCAACACAATGTTTTTAACATGAACTTGTATAAATAGGAATAAGTCCATTTTTGTTGTAAAATCCTGCACTCGGCTCCACTTTTCTCATGTTGGACATTTTGTTGATGAGGGTGTCACGGTCAACAGTCAAAACGATCGTCCTTTAAGAGCGTTTGGAAAGAGACAAGTCTTCATTTGTGCTGCTCTGGTGGGAGGGGCCACGTACAGAGACGCTGGAGACGCTGCTGTGATAAACACCACAGAAAATTAACAATATTTTAATAAAAAATTTAATTAAAATATTTTAGTAAAAAATCAGCCGAGGGCCAGATTAAAGGTCTGGGAGGGCCGGATCTGGCCCCCGGGCCGCATGTTTGACACCTGTGCTGTAAAGCACTTTGAATTACTTTGTGTACGAATTGTGCTATACAAATAAACTTGCCTTGCCTTAAGTTAGACACATTATAATACACACATTAATAGGCAATAAGCACTTTAACAGACAAATGTCACAATGACGCTTTCTAGAGCGTTATTCATTCACTGTACACCTGGTGACAGTAAACTGTTACTGTAGCCACAGCTGCCCTGGGACAGACTGAGGTAAGCGCGGTTGCCAATCTGCTCCATCAGTCCCTCCGACCACCACCATCACCAGTGTTGGGGAGTAACAGATTACATGTACTGGTGTTATGTAATCAGATTACAAATTATGAGTAACTGTATTCAGTTACAGTTACTGTTTCAGTGAGTGGTGATTGGATTACAGTTACTTTGTTGAAATAAATGGATTACATGGCGATATTTTCCTGTTTTCACATTTAGGGCTAAACCAGGACTAAACCAGGTCTGACAATATGACATGTAACAGTAGGGTGGATATTTTATTGTTTGTTATACTTTGTATTTATTTATTTTTTGTGTAATAAAAAATATGAAAGAATAACGACTTTGCACATCAATTACTTGAGACGGGTGCGATGGAGGAGAGGGAGCAGCCCAAGTCCTGCACACATACAATACCAAAGTATAAGTGCCGAAACGTAACACGAAACGTACTGTTTGTCCTAATAAATCTCATATTTTGCAAGTAAAACAGTAAGTCAGTTTTTATTTATATAGCACTTTAACAGACACACACACACACACACACACACACACACACACACACACACACACACACACACTTTCATACTAGGCAAGTGTGGATGAAGTGTTTGACAGTTTTTGACACTGGCGCCCCCCTGTGGCTCCTCATTTTTACACTGGTCTCCCATCCAAGTACTAACCAGGCCCGGCCGGCTGAGCTTCTGAGATCTGATGGGATCAGGCTTTGACGAGCCGGTATGACCACGGTGTGCGGGATTTTTCTCTGTGTAATAAAAAAAAATATTAATTAATTAATTAATTAAATAAATAAATAAAAATAAACAACAACAGCAATAATAATAATAATATAATAATAACAATAATAATAATAATAATAATAATAGCGATAACATAACAGCTATTTAAACCGTGTTACTGTTTTTATTTATTTATTATTATTATTATTATTATTTATTATATATATTTTTTTATTACACAGAGAAAAATACAAGTGCAATGTCGCAAATGCAAGTACAACGACGACATAAAAAAACACATAAAATCGAGTGCAATGTGTATGTATGAAAAAGAAAACTAAATTGTTGTCCATATTAGTGAAGATTTCTGTTTGCGATTGATTAATAATTGTGACTGAACTGAAACGTACTGATTTTAAATGCCGTCATTGTACTTACACTTGCGACACTGTAATAAAAAAAAAATATATATATAATAATAATAAAAAAATAAATTATTAATAATAATAATAATAATAATAATAATAATAAAGACAGGAACACGGTTTAAGCGTCTGTTGTGTATGTCATTCCTCTTCCTTACCGGCAGAGGGCGATAACACAAGACCTGTTTCCTCCCTGCACATGTAAACTTCCGTGCCACTGATAGCCGCACGCTTTGCAGAGCATCCGTACTTTCTCACGATAAACTTTAACACTAAACATGCTTTTATCAGCGTTATCCCGGCCGTGCGCGCTCCACGGGCCGCTCCGGGCGCTCAGAGTCACCGTAGCCGGGAGAGGAGCCTGTGTGTCGGCCTTCAGCTGCGGACCGGAGCCGCTCGTGCGCGCCGCGGGGAGGTCACTGCTCCGGCACGAGGTGACAAACACACACACCTCTGCTCTCATCACACTGCTATTACAGAGGAAATAAAATAAATAACAAAAATACGCTAATTAAATAAACGTGATTAGTGTCTTGTGGTGATTGGAGCTGTCACCCTGCTTCCGTTGTGTCCTTGGGCAAGAACAGATCAAGAGCCCTGTGTCCCCTGCCCCTGCAGATTTATCCAAAAACAGTGATTTGTCCCAGTTTTATTCAAGAAATGTCCCAGGTGTCTCTGTTTTTGACCAATTTGATCTAAACCAGGATTAAACTAAGCCTAAACCAGGACTACATCAGGTCTAAACCAGGACTACAACAGGATTATCTCAATTTTTGACTAATCAGATCCCTGCCAACAGTAAAGAGGAGCATAAAGTGTCATTGGTTTAGTCAGAAAAACAGAAATCCATGTTTGTGAATGACCATAAAGCAAAAAAATAATAATAAAATAAATGCAGCTACAGAAGTCCCTCAGATTGCTTTATGGTCATTCACAAACATGGATTTCTGTTTTTTCTGGCTGAACCAATGACAATTTATGCTCCTCTTTACTGTTGGCAAGGATCTGATTAGTCAAAAATTGAGATAATCCTGTTTTAGTCCTGGTTTAGACCTGATGTAGTCCTGGTTTAGTCTTAGTTAACTCCTGATTTAGATCAAATTGGTCAAAAATAGAGACACCTGGGACATTTCTTGTATAAAACTGGGACAAATCACTGTTTTTGGATAAATCTGCAGGGACAGGGGACACAGGGCTCTTGTTGTGTTCTTGACAGACATGAGAATCCACAATCTTAAATGCTCTTCTCACAGTATTATTTATACCAACCATCCAAACCCGGTTGATTCCCTAGAAATGTGTAAATCTTGTCACCCTGTTCTTGTATTAATTTAGCAGTTCATAGGTTTTTGGAATCGTTTAAAGCTTTGATCACATTAATAGCAAATCTTCTATATCTTCTTCTGTATTTCACAAAACACAGTGATTTTTTTTTTTTTCATGTGTCTGATGTGTTTGCAGAGTTTGCGTGTGCCCGGTCGTGTTCTCTGTCCTCCCTCTCGCTGGGCGTCCTCCGGGCCACAGTCGTCCGATGGACAGCTCATCTACACGGGGAGTCTGGGCACCGCCGTCCGAGGTCTGTTCACCAGCACACTGACCACGTTTACATGATGTTTTTTAACTCTGAATTTATAGTTCTGAATTAAATAGTTTGGATTTAAAATATTCTCATTTGAGTTTACACGGAAATGATCATTCTGAATTAAATCGCCTTTATTTATTTCTGCTCAGCGGGGGTTGGGAAAGGTTCTGATTGGAGAAGGGGAGCACAGAGTATAAGAGCATAAGTCGCACCCTCCAAAAGTCCATAATGAAGATTAAAGGTTGTATGGAGGATTTTTTTGGGTTTCAAGTTGTCAATGATAGCATTATAGAGGTGCAGTAGCCTTGTAATTATGATGACCAAAAAAAAGAGAATAAAAATTCATCAACTCTGGACGTGGTGGGGCTAAACATTTGCCAATAGATAACGACACTGCCTCGTTATCTGTGAGCTGACAGGCTGTCAATCAATCTCCCTACGTTTCTAGCGTAACTGACTTGCCTGCGCCGCCGGTACGTGGTTTACGTACGACTGTCACGCAGTCCACAGACGCAAGACGCACAGACGCTGTTTACTCCACCAACGCAACAGTTCTTAGCGGCTTTTTTTTACCTATATCTTCCTTGCAGTTTGCACAAAGTTTGTTGCAATGGCGACAAGAATCCAGGAGCAGTTCGCCGCAAAAGAAAGTCCGTTTTTGAGGTCGCTGAAAGAAGAAGACAAGGGGAAAAGCAGCGAAGCCAAACTAAGGTGATTCTTGAAGATTCATTCCAGCGATGGCGCAACTGAAGCAGACGCAGGGTCTAAAGACTGACACACTGGTCCACAAATTACTCCTGGACAGGAAACTTCTGCTTATTATGAAAACGTACTTTATTTCCAAGAGCTAGTCAAACGTTTTTCAGGACACGAAAGCGATATCCTATGTCTGAAAACGTAATTTTCAAGGCAAAGAAAGAGTCCGCTTGCTGCTGCGTGTTGTAGCTAGTTCATTCGCACGGAATCTCCGCGCAACCTTCTCTGCTCCCCTTTCCTGCTCCTGTCCCCGCTGCCTGTTCCGCTCTTCTCCCTGCTCCTCACTTCTCCGGGCATGGAATCTCCGCGCACCGCTCCCCTCTCCTCTCTCCTCTCCTCTCTCCCTTCTCCCTGCTCCGCTCTTCTCCCTGCTCCTCACTTCTCGTCCCGCGAACGAAATGTCCGCACACCCGCTCCCCCCGCTCCTCACTTCTCCGTCTTGCCTAACCAACACTGTAGTTAGTTGTTTACAAGTCATGTGCAGCGCACCGGCTGTAAACAAACCTGTTTCTGGCGTAAGGAGAAGGCGGGAGAAGGCGTTTCTACGTAGGGAGCTGTGGGGGAGGGGGGGTGGGTTCACACATGCGCAACATTTGAAAAAGGACAAACAGTCGCTGGATTTCTCGTTCCTTGGAAAATCCTCTATACAACCTTTAAGTCGCGTTTTTGGGGGGAAATTTACTTTATAAAATCAGTGACCAGGAACTGCACTGACATGATACAGACAGAACAGAGGCTCTTTCTGCAGGAGACATGCGCAGTAGAGTCAAGTGACAGTGGTACAGGAGGAACAGGAGCAGCAGATACTCACACACAAGACTAGAACCTCTCCACGCTTCACGCACTTACCAAAAAATATCCAACTACTTTTTTGTGAACGGGAAGGAAACTATAACTTAAGAGGCTTTTTAAATTTGAAACTGCCTCGTGCTCGAACGACAAGGAAGAGTTTTTTGTATCTCTGTTTGTGGTGTAAAGTTATGGAACAACATGATAATAGAACTAAAACTTTGTCCACATATACACGTATTCAAAAGTGCAGTTAAAAAAGGGATTATTTCAAAATACTGTGCTGATATATATCATATCTTTGTACATAATATACATATATTTGTTGTTGTTGTTAGATTTGTACTGTGAGTTATAGCTTATATTGTACAGAAAATGAGAAGTCTATATGTTCTTAGTTAATTTGGGACAGGAGAAAAAAGGGGTGGGGTTAAATAAGTATTTACTTCCCCCCACTCCTTTTTCGGACACAAGTAAAATCTGTGTGACATTTATTTTCGCTTATTATTACAGAAAATAAATATTTACTTTATGTGTTATATCTAAGTATTTATGTTCTCTATGTTACTGTCCAAATTAACATTCGTTCATTCATTCATTCACTCTCAACATTTTAATATGTAAGGGTCTGGTCAAGTGGTAACGGAGGGAAACGGGCAGATTTTTGACATTCAAATGTCTCTTATTCAGAAACTAGAGGAACTATTGAAATAAGTAAAGTATCAGAATGTAGGAAAGAGTTAACACTCCAACAGGGTAAAGTTAAACCTGTGATATTCTTTCAAGTTGTTGACAAAAAAATGTAAAAAACTCATGTCGGTAACAGAGGGAATGAAATATGCAGCACTTTTTGGGCAATAAATCCAAACAGTGATAACTCTTGGTTCTCACTTACATATCCTTAACAAACTGGTCTGAATATTTGCATCATATAGTTTTCTACCATATGGTACAAGATTAGGTTGAAAAACCTCTTACTTTTTGACTAATGAGATTTTTTTTTATTAAGAAAGTTCATGGTAACGGAGGGAAAAGTAACAGAGGGAAAATTGTTCAAGCAAGTAGAAGGTGCAGGATTTGACATAATTTGTCACTTTTTTCTTCTGAATACTTTAATATTACTTCAAAATGAAAGGAAACAATTTCTATAAAATATGTCAGTCCTTCCAAGCAAATTTTTATCATTTTAAATAATAAAAAAAAAAAATCATGTACCTTCATCAACATTTCAAAGATGAAATAACACAAGATATGATGAAATACATCCATTTATTTACATGATTTGCAGGTCTTTGAAATTTGGGAAATAATTTTTGTTCCATGTTTCATACATGGTCTGTTTAAAACATATGTAACTTTAGAACCAAAAATGGTACAGAAAAAAGGTCAACAGTTTCATAAACTAGAGCACATATGTATCTGTTCAATACATTTTTATATCAGATGAATTAACTTGAATTTTTGGCCTTGTTGTTTACTTCTGCTTGACTGGGTCCATCAGTCGCGATAAACACCCAAACTATGAAAAAAGTGCCACTTATTGTCCAAAAAATATGGTAGTTTGTTTCCTCACATTTTAAGACAGTAAAAATCAGATAAAGTGCCTTCTAGAGTTCACTAAAAATACTCTAAATAATCTATCTGCCTGTGTGTGTTCCAGGTGTGAAGGCGTTCTCCTACAGCACGAGCGGGGCCAGCCTGCTCCTCATGCCCCACATCCTGGTGACCACGGGCCTGAGCGCCCACAGCTGGGCCTATCAGCTCCTGTTCTGCGGCGTCATCGGCCTGTTCACCTTCATCACGCCCGTCCTGCTGCACCTCGTCACCCGGGGCTACGTGGTCCGGCTTTACCACCAGCCGGAGCGCGACACGTACACCGCCGTCACCTACAGCGTCTTCCTCACCGAGAAGAGGACCAGGTTCCATCAGGGGCAGGTGCGCATCCCGTCCGTCAGCAAGATGTTCACCACGTTCTACGCCGACAAGACGGGCCTGCTGGTGAACCCGGACTTGTTCAGCGTGCCCCAGGACTACAACCACCTCATGGGCTACGACAAACCCTTCAGCTTCAGCCCGGAGCAGATGGACGAAAGCTGAAGAAGAACCAACTCTAGACTTTAGACCCGATACAGAGTCTGGCTTTGTTTGTTGTACCGTAATTTCCGGACTATACGTCGCATCTTTTCCTCACACTTTGAACCCTTTTACAAGTAGGGGTGTACAAAAATATCCAAATATCGATATATCGTACCGTTTAATGTGATGATACAGTATCGATATTGTGGGCTGCTGTATCAGTATATCTCCAAGAGTTATTTTTGGTATATTTTACTAAATTATTTTGTTATAAAGCTACAGTTTTTGTTGTTTGTTTAGTGGAAGGAAACTTATTCATGTGACACATTTGACATTTTCACTGTTTTGATGATTAAAATGTTTGTGTTTCATAATTTATCAAAGACTTTTAGTGTCACAGCCATGATTTAGCCTTTATTTTTTTATAGAACTGTATCGAATCGATTTGAAATATACTGTATCGAACTGAAACTGTGTATCATATCGGCAACTTCTTATTGATACCGAGCCCTATTTACAAAAATGCGGCTAATATATGGACGGATTATTTATGTTTGTTACATTGCCCATTCATATACATGGTCTGTGGTTTGGCAGAAGTGCAGAAAGTGCTGCCGTGTGTGCGGTTAACTGGAAGTTACAGTGTTAGTGCTGTCGTCAGCACTAAAGTGAGTCTGATACGTTTTAATGACCCGTATGTGTTAAATGCATGTGAGTGCGTAAACGATGAGAAGAAACATCTCAAAGTTCATCAGCCGGACATCTACTCATACCTAATCTATAGAACTATCCCCGCCTCTGGGAGAGAATGAAATCTGCTGAAATCCTCCAAGACACTGACATGATCCAGACAGGACACAGACTCTTTCTACAGGAGACGTGTGCAGTAGAGCGTGGGGAGAGACGAGGCTGACGCGCCGAAGAAGATTCTCGTTTGATTGTGTTTTGAACATTTTGTGCTTCATACACACACCCTCCTCATGGAAAACACACGAAGAAATGCAGATGATGCAGCTTTTAAGTTAAAGGTGATCGATGTGGCTGTTGAAGAAGGAAACAGAGCTGCTGCACGTGAGCTCTGTTTGGTGAGACGTTGACAATGGCAGTGCGACAAACTGACGACAAAACCTTTCAGAGGCGATAAAAGCAGACGGCCCGAACTTGAAAATGTTCTCAAAGATGTGGATACCTGCGGCTTATAGACAGGTGCCGCCTTTAATTTAAAAAATAATACATTATTTTAAAATTTTATTGATGCGGCTTTTATTTAGGTGCGCTCAATAGTCCGGAAATTACGGTAAATAAAAGAAACACGTCCTCTGACTTGTGGGAGCTGACATTGCCGTAAACGTCATCACAGCAACGAGGCGTGAAGCTGGCACGCCGCACTAATGAGCTGCAGATTATTTTTCATTT
This sequence comes from Boleophthalmus pectinirostris, assembly GCF_026225935.1. Taxonomy (NCBI): domain Eukaryota; kingdom Metazoa; phylum Chordata; class Actinopteri; order Gobiiformes; family Gobiidae; genus Boleophthalmus; species Boleophthalmus pectinirostris. The sequence goes on along the minus strand of NW_026571095.1, from coordinate 34,414,014 downwards.
GTACCAAAATGTGTTGTCACTCAACGCTGCCCGATGGTACGTGTATCACGTGTATCACCGATTAAGAAAATAAAACAGGAGAACAAAGTCAGTACGTCGCAGTGGGAGTGTACTGGTGAAAACAGGAGTCAACTAACAAAATGGCGTCTTGAAAATAAGCGATTAAAGACCGCTCAAACATGCACGGATCACTTCAAATACAATATTTGCATGAGGAAATAAGGAGAAGAACATGTGGACTTTGCATAATCTGTTTGCTTTAAAACAAAGACTAAAAGGAAGAGAAACTGAGAATCTGCTGTGTCAGACAAAATAGACATTGACTGACATTGTTGCTTCATTTTAGTAATAAAATAGCTCCATATACAGTTTGATTTTTTTTTTTTTTCATAAGGAACAATGTGTTCTTTGAATTATGATCCTAGATGCTTCACTCAGAGGAAGATGTGGTTTGCCTGTAGCCCTTTGTGTCATATCGTAAACATTGTAAAGGGCTGCACACCTCTGTGAAGTTGACCCCCATCAAATCCAAACCTACATAAAAACTATGTCAATCGTTTGTGCTGCAAAAAATGTTATTTGTGCTGCTTTAGTTTTTGAGATATTAATGATTCTTTTATAGGACAAATTGGGGTCAGGCAGCCCCACAGGAAGCTTCAAAATGCTCTAAAATGGCACAAAACGGAGTCAGTTGTTTGTGCTTCGTTTTTGTTGTTTTGTTCTGCAAAAAGTTTTGTTTGTGTGATTATTGTTCTTAAGATATTAGCAGTTTTATTTTCGCCACAAAATGTTAAATTGCCTCAAAACAGGCAGAAAGTTATACAAAATGTTTTTTAATTTGTGCTGTGACTGTTTTAATTTGTGCAAATATATTTCAAAAATTATTTATTATTATTTTACTATATTACTTTTTAATATAGAAAAGTCAGTATTATTATATAAAATATGAATCAAAAACGAGTTACTAAAGACTGATACATATTTTTTCTCTTCACTAGTTTTGTGGAGTTTTTTCTAAAGCCGCTGTCGTCAACTGAGTGGAAATGACGTCATATAATTTCTGCAAAGATTATAATTTTAGAAATATACTCGCACAAATGAAAACTGTCACAGCACAAAACAGAACAAATGAAATGCAAACGTTTTGTCTCCAAAACTAAAACAGCACAAACGACTGACAGTTTCTGAGTAGATAAGTGTTTGATGTGGGGCCAACTTCACGCAGGTGAGAGCTGCACATCTTCTCCTCTGTTAACAAGGATGAGGTGTGACAACTTAAATAAATATAATGAGAGGATCATTCATAAGTTTGGTCAGATTGACCAGTGAGGAACATTAAAAATTAAAATCTGTTGTGCAGTTAGGACAACTAAGATAAAAAATAATGTGTTACAATTACAATTTAGGCTTTAAAAAACACAAAAATAGACAAAAATAAAAGTATGTTGTGTTTTTTTTTTTTTTGTTTGTTTTTTTCATTTTGGTCATGTTTATTACAAGATTGTCTGTAACTATTTCTGCCTGCGCTCTGTGTCCAGCAGGGGGAGACACTGACCCGCTCTCTGTTGACCTCTCGGTTTACGTCAGTACGTCAGAGTCTCCTAAAATGATCAGGCCTATTTTTACCCGCGGAGTGAGATGCCTGGGCCGCCGTAAAGACGCGCTCACATGTGGGCCCCGCCGACTCCTGTTCTCTGCAAACACCAGTCCAAGTCTGAACTGATTCTGCTTCTACAAACACACAACAAAACACGACCAACAGATTTACTGTACACTGAATAAAACACCGACTACAGGCAAAATATACAAAAAATATCCCCGAGAAGTTGAGTTAAAAACAAATCTGATCTCTGACCTACATATTTACAGAAACATAACTGCATTTTGTCAGATTTGCGTAACTAATAAACCTTTTGGATTAACTTTTACTACGTTCCCATATTGTGCTTTATTTATTTAATGTTTTATAATTGAGAATAAAGGAAATATTGAAAATATTAAATTAACAGTTTCAGTGGTAATGACTAGTCAGGCCGGCGCCGCCTAGTGCCTCCACTCAATTTAATTTCTCAAGCAACTAGATCAGGACTCAGAAAACACTAGACCAGGCATGTCCAAACTATGGCCCGGGGGCCAAATGTGGCCCTCAGACTTCCAGGTGAATTGGCCCAAATGACCTTGCATCAATTAAAAAATCTTTTTTGACTGCAAGTTTTTTTTTGAATATCTACCTTGATAAAGCAAATATTTCATATTAAGTTTGTGGTTTTAAGTATCTTAGCGTGAATAAAGACTGATGTTTCATTCTAACGTGTTAAACATGCACATATTTCAGTTATTCTCTGTATTGAGCATTAGTCTATGGCCCTCGATCGGCCTTCTGCTTCATCTGTGTTTATGTATGTGGCCCTTGATGAAAACAGTTTGGACACCCCTGCTTTAGACGGTTTGCAAAAATCCCAAAAGTTGTAGCCCGCTCACCGGCGCAGACAGGAGGGAAGTGACGCAGACGATAAGGGCTGTGATTGGTCGTCCCTACCGCAGCTCTACAGACATTTCCTGTACTCGGCTTTCTGTTCTTTCAATATGTACTGAGAAATAATGTGTTTAATGCAGCTTTGCGCATATGTGTTTAAGTTTTACAGAAACAAAACTTAAAACCGCATGGCTCACTTGCATAAACTAAGAGCTCAAAAAAACAGCTCGCTCCTTGTGCCTTGACGCGGTTCATCTTCTGTCAGACTTTAAAAGGACACGACTCAGTGGAATATGAGTGTTCTTTCTGTGACAGAGGGATATTGTACTAATAGTGAGTCTGTTCTGTGCTTTTATTGTGTTGGAGATGGTTCATGTCAAACTTTTCAGAGATTATACGTCTGCAGGTCGTACACACAGACTGTATATATGAATGGACATATATCCAAGCCCCCTGGTGTTTTGGTGGTGAATTACATCGCTGTGCACAGACCTCAACGCAGATCCATAAATCAAAAACAACGGCGACGGTGGCAGTGACGCAGAACTATACTTCACCCTTACTGCTTACAAAGAGAGAAAAAGCGTGTGTATATATATCTATATATATATAAAATATAGACACACATATAAACTGGTGAGGAGGGCAGGGTCTGTAGTGGAGCAGAGCTTGACTCACTCACATCTGCGGCTGAGAAGAAAAGAGGAAACTAAACAAGCTCCTGTCCATCCTGGATCACCCCAGCACCTCCTGCACAGCTCGCTCTGGAAAACATTTGTCCCACAACTCATCCCTCCAGCTGATGAACGCAGAGGAGGGACTGCTCTGTTGCTGTATTTGAAATATTTAATTTACTTCAGGATCAATAGAGAATCATGTATTTATCTAAAATTAATATTGTACTGTGCAGAGTTTTGGAGTTCTTGGGTCTTGCGTTGACATTCAGAACTGTTGCACTTACTTTTTGGACATTTCATGGCAAAGTACAACATGATCAGTAGAAAAATGTGGCTTTTGCCCCTTCCTGGTAGCCTGATTCATCAGTCGGTTTCACTTCATTTCATTTTGTGGAAACCGTCTGACCTCACAGCATTAGGATTCGTTCACTTGACGGTAGGTGAGTACTTTTTTTAAATTAACCAGTCGCTGCTGTTTGGTTGTGACGTATGTAACTGGTATATTAAGTTTTTCCCAAATCCTGCTGGAAGAAGGACAATAACGTCTTTCCCCTTGATAAAATTCGCCAAACATTCTCTTTGTTCCAGCTTTAAATCCTCGATCTCGGGAATCGTCGCCAACACCGAATGTCTGTCTCTTCGCTGATTGTCTGGTGCCCGAACTCGCACTTCTGGGGTTTTTGCGAACTGTCTAGTGTATTCTGATTCCTGACCTAGTCACTGGACAGAAATGAAATTGAGCGGAGACACTAGGTGGCGCCAGCCTGGCTTCCGTCTGAGAGTCAAATGAAACAGAAAATGCAAACCAAAGTTCTTGTAGAGATGAAAATGCAAGTTAGGCTTTTTTTGTCTACTGTGGTCCAAAGCAAGAAAAAATATCTGACAAAGGCTTTTTTTTTGCCAAAACACTATTTTAAAATTAAAGAATAGATTTTGGACGTCGGCCATCGGAGTGTGCGATGCATTTTTTCACTTTTATTACAGCACCTGGGAGTGTTTCATCATCCCATTCTATAAAGTACTGGCATACGGTGACGCTGTGCTGACACATGAGTAAAAAAGTTGTGGAAGCACTACAGTTTAGTTGCTTTTTAAGAAGAAAAAAAAGAAAAAAGTTTTGGGGTCTTTACAAGATGCAGTATAGATATTGTAGAATTTCATACACAGTTAATCATTTATCACAGTATTACTCATCTCAACTCACTTTATTTTTAGAGCATTTTAAAAACAACACAGTCGACCAAAGTGCTGAACACAAATTATAACAAATATAAGAAACACATAACAAACAGTAACAGGTAAATATAATAAAATACAAATACAGGTAAATAAATAGTCAACCCTCAAACTAAGGGCCTGTTAGGCCTTGTTTCAGATCTGGTTAAGTCCTGGTTTTAGAGCTAATTTAGTCCTGGTTTTATTCTTGGTTTAGTCCTGGTTTAGACCTAGTTTAAACCTGGTTTAGTCTTGGTTTTAGACCTGGTTTAGTTCTGGTTTTAGACCTAGTTTAGACCTGGTTTTACTCCTGGTTTTAAGTCCTGGTTTAGACCTTGTTTTACTCCTGGTTTTAGTCCTGGTTTAGACCTGGTTTAGTCCTGGTTTAGACCTAATTTAGTCCTGGTTTTAGTCCTAGTTTAGACCTGGTTTAGACCTGGTTTTAGTCCTGGTTTAGACCTAGTTTAGACCTGGTTTTACTCCTGGTTTTAGTCCAGGTTTAGACCTAGTTTAGTCTTGGTTTAGACCTGGTTTAGTTCTGGTTTTAGACCTAGTTTAGACCTGGTTTTAGTCCTGGTTTAGACCTAGTTTAGACCTGGTTTTAGTCCTGGTTTAGACCTAGTTTAGACCTGGTTTAGACCTGGTTTTAGTCCTGGTTTAGACCTAGTTTAGACCTGGTTTTAGTCCTGGTTTAGACCTAGTTTAGACCTGGTTTTACTCCTGGTTTTAGTCCTGGTTTAGACCTGGTTTAGTCCTGATTTAGACCTAATTTTGTCCTGGTTTTAGTCCTGGTTTAGACCTGGTTTAGACCTGGTTTTAGTCCTGGTTTAGACCTAGTTTAGACCTGGTTTAGACCTGGTTTTAGTCCTGGTTTTAAAACTGGTTGAGACCTAGTTTAGTCCTGGTTTAGACCTGGTTTAGTCCTGGTTTAAAATGTAGTTTTAACCTGGTTTAGACCTGGTTTAGACCTGGTTTTAGTCCTGGTTTAGACCTAGTTTAGACCTGGTTTTAGTCCTGGTTTAGACCAAGTTTAGACCTGGTTTTAGTCCTGGTTTAGACCTAGTTTAGACCTGGTTTTACTCCTGGTTTTAGTCCTGGTTTAGACCTGGTTTAGTCCTGATTTAGACCTAGTTTAGACCTGGTTTAGTCTTGGTTTTAGACCTGGTTTAGGTCCGGTTTTAGACCTAGTTTAGATCTGGTTTAGACCTGGTTTAGTCCTGGTTTAAAATGTAGTTTTAACCTGGTTTAGACCTGGTTTAGATCTGGTTTTTGTCCTAGTTTAGATCTGGTTTTTGTCCTAGTTTAGACCTGGTTTTAGTCCTGGTTTAGACCACAATATTTCAGTGATTGTTACATAATTGTGACTTTAGTTTTAGTCGTGTTTTAGTCGTGTTTTAGTCGTGTTTTAGTTGTGTATCTGTTGAACCCTGTGCTTCCCAACACCTCCGCTCACACAGATAAGGGGTAATTAAGCGTCTTGCCAATAGAAACAACAACAGTATGACAATCACGGCCCCAAACGCCGCGCCCACTTGACTCCCAGCGTCTGCGACAAAGCCCCGGAGCTTAGTCCCGCGCGCCCGCTGCTCCCGGCTCTGGGGTTTCTTTGGCAGAGATCTGTTTATGTCGCAGCGTTGGATTCAGCTGCCGTCCAGCGTCACTCTTTAACGGATACGATTACTGCTCCAGAAACACAGAGCGACGTGCACAGACCGCAGGGAGACGGTGAGAGGGCGTCTTTCGATATCAGGACTGTCTCACGTCCGTGTAGTTGGATCATGAAGTACAGACGTAAAAAAAAGTACTTCAAAAACGCCAGAAAAATGGGCTTCAGGGTTCAGATAAACTCTACGGTGAGCGCGGGAAAATACAGACTGACGTGAAATCTGTGTGTCGTTAGTGAATTTGTTTTTCAAAATAAAAACAAAAATAAGTAAATGAAAAAAAAAAAACAAAGATTTTCTTAATTTTTCTCCAAAACCAAAATAAAAAAAAAAAAAAAAACATAATGATTTGTTTTTTTCAGTTTTTGATTTTGTGTTTAAATGAAAAATGTAAAAAACAGATAACAGACGTTTCCCGTTACCGTGACTTAAACTCGGATGCCGGACTGGACCAGGACTAAAGCAGGACTAAAGCAGGACTAAAGCAGGACTAACTGTGTTCAGTCCTGGTCTGGTCCTGGTCTCAGTCCTGGTCCTAGTCCTAGTTCTGTTCCCGGTCTCAGTTCTGGTCTCAATCATAATCTCAGTCCCGGTTTCAGTCCTGGTCCTGATCCAGTCCTGGTCTAAGTCCTGGTCTCAGTCCCGGTCTGGTCCCAGTCTTGGTCTAGTCCCGGTCTCTCTTCTGGTCTCAATCATAATCTCAGTCCCAGTCTCAGTCCTGGTCCTGATCCAGTCCTGGTCTAAGTCCTGGTCTCAGTCCCGGTCTGGTCCCAGTCTTGGTCTGGTCCTGGTCTAGTCCCGGTCTCTCTTCTGGTCTCAATCAAGATCTGGTCCCAGTCTCGGAGCCCGGTCTCAGTCCCGGTCTCAGTTCTGGTCTCAATCACGGTCTAGTTTTGGTCTCAGTCCCGGTCCTGTGGTCCCGGTCTCAGTCCTGGTCCTGATCCCTGATTCAGTACTGGTCTCAGTCCTGGTCTGGTCCCAGTCTTGGTCTGGTCCTGGTCTGGTCCCGGTCTCGGTGCCCGGTCTCAGTCCCGGTCTGGTCCCGGGCTCAATCACAGTCTGGTCCCAGTCTCAGTCTCGGTTTTGTCCTGGTCTCAGTTCTACTTTCAATATCGGTCTGGTCCCGGCCTGGTCTCATATGGTTCCGGTCTCAGTCGTGATCCTCGACTCAGTCCTGGTCTAAGTCCTTGTCTCGGTCCTAGTCTCTGTCTTGGTCCTAGTCCTGGTCCTAGTCCTAGTCCTGGTCCTGTTCCCGGTCTCAGTTCTTGTCTCAGTTCTGGTCTAGTCCCGGTCTCTGTCTCGGTCTGGTCCCAGTCTCATTCCTGGTCTGGTCCTGATCCAGTCCCGGTCTGGTCCCAGTCTTGGTCTGGTCCTGGTCTGGTCCGGACTCAGTCCTGGTCCTCAACTCAGTTCTGGTCTGGTCCTGGTCTAAGTCCTGGTCTCGGTCCCGGTGTCAGTCCTGGTCTCTATCCCAGTCTGGTCCTGGTCTGGTTCTGATCTGATCCTGCATATGGTTTAGTCTTGTTTTAGTCCTGGTTCAGTCCAGCATCTCAGTTTAAGTCACATAAACTGTCATTATCCGTTTTTTAATTTTGGTTTGGAGACAAATAATGAAGAAAACTCAAATTTTTTTTCGTTTTCTTATTTTTGGTTTTATTTTGAAAAACAAACAACACACAGATTAAATGACACTTGTTACTTAAAACAAAACAAAACAAAAAACAAAAAAACAGAGTGAGAAAACATCCAAATCTGAGACACAGTTGAATCTTGTGTTTCCTCTGCTTCCTGGAGTCCTTCCTCAGTCCTGGTCTCAGTTCTGATCTGGTTCCAGTCTCAGTCCTGGTCCTGATCCTTGACTCAGTGCTGGTCTGGTCCTGGTCTCGATCCCGGTCTTAGTCCTGGTCGTAGTCCTTGTCCTGTTCCTGTTCCCGGTCTCAGTTCTTGTCTCAGTTCTGGTCTAGTCCCGGTCTGGTCCTGGTCTGGTCCCAGTCTCAGTCTCAGTCCTGGTCTCAGTCCCAGTCAGGTCCTGGTCCTGTTCCCGGTCCTGGTCTCAGTTCTTGTCTCAGTTCTGGTCTAGTCCCGGTCTCTGTCCCGGTCTGGTCCCAGTCTCATTCCCGGTCTGGTCCTGGTCTGGTCCTGGTCTCAGTCCTGGTCTCAGTCCCGGTCTCAGTCCTTGTCCTCGACTCAGTCCTGGTCTGCTTCCAGTCTAAGTCCTGGTCTCAGTCCTGGTCTGGTTCCGATCTGGTCCTGGATCTGGTCCTGGACCTGGTTTAGTCTTGTTTTAGTCCTGGTTTAGTCCAGCATCTCAGTTTAAGTCACGTAAACTGTCATTATCCGTTTTTTCATTTTGGTTTGAAGACAAATAATAAAGAAAATAGTTGTTTTTTCATTTTCTTATTTTTAGTTTTATTTAAAAAAACAAAAACAAATGACACACAGATTATATGACACTTGATACTTAAAACAAAAAAAAAAAACAGAGTGAGAAAACGTCCAAATCTGAGACACAGTTGAAGTCTTGTGTTTCCTCTGCCTCCTGGACCCCCCCTGCGCCCGCCGCCTCGCCACACAGAAGTGATGACCGCTGAAATCGGACTCGCCCCCGAGCGCCCACCTGTTTGAGGTTTGACACATGTCAGCCGCGCACTGAAACCAATGCTGCTTGACCTTGGTCATTCTCAAACCGAAATACCTCCGAGTGCCGGGGAACCTCATCCTGATCCCTCCTCTGTGGACCCACGGCGGGGGAAATGCTTGGCCCGCCGCGCGCCGCCTCTTTTTAGCCCAAGAAACAAAACACACCCGCTGACATTCGAAAAACGTGTCATGTATTACAACATGAATGAATCAAAAAGACGGAGGTCGTGCCACGGACCGCCCCGTGTGTGTGTGTGTTGTCTTTAAGAGGCGGGACTTAAACAGCAGGTGGGCGGGACTTAAGCGGCAGGTGGGCGGGACTTAAACGGCAGGTGGGCGGGGTCTATCTTGTGGCTTGGACGGCAGGTCGTGGGGCTAAAACAGGGAGTGGGCGGGGCTTAAACAGCAGGTGGGCGGGGTCTATCTTGTGGCTTGGACGGCAGGTCGTGGGGCTTAAAACAGGTAGTGGGCGGGGCTTAAACAGCAGGTGGGCGGGGTCTATCTTGTGGCTTGGACGGCAGGTCGTGGGGCTTAAACAGGGAGTGGGCGGGGCTTAAACAGCAGGTGGGCGGGGTCTATCTTGTGGCTTGGACGGCAGGTCGTGGGGCTTAAACAAGTAGTGGGCGGGGCTTAAACAGCAGGTGGGCGGGGTCTATCTTGCGGCTTGGACGGCAGGTCGTGGGGCTTAAACAGGGAGTGGGCGGGGCTTAAACAGCAGGTGGGCGGGGTCTATCTTGTGGCTTGGTCGTGGGGCTCGGACAGCTGGTGGGTGGAGCTTAAACGGGTAGTAGGTGGGGCTTAAACAGGTAGTGGGCGGGGCTTAAACGGCAGGTGTAGATCACTTAGGGTTGAGACTTACGGTGCGTTCGTTTATCCGTCCTTCAAGCGTTTTATTATGTTTCGCGTGTCCAACTTTAGGGACGTTTAGTAACAAGTCGTTGTCCAGTAAAGTTCCGCAGTAAAGTTCTGCAGTAATACGACGTAATAGTCATTTTAATCAGTGGTTCCCGACCTTTTCTGCACCACAAACCAGTTTTATGTCCAACAATATTTCGCAGACTGGTTGGGGGCTCTTTTTGGGACAATATTTTCACGGTGGCATACGGGAGGAGACATGGTCCACACATGGTTTAGTCCTGGTGAACTAAAACAGGAGTTTTAGTTCTTGTTTAGTCCTGGTTTTAGTACTGGTTTAGACGTTTTTTTAGTTCCTGGTTTAGAGGTGCGGGAAACACGGAAGGCGTAGTCCACACATGGTTTAGTCCTGGTTAAATCCTGTTTTAGTCCTGATTTTAGACCTGGCTTAGACATAGTTTAGACCTGGTTTAGACCTGATTTTAGTCCTGGTTTTGGTTCTGGTTTTAGTTCTGATTTAGTCCTGGTTTTAGATCTAGTTTAGACCTGTTTTAGTCCTGACTTTAAACCTGGTTTAGACCTAGTTTAGCCCTGGATTTAGTTCTGATTTAGTCCTGGTTTTAGATCTAGTTTAGACCTGTTTTAGGCCTGATTTTAGTTCTGGTTTAGAGGCACGGGAAACATGGAAGGAGGCACAGTCCACACATGGTTTAGTCCTGGTTAAATCTTGTTTTAGTCCTGGTTTTAGACCTAGTTTAGACCGGGTTTAGTCCTGGTTTTAGACCTGTGTTAGACATAGTTTAGACCTGGTTTAGACCAGATTTTAGTCCTGGTTTTTGTTCTGGTTTTAGTTCTGATTTAGTCCTGGTTTTAGACCTCGGTTAGACCTGGTTTAGACCTGGTTTTAGTTATGATTTAGTCCTGGTTTTTGTTCTGGTTTAGATGCGTGGGAAACACGGGAGGAGGTGGAGTCCACATGGTGTATGTGGGGGGGGGGTTGTGCTTTCACGGCCTGATACCAAACGACCCACGGCCTGGTACCGGTCCACGACCTGAGGTTGGGACCCCTGATTTAAACCACCAAAGCGTCCAAACACAATGACAACAGTTCATATTTAAAAGTGACCCTGGGCACAGGAATCATTGATTCTATCTCAGAATTCCTACTCGGTCTCCTCTGAGTTCTTCTGAGTCTGAGGTGGGTGGGTTTAAACAGCAGGTTTGTTGGGTGCCCTTTGCCTTGTGAAGATCTCTGAGGGTGTAGCCTGAAGAGCAGGTGGGTGGGGTCTTTCTTGAGGTGTAACCCTGCATTCGATTATCCTTCCGAGTTCCACTTGGACCTCGGATTTGACGTCATGTCCGAGCTTGAAGCGTATTATGTTTCGCGTGTCAGACTTGGAGAGCCTCACCGACCACTAAACCCACGGGCAGTGATATGGATGCTGTCCAAACACAATGAAAACACTTCATATTTACACGTCACAGTGGGCGGAGTCATCTAGGATTCTGACTCGGAACCCTTGCTTGGTCTAGTTCTGAGTTCTGAGTCACGCCTGCTCAGAGAAAGGGATGTGTTGCGCGTGTCTCTAGGCAACTTCCTCGGAAAACCAACTCAGAAATATAATCAAACGCAGGGTAAATCTCTGGGGGGTGGGGCTCCAGCAGCAGGTGGACAGGCTCAGTCCTGTGGGCAGGGTCGGTCCTGTTGGTCTCTGAGTAAATCTGTGTAAATCTCTGACAGGTGGAGCTTGAACAGCAGGTGACTGTGGCTCTTTAACAGATGTAAATACTCAGTTGGGAGGTTAAAGAGATTAAAATACAGAATAAAGGACTTAAATAAATATAATTAAACCACATTTTCCCACTTGAATCGATTACAGGCATTTATTACCTCTGTGTTGGCCCCCTGCTGGACGACTGAGGGATTACACATCTTTCTGCTGCCCTGACATAGACAGTTTCATCATACTTCTGCAATCTCTGTCTGCCGTTTGTTTTATTTGGACTCTTTTGCCACTTGAAAATGCTCCATGACCGAATCGAGTGTCTGGGAAAGTGTCGGGCAGCTGGTTTCTGGTTGATTCTTGGTAACACTGGATGAAAACGTGGCCCTGTGAGTAGTTTTTACCGTATAATCCATGACGTAAAGAGCTTTTAAAGTGAAAAGCGCCTCTTAAACCCAGGTCCAGGTTCTGGGAGGAGGCCCGCGCGGCGCTCCTTCAGGCCTCTCGGCGCTGTGTATCCGGGCAGAGCAGCAGCTGTCTCCACCATCGCGACTATTTTGGTGGAAGGAGGTGGGCCGGTGTTGACACCCCCAGGGGCAGATCCGGCGCACACCCCGGGAACAGCTCCGCCCCGGGGAAGAGATCACTCACACTTAAAGGATCCTGCTCCTGTTTGTTGATTTGACACAGAACGGCTTTAAACTTTTCTACGTTGGACATGGAATTGTGGGATATTCCAGGCAAAGCAAAAATATTTCTATGGAGACAGATGTTACATGTTGTACCTTTAATATTTGTAATTATTGTAAATAAACAAGTGAGAAATAAATTTAAATGGACCAGACAAATAAATTACATATCGGAGACAGTGGGCGGGAGAATCCGTGTATCATTCGTTCATTCGTTTTTCAAAATAAAACCAAAAATAAGAAACCAAAAAAACATAAATTTTCTTCATTATTTGTCTACAAAACTAAAATGAAAAAATGGATAATGATGAGTTGCTTTTTCAGTTTTTGATTTTGTGTTTAAATGAAAAATGGAAAAAACAAATAACGGACTGAACTAGGACTAAAACAAGACTAATCCAGGACTAAACCATTTTCAGTCCTGGTCTGGTCCAGGTATCAGTCCCGGTCTCAGTTCTGGTCTGGTTCTGGTCTGGTCTCAGTCCCGGTCTAGTCACAGTTTCAATCACAGTCTGGCCCTGGTCCTGGTCTGGTCCCGGTCTCAGTCCCAGTCTCAATCATGGTCTCAATCATGGTCTCGTCCTGGTCTGGTTCCGGCCTCAGTCCCGGTCTCAGTCCCAGTCTCAGTCCCGGTCTGGTCCCAATCTCAGTCCCGGTCTCGATCACGGTCTGGTCCTGGTCTGGTTCTGGCCTCAGTCCCTTTCTGGTCCTGGTGACAGTCCCGGTCTCAATCATGGTCTCCTCCTGATCTGGTCTCAGCCTCAGTCCTGGTCTCAGTCCCCGTCTTAGTCAAGGTCTCAGTCCAGGTCTGGTCTCGGGTCTGGTCTCGGTCTCAATCACAGTCTCAATCATGGTCTCGTCCTGATCTGGTTCCGGCCTCAGTCCCGGTCTGGTCCTGGTCTCAGTCCCGGTCTGGTCCCGGTCTGGTTCTGGTCTCAGTCCCGGTCTCAGTCCCAGTCAGTCCCGGTCTGGTCCCAATCTCAGTCCTGGTCACGGTCTGGTCCTGGTCTGGTTCTGGCCTCAGTCCCATTTCTGGTCCTGGTCTCAGTCCCGGTCTAAGTCCTGTCTCAGTCCCGTCTGGTCCTGGTCTCAGTCCCCGTCTAGTCAAGGTCTCAGTCCAGGTCTGGTCTCGGGTCTGGTCTCGGTCTCAATCACAGTCTCAATCATGGTCTCGTCCTGATCTGGTTCCGGCCTCAGTCCCGGTCTGGTCCTGGTCTCAGTCCCGGTCTAAGTCCTGGTCTCAGTCCCGGTCTGGTCCTGGTCTCAGTCCCGGTCTAAGTCCTGGTCTCAGAGACAAATAATGAAGAAAATAGTTGTTTTTTTCGTTTTCTTATTTTTGGTTTTATTTTGAAAAACAAATGAACAAATTATTCTTCTGAAGTGTGGACACTTTATGGCTCAGCGGTTGTGCGAGTGTGTTTTTTGTGTGCGTGTGTGTGTTGTGTGTCTGTGTGTGTGTGTGTTCCTCATGTGCCTGTGTGAATATTTGACAGTGTAGTGACAGTAGATGATGGATGGCGTCTTGTGTGATGTCCTCTCAGGTCTGTGTGAGGACGTCACTGAGCTCCTCGAGAGTCTGAGGAGGAACCTGGCGACGTGTGATGAACCCAAACATAGACTGACGTTCAGACTGCAGCCTGAAGTGACCCAAATACGATTTTTTTCACCCCTACGCTCCTGTATCTGATCTTTTAACGTCTGAACAACACAGATCTGATTTTTTCAAATGTGACCCAGGACACTTGGATATGTGTCAGGTCACATTCATCCCACCTACACGTCAGGCTCAGAGTCTCGTCATTGGAGGGTTAGAGAGTGTATTAATATCTGGGGGGATTGTTGTATTCATTATGTATTTGCCACCTAGTGTCTCCGCTCAATTTCATTTCTCTCCAGCGACTAGGTCAGGAATCAGAACACACTAGACGGCTCGCAAAAGCCCGGGAAGTGCGAGTTCGGGCACCAGCCAATCAGCAAAGAGCCAAATATTCAGTGTTGGCAACGATTCCTGAGATTGAGGATTTAAAGCCGGAATAAAGAGAATGTTTGGTGAATTTCGAATGTTTGGGAAAGATGTTATTGTCCTTCTTCCTACAGGATTTGGCACATTACATACGTCACCACCAAGTAACAGCAATTGGTTAAATGATAAAAAAGAACCCGCCTACCATCGAGCAAACGAATCCTAATGCTGTGAGGTCAGACGGTTTCTACGAAGTGAAACCAGCTGATGAATCAGGCTAGTTCAGACCGGTTTATCAAATTAAAAAATCTTAAGTTGCGACTGTCACAGCCAAAAGACAGATAGATCAATACTTTATTGATCCTCTGAAGAGGAAATTCAGGAACATGAGCAAAGGACAGAAAGGTCAGTGTAAGTTATTATTGAAATAGGGACATTCCACACCAAATTTCTGAATTCCCCTAGGAGGTTATCTCGAAATAATGAGATAAAATCTAAAAAAAAAAAAAAAAATTATATATATATATATATATATATATATATATATATATATATATATATATATATATATATATATATATATATATATACATATATATATCAATTGCAATACAAAGCGAATGATGGTAATATCAGGAAAAAGGAACATGAGAAACTAGAGAAATACCAGGGGCTCAAGGAGGAGCTGGAGAGAGCCTGGAAAGTGAAGGCATCAGTGGTGCCTGTGGTGATCAGACACTCGGGGCTGTAACCCCCAAACTGGAAGAGACGACAACAGATACCAGGAAAAACAACGGACAACTCAGTCCAGAAAATTGAAGTGCAGTACTGGGAACAGCAAAGATACTGCACAGAACTCTCAGGCTCCCAGGCCTCTGGTAGACGACCCGAGCTGAATGAGGATGAGACCAACCACTGTGGAAGGTGAGAAACACATAAAAAACAAAAACAAAAAAAAACTAATATATATAAATAAATAAAATAAATATAAATATATATATATATATATATAAACTACTAGTGCTGGATACCATTACATCATTTCTAAAATAACAGGACGCCTACATACAATTCAGGAGAGTTACACCAAAACATCTGTTGGTTTCGTCAGAGAGTTGAAATAATTTCCAGTAGTTAAGTAATCAAGTCAAGCATTTCATTGAGTTTAAGCTGTTTCAAATATTCAGAGTTTTTTCTGAGCTTCTGAAAGTGTCTTCATAGTCCATGAAAGCTCTGCATGTTTGCGAACATCACATTTTCAATATACATTTTAAAAATAAGGCAGAACACCCTCACAAATGTTGGATATGTTAAAAACAGACGTCTAGTCTTTATAAAACAGTCCATTTTATGTTGGTGGGTGCTGTCATTTTTTTGGTATAACATGGTAAAGATGGTACCAAATATTTTTTTTCCATTTTTAACACTTAATATTTTGTAGATCGTTCATCACAGAGGGTTAGTTTTAAAATACAAAGTATGACAGAGGCATGTGTGGGAAGGTTCAATATCAAACCTCTGTCTCTGAAACTGAACTTTCTACAGTCCTTCAAATCCCTCAGATTTAAAGACGAGAATTTTCGAGCAAATTCAAGCCCCTAAAAATCTGTGATAAACTAAAAGCACACGTGTAAACGTCCAGATTCTACAAGTACATTTGACAAATTTTAACCCTTGAAAATTTAAAGGACCTTAAATAGTTTTTTTAAATGCAACAATCTGAAAGTGACTCGTCGGAAAACTCTCCTCAAAACAGGTCAGGGGGAGTTGACAAAATATTTTTTTAATGACAAAACTAAAAGGAGTTGGGAGCTAAAATTTGGGACTTTTCCTGTTGAAAAGTGTGTGAACCTCCTAGAATTTTTTTCAGTCAAATCTGAGACGGTTGAGTGTGAGCATTTGGAGATTTGTCATGGACATTTGCCACAGTACGACATTAAACAGACAGACAGAGTTGCACATTTTCAATTAATTTTCTTTCAACCATAAAACTTTTGTAACTAAATAAATGCAAGAAAGAGTTAATCCCAAACTGTGGAACATTCCAAAGTGATGAATAATAATATTTTTTAGCAGATGGATCATCAGTTGGGATTGGACGACAAGTTTAACCGGATCAGGTGGAGATTGATGTGAACCAAAAAAAATAAAATAAATAAAAAAACACGTACACAGAGAATAAAACGACAGAGACGGACACATGTCAAGTCACTTTAATCTTCTGACTCACACAGAGCAGAAAACAGTCTACACCAGGACTAAACCAGGTCTAAACCAGGACTAAACCAGGAAACAGGTCTAAACCAGGTCTAAACCAGGACTAAACCAGACTAAACCAGGACTAAACCAGGTCTAAACCAGGACTAAACCAGGTCTAAACCAGGACTAAACCAGGACTAAACCAGGACTAAACCAGAAACTAAAGACTAAACCAGGTCTAAACCAGGTAAACCAGGACTAAACCAGGACTAAACCAGGTCTAAACCAGGTCTAAACCAGGACTAAACCAGGTCTAAACCAGGTCTAAACCAGGACTAAACCAGGACTAAACCAGGTAAACCAGGTCTAAACCAGGTCTAAACCAGGACTAAACGGACTAAACCAGGTCTAAACCAGGACTAAACCAGGTCTAAACCAGGACTAAACCAGGTCTAAAACCAGGACTAACCAGACTAAACCAGGACTAAACCAGGACTAAACCAGGTCTAAACCAGGACTAAACCAGGACTAAACCAGGTCTAAACTAAACCAGGTCTAAACCAGGACTAAACCAGGACTCTAAACCAGGACTAAACCAGGTCTAAACCAGGTCTAAACCAGGACTAAACCAGGTCTAAACAGGTAAACTAACCAAACCAGGACTAAACCAGGACTAAACCAGGCTAAACCAGGTCTAAACCAGGACTAACCAGGTCTAAACCAGGTCTAAACCAGGACTAAACCAGGAAACCAGGTCTAAACCAGGACTAAACCAGGACTAAACTAAACCAGGTCTAAACCAGTAACCAGGACTAAACCAGGACTAAACCAGGTCTAAACCAGGTCTAAACTAAACCAGGTAAAACAGGACTAAAACCAGGTCTAAACCAGGACTAAACCAGGACTAAAACCAGGACTAAACCAGGTCTAAACCAGGACTAAACTAAACCAGGACTAAAAACCAGGTCTAAACCAGTAAACCAGGACTAAACCAGTCTAAACTAAACAAACCAGGACTAAACCAGGTCTAAACCAGGTCTAACCAGGTCTAAACCAGGGACTAAACCAGGACTAAACCAGGTCTAAACCAGGTCTAAACCAGGTCTAAAGGACTAAACCAGGACTAAACCAGGACTAAAGGTCCAGGTCTAAACCAGGACTAAACCAGGACTAAACCAGGACTAACTAAACCAGGTAAACCAGGTCTAAACCAGGACTAAACTAAGGTCTAAACAGGACTAAAACCAGGACTAAACCAGGACTAAACCAGGACCAGTCTAAACCAGGACTAAACCAGGACTAAAACCAGGACTAAAACCAGGTAAACCAGGACTAAACCAGGTAACCAGGACTAAAACCAGTCTAAACCAGGACTAAACCAGGACTAAACCAGGTCTAAACCAGGACTAAAACCAGGACTAAACCAGGTCTAAACCAGGACTAAACAGGTCTAAACCAGGACTAAACCAGACTAAACCAGGACTAAACCAGGTCTAAACCAGACTAAAACCAGGACTAAACCAGGTCTAAACCAGACTAAACCAGGACTAAACCAGGTCTAAACCAGGACTAAACCAGGTCTAAACCAGGACTAAACCAGGTCTAAACCAGGTAAAACCAGGTCTAAACCAGGTCTAAAACAGGTCTAAACAGGACTAAACCAGGGTCTAACCAGTAGGTCTAAACCGGGTCTAAACCAGGTCTAAACCAGGACTAAACCAGGTCTAAACCAGGTCTAAACCAGGTAAAAAAACCAGGACTAAACAAACCAGGTCTAAACCAGGACTAAACCAGAAAAACCAGGTCTAAACCAGACTAAACCAGGACTAAATAAACTCAAAACCAGGTCTAAAACCAGGACTAAATCCAGGACTAAAACCAGGTCTAAACCAGGACTAAACCAGGACTAAACCAGGACTAAACCAGTCTAAAACCAGGACTAAACCAGGTCTAAACCAGGTCTAAACCAGGAACTATAACCAGGACTATAACCAGGTCTAAACTAGGTCTAAACCGGGTCTAAACCAGGTCTAAACTAGGTCTAAACCAGGTCTAAACCGGGTAAAACCAGGACTAAACCAGGTCTAAAGCAGGTCTAAACCGGGTCTAAACCAGGACTATATCAGGACTAAACCAGGTCTAAACTAGGTCTAAACCAGTCTAAACCGGTCTAAACCAGGACTACACTAGGTCTAAACTAGGTCTAAACCGGGTCTAAACCAGGACTATATCAGGACTAAACCAGGTCTAAACCAGGACTAAACCAGGATTAAAAAATATGACACTAACAGTAGGTGGACATACTTCAAGGCAGCAGTGATCTTATATAAAAATCATTTCTCTATCAATAATATTTTAATACAGTTAAGGAAAGACTTTTATCAGACAAAACTTCTTATGTTCAGATCCTCGTCTTTTCTTCTCTACAGTAAAACAAAAGTCTGTTCATGGAGACTTGGGCTCAACAGACAATTTGAAGAAAACAAACAAGAATTTTCAGGATGTCGTCGCTATATTCATGTAGTTTTAAAAAGCACGACAATATCAAGTAATCCAAAGTATTCAGATTACATTACTCACTGTTAAAGGTTGTATAGAGGATTTTCCAAGGAACGAGAAATCCAGCGACTGTTTGTCCTTTTTCAAATGTTGCGCATGCGTGAAACCACCTCCCCTCCCCTACAGCTCCCTACGTAGAAACGCCTTTTCCCGCCTCCTCTTTACGCCAGAAACAGGTTTGTTTACAGCCGGTGCGCTGCACATGACTTGTAAACAACTAACTACAGTGTTGGTTAGGCAAGACGGAGAAGTGAGGAGCGGGGGGAGCGGTGTGCGCGGACATTCCGTGCCGGAGAAGTGAGGAGCAGGGAGAAGAGCGGATCGGGAGCGAGGAGAGGAGCAGGAAAGGGGTGCAGAGAAGAGTGCGCGGAGATTCAGTGCGAATGAAGTAGCTACAACACGCAGCAGCAAGCGGACTCTTTCTTTGCATTGAAAATTACGTTTTCAGACATAGGATATCGCTTTCGTGTCCTGAAAAACGTTTGTCTAGCTCTTGGAAATAAAGTACGTTTTCATAATAAGCAGAAGTTTCCTGTCCAGGAGTAATTTGTGGACCAGTGCGTCAGTCTTTAGACCCTGCGTCTGCTTCAGTCGCGCCATCGCTGGAATGAATCTTCAAGAATCACCTTAGTTTGGCTTCGCTGCTTTTCCCCTTGTCTTCTTCTTTCAGCGACCTCAAAAACAGACTTTCTTTTGCGGCGAACTGCTCCTGGATTCTTGTCGCCATTGCAACAAACTTTGTGCGAACTGCGAGGAAGATATAGGTCAAAAAAAGCCGCTAAGAACTGTTGCGTTGGTGGAGTAAACAGCGTCTGTGTGGCTTGCGTCTGTGGACTGCGTGACAGACGTACGTAAACCACGTACCGGCGGCGCGCAGGCAAGTCAGTTACTCTAGAAACGTAGGGAGTTTGATTGACAGCCTGTCAGCTCACAGATAACGAGGCAGTGTCGTTATCTATTGGCAAATGTTTAGCCCCACCACGTCCAGAGTTGATGAATTTTTATTCTCTTTTTTTGGTCATCATAATTACAAGGCTACTGCATCTCTATAATCTATCATTGACAACTTGAAACAAAAAAAATCCTCCATACAACCTTTAAGTCATTTAATGGATTCTGTTACAAACTACATTTTGGGGTTTGTAATCTGTAATCTGTAGGGAAATACATTTTAAAAGTCACCTTCCCAACACTGGTCACACAGTCGATAGCTCACGCCGTCTTGGATCTTTTCTTTTTTCACTGCACATTTTACACAGAATTTATGAATTATATAGAATTACAGAATATATAGAACTTTGAAAATATAGACTTTATTCAAAATGTGAACTGAGAAAATCACATGCATGCATAAGACTGAAAAAAAAAATAGGGTTTAACAATTCAATGTGAAGAGTTGAGCTGTATTAAAATTCATAATTTGATGAGACAAATGATCCTCCATATTCCAGGCACCGTGTTTGTGTTTGTTAAATTGCTGGTACGTGAGCTCCTCCTGGCAGATCTGGAGCTTTATTTGAGTGTTTTTGTCCTTTGGGTAACGTCTTAGAGCTGTAGCAATGGTGTAGTCCTGGTTTACATTTAGTTTTAACGTTATTTTACACCTGAAACAGTCACTTTCATAGACATCTGGTGCTGCTCCAGTTCTTTTTCTTCTTCCGTCATCTTCTTAAGGCTCCTGGGTTTTCAACTTACGTTTATCAAACCACAAGCTTGCATTTTTGAACACGTACTCGTGCACACACACTCCTCCTCCGCTGTCCCGTCATTTCCCATCAAGAATAATCCACAACTCATCACAAACGCAGAAAAAGTTTGAATGACGTTAAAGAGGGGGTATTTTACTACAGGTTTGTACATTTTCGGTGTAGTTTTTCACACTTTTAAGTCTACTTCTCTTCAGAGCGCTGCCACAAACCAATCAGTATGCAGTTTTTTATCATGTTTTTGTATTTTTATGAAGAATTATCTTGTGGGAGCGTGGGTGACGGAGGCTTGTGGGCACAGAATCTTACCGCTAACTGTACGAAGGGTTCGATAGGGTTCCCAGGAGAGATCGTTAAATTCCTCAAACGTGCATGGATGACTCGAAAACAGGGGTCTCCAACCTGTAGATCTCCAACGCCTTTTAAGTAGCTCGTCAAGGGATTTCTGAATTACAGTTAAATGCCTTTTAACATTGTACATGTGTCATTTTCATGCCTAACTTTGTGCACTACTAAACGGATAATGGTTTATGTTTTATAGACATTTATCTTAGGGTGACCAGACGGCCCTATTTATCTGAGACAGCTCCAGTTTTGCAGTTTTGGAGCCTGATTCATCAACCGTCTGACCTCGCAGCATTAGGATTCGTTCGCTCGACGGTAGGCGGGTACTTTTTTAATTTAACCAATCACTGCTGTTTGGTCTTGATGTATGTAATGGGCCAAATCCAGTAGGAAGAAGTAAGTAAGTAAGTAAGTCTTTATTTATATAGCGCTTTCACAGACATTTCTGTCCCCAAACACACTTTACACTTTATTCCGCATTTTTCATTCAGCATTATTCATTCACTCTATACCCTGGTGATTGTAAGCTACCAGAAGGTCAATAACGTCTTTCCCCTTGATAAAACTTCACCAAACATTCTCTGGCTTTTGTTCCAGCTTTAAATCCTCGATCTCGGGAATCGTCGCCAACACAGAATGTCTGTCTTCGTCTACATCCATCTCAAGGCTTTGTTTACTGTTGTGCTGAACCACAAAAGGGACCCAGACAGACGTGACGAGTTTGACGTCATGGCTTCACGGCTCTTGTTCGTGGTCTACAACTTCGTATTCTGTCGCTGGAGAGAAATGAAATTGTGTAGAGGCACTAGATGGAGCCAGTTTTGAGCCCTGTGTCTCCTGTCCCCAGTCGTCAGGCTGGTGCCACCTAGTGTCTCTGCTCAATTTCATTTCTATCCAGCAACTAGATCAGGAATCAGAATACACTAGCCCAGGGGTGTCCAAACTTTTTTCATCAAGGGCCACATGTCTAAACACAGATGAAGCAGAGGGCTGATCGAGGCCGTAGACTGATGCTCAGTACAGGGAATAATTGAAATATGTGCACGTTTGACTGAACCATCAGTCTTTAATCATGCTAAGAACCTTAAAATATAAAATAAAAGATCCTAAATATTAAATATTGGCTTTATCAAGGTAGATTATCAAAAAACTTGCAGTAAAAAAATATTTTTTAATTGATGCAAGGTCATTTGGGCCAATTCACCTGGAAGCCTGAGGGCCACATTTGGACCCCGGGCCATAGTTTGGACATGCCTGCACTAGACGGTTCGCCAAAACCCCGGAAGTGTGAGTTCGGGCACCAGCCTATCAGCGAAGTTGTCAACGATTCCCAAGATCGAGGATTTAAAGCTGGAATAAAGAGAATGTTTGGTGAATTTTATCAAGGGGAAAGACGTTATTGTCCTTCTCGTATTACATACGTCATGACCAAATAGTAGCAATTGGTTAAATTTAAAAAAGTACCCACCTACTGTCAAGCGAACGAATCCTAAGGCTGCGAGGTCAGACGGTTTCTACGAAGTAAAACCAGCTCATGAATCAGGCTACTGTCTCAGCAGATTTATCCAAAACCAGTGATTTACCCCAGTTTTATACAAGAAATGTCCCGAGTGTCCCTATTTTTCACCAATCTGATCCCTGCCAACAGTAAAGAGAGACATAAACTGAGATCTGTTTAGGTAAAATACAGAAAAGCTGCTTAAAAACGACCAAAACACAAAGAGAACGTGACTGTCCTGACTCACATTAGAGCCGAATTCAGAACAATTTTCCTTAATTCCGCACTTGTTTCACAATTTTATTATTACCAACCCAAACCAGGGACGTCCCAGTTTTTTATTTTGAAAATCTGGTCACCCTAATTTATCTGTACCTCATTTAAGACTCGCCGTGGTTCTTGGAGTTAAAAAGGTTGGAGACCCGTGCTCTAAAACCTCTTCAGACATTTTTTTTGACGAAGGAAGAATGTTAATAATGCACAATACCCCCTCTTTAAAACATATTGCAAGAGTTACACCCCGTTTAAGGTGAGACGTTTTAAAACACGTCGGTCACGGCCAAAGCCAAAACCAAAACAGAAAATGACTGACAGTAATAATCAGACGTTACATCAGAGTAAATACATTCGCTATTATTGCTCATGTGGTGTTTTCCTCGACTCACGATCCTGTTCTCCTGAAAACACCGAGCTGCAGCTGAGGCCTCCGGGGGCATTATTACACTCTGACCGGGCTCCCAAGGACACACGGAGAGCGCGGGAACTCATGAAATTTATGTTATTAGGTTCTGTTTTCAGACCAAGAGATTGTTTTTCAGACCTGACCATTTCGACTGCTCCCTGCGGTTTTCCTCAGAGTCACGGTCAGCAGATTTAAACAAGTTTTGGTGCTGTTTTCCTATCAGTGCGGAAGGACGACAGCGCCACCTGCAGTCCGACTTCCTCAGGACAGTATCCCAGGTGTGTGAGAGTAAAAAAGCCCCTCGTCCCGGTTTATAGTCCAGTGACGATGTTTGTTTTCCTCCGTCCCAGTCCATAAAGTGGTTCTCGCTTTTACAGTCGTCAGAAATCGGTTTGACTTGTTCCTGTTCCGTTTTGTGTTTCGTTGCTCGTGTTTCGCCTTCGCCGTTTCCTTCTCGCGTTCTGTCCTACGTTCCTTTTATTGTGTATTGAACGGCAGCGCTGGGACTTGCAAGTCGCGATTTGGACTCGAGTCAGACTTGAGTCACTATTTTTTAGGACTTGAGACTTGACTTGATAGAATGGACTAAGACTTGGGACTCGACTCGGAGTTCAAAGACAGTGACTTGGACTTATAACTTGAGAAGACTTGAGAAGCTCTTTTAAATCTCAATTCTTTCTATTCTGTCCATAATTATTCACACTAAGATCTCGTCAAAACATTTAAAAAGGAAAATTTAACATTTCTACAACTTTTATATAAATACTCATATATAAATATACCATGACTTTTAAGAACAATTTTGTTTAAAATTCATATCAATTTCAAAAACCAAAGCGATATTTGGTATTTTGGTTTAAAGACTTGAAACGACTTGACCTGGACTTATGGGGCCAGTGACTCGAGACTCGACTTGGACCTGCCTGCCTGCCTGTGTCGGGACTTGATTCGGACTTGAGGTCAAAACTTGAGACTTGCAAAACGACGACTTGGTCCCACCTCTACTGAACGCCCTTCCCGTTTCCCCGATCGATGTGTGTTTTATTTCAGGACGTTACATTTCTGCTCCGGTTTGATTTTATTTTTTGGGTGGACGAGTAGTTGCTTAAGTTTTCTGTAAAGTTTCACTCGTGTGTTCATATTGTGTTTTGTCATCACCCTCTGCACTTTTTCTGTTATGTAACGATAAACGGGGATGAGGGGCTTTTTTACTCTCACACACCTGGGATACAGTCCTGAGGAAGTGGGACTGCAGATGGCGCCTCCTCTTCGATGAAAATAGGGTGACCAAACGTCCGTTTTTACCCGGACATGTCTGTTTTTTGCGTCCTGTCCTGGGTGTCCGGGTTTTTTTTTTTTTTTAAGTGATGCAAATGTCCGGGTTTTCATTACCGTTCATTGGGGACATTAAATTGAGCGTCTCTCTGTAACTCAGACGGAGCGAGCAGACACAAACGGTCGGTCAGTCTGCAACACGCCGAAGCTCAAATTTACATTTAACAATGACTTGTACAAGAAATTCTCTGTTTTCCATCCCGGTCGGGACAAGTAGGAGACCATGTGCACAGTTTGCGAGGTGAGAGTAGCTCAAAGTTGAGACCCCACCCTCCGCCCCCGGTAAGGTGTCCGGGTTTTCACAAACAGAAATATGGTCAACCTAATGAAAACAGCGGCAAAACCTGTTTAAATCAGCTGAGCGACACGTCACAGCAACATCACATGACCTCGGAGCAGTCGAAACGGTCAGGTATGGAAAACAAACTCTTGGTCTGAAAAAAGAACCTAAAAACGTAAATTATCGAAAGACCAAATGGACTGGTCCTCATGAAAGTTCTGCCCAAACCCAAGTCCAGAGACGGCTTCCTTTTCTGGAACTGTTTCTACTCTTTTAGACTGTTTATCCGTAAAGAGTTTTTTTCTCATGTCGTTCAAAGAAATGTAATAAAATAAAATAAATAAATACAGTTAAATAGTTGTTTGTTGTTATCAGGAGAATGAAAAAAATGTCTACACAAACTGCGCTCAATAAGAGAAGCATCATTTCAACATAACATTCATCAAGTTAAAGTACAAAGCAGTAGTGTTTTTGCGTAACTACCACTCAAGTAAGATTCACAACTGAAGCAAGTTGGACAGATAAAATATTAAATAACTCACAGAATCTGGTATTCCCAAAGAATACGTCACAAAAACCAGAAAAACAAAATCATATGTGAAGGAGCGGTGAAAGACACACAAATGTTTGTCGACGTGTGATCGACATAAAGAGCGTAGAGTCCTGTTACTTCAATAAACGATATTAAAAATGGTTTTCAGATTGTAGAAAGTGATGATGAAATACTTCCAGATGGAGGCAAGAGGCAGAATTTCCTCTTGAACTTTGCCATGAAATATCAGAAAGCTCTGGAAAATAATTAGTTCCATTTGATTTTGAATTTTAAATCTCATTGAAAAAAGAAGTTTGAATTATTTTTCATTCAGAATTGTACTTTTTATTTTGTTTTGTTTAAAATTCAAAATACAAATTTCTATGGAAGCCTATTTCCACCAGTAAATAAAAAATAAAAGCTTCTTTGACTTTCTGCGAGGTTTAAATTTTTTATTTACTGGTGGAAATGGGCTTCCACAAGTTTCACTTTTAAACATTCAGCACACTCATTTTCAAGCCCTCAAATTCAGTTGAAATTCAGAGTGTAAAATTTTACAGCAAAAACCCAAGAAGCTTGAAAATATTTGTGCTGTATATTTTATATTACATTTTTTATATATATTGAATTGTAAACACTTTGAAAATGTGCTCTTAAAATCATATCGACTGCCAAAAGTGAGAAAGCCTAAATTTCCAAATATGGAACCTGATCATTCCTATTATTGACTAGATCCAAGACTGTGCTGTAATACAACAAAAATCTGCATTTTAACTTTTTTTTTTTTTTTACCTGCCCCCGTCTGTATCTGAAAACTGAACAAATCTGAAACCCAGCAATACCCAATATGTACTGAACCACAAGATTCAAAATAAAATACCAAACATACAATGATAAGGTCCAACATTTCTGGATCATAAGTTTGGATTTTCTTCTTCAAAAACAGAGTTACTTCACTCCATCTGAAATTATAACATCACCAATTTCTTCACTGCGCCTGTTTAAATGTCACGTAATTCCTTGTTTAAAAGCCTCATAATTTGTAGTTAAAACAGAAATAAACAAATAAAAGCAACTAGAATTTATACAAGAAATCATATGAACCTCTCCTAAACATGTTCCATATCTGCTGCGATATTAAAACAGTCAAAAACAAACAAAAATAAAATAAAACATGATTGAAACGGCACTCATTCAATAAATTAAGAGTAAAAAGTAAGAATGAGCCGTGTCCTTTTGTCGTAATACAAGACTTCAAAAATGCACCACTACTGCGAGAGCAAGAGGAGAAATCAGTGAATAAAGCGACATTTCTGGCTCAAAAAATCTAATCAAATAAATAAAATACTAAACTTAAATACTAAACTTATTTTTCTATCACAATATACAGTTTTCAGTTACAAATAACGATAAGGCTTGACAAGAACTGACTTTACAATCCACAACTGCAGCTGTAATGTTTTGGTAAAGCCTATAAAGCGTTAAATAAAATAAAATATAATTCTGCTGTTAAGGCTCCAAGTAAAAAAAAAATAAACAAAAATTTTAACTGTGATTTGTAGCTGTGGGATAGGTGCAAATGGAACACTTAAAAACAACAAAAAACAACCAAAAAAAGTACTTAACATGACCTAATGTGAACATTTTTAGTACAGTTTGAGATTTTGGCAAAAGAAAAAGTTTTCCCCTAGTTTATAATTTGACCCTTTACTTAGTCTTGACATCGACAGCGAAGGGAATTTCATTTCTGACGCGAGGGATGCACTGTTCCGACACAAAATTTGCTTCTGAAAATCGGTTCAGTCGATATTCTGGTTGGACATATGAAATTTGTGTGTGAATGTTTTGCGCGTGAATGAATTTTGATTGTTTTAAATGATGATTTGGGTTGTGGACATTTTAAGGAGACACTGTTACTGATGAAATGTTGTTGTTAGAGTTGGTCTAATGTGTGTAAAATCCTTCAGTCGTCCAGGTAGTCCATGGCAAAAGGAGAAATTTGGTCAAAGTTTGTTCAAATTTTTGTAGAATTTTGCTAGAATTTTGGTCAAATTTTGGTCGAATTTTGGTAGAATTTGTTCGAATTTGGTCTTATATTTCGCAACTCATCCAAGCTGCAGTTGTGGTCAGACGCTGGTGGACACTGCTTTGTATCTGCCTGAAGGGAGGAGCTAACTACACTGAAACTGTAAACAAGTGTGTGTGTTAGATCCAGAGTAGTTTCATTGTAGTTAGCTCCTCCCTTCAGTCAGATTTAAAGAAGCATCCACCAGCGTCTGACCAGAACTGAAGAAGCAGCTTGGACGAGCTGATGAACGTATTTGACCAAATAAACTTTTGTCCAGTTGACAACTGAACTATTTTCTCCATCTTTAGTCCCATGACAGACGTTATTGTCAGCCTAAAAAGCTCCTCCTTCTGTACGGAAGCTGGGAGGGCTCATAACAAACGCAAACGCCGCAACACAACAAAAAGCCACAACGGAAGAGACCGCGGGACTCTATTTTCCGACGAACCAAGCAAAGTGTTAAAGGATCAAGCGGGAAGTGAAAGGGAAAAGTTGAAGAACAAGAATGTGACTGTTTTGTGGTCAGGATCGACGTCACTGTCTGACCGTCGCTTGGTCCGTCGGAAAGTAGAGTCACTTCTGCGGTCACTTCTGTTGTGGCTTTTTTTGGTTTGTTGTGGCATTTGCATTTGTGTTGGTGTTTGTATTGTGGCGTTTGTATTTGGGTTGTGGCGTTTGTGTTGTGGCTTTTGCATTTGTGTTGTGGCATTTGCGTTTGTGTTGTGGCGTTTGTGTTGTGGCTTTTGCATTTGTGTTGTGCATTTGTGTTGTGTTTGTGTGTTTGCATTTGTTTGTGTGGCATTTGTGTTGTGGTGTTTGGCTTTTGTGTTGTGGTTTGTTTGTGGCATTTGTTGTGGCTTTTGCATTTGTGTTGTGGCTTTTTGCATTTGTGTTGGGCTTTTGCATTTGTGTTGTGGCATTTGTGTGTGGCTTTTGCATTTGTGTTGTGGTGTTTGTGTTGTGGCTTTTGCATTTGTGTTGTGGCATTTGCGTTTGTGTTGTGGCATTTGCGTTTGTGTTGTGGTGTTTGCGTTTGTCGTGGTATCTGCGTTGCGGCGTTTGCGTTGCTGCATTTGCATTTGTGTTGTGGCGTTTGTATTTGTTGCAGCGTTTTGCATTAAAACAGAGTCCCGCGGTCACTTCCGTTGTGGCTTATTTTAGTTTGTCGTGGCGTTTGCATTTGTGTTGTCGTGTTTGTATTTGTTGCGGCGTTTGCGTTTGTTATGAGCTCTCACGGCTTCCGTACTTCTGCCTTATTTACTTTGAGTTTAAAGGAAATAAAACCTATTTTCAGTCTCTGCTCTGGCATCAGTTTTTATCCGCTACTTAAAGCATTAGGATTGAAATCGATATCGGAACTGTAAAAGCTGGATCGGTGCATCCCTGTCTGTTACCATCGCAAAATTTCTGTAAAACAAGGGCCACAGCTTGTCTTATTTACACTTTTATTATTTATTATAACACTTTTATTTAAGAAAAATTTGTTCCTTAAGTGTTAATTTTGTGCTTTTTGAATAGATTTTTGTTTAATGTTCTTCACAAACTACTACTCGACTTACGCAAAACTAAAATAAACATCCCGACAAACCGTGAAAACCTGCCTGTGCACTTTGACAGCGCAGGCCTCGGGAGCTGGCAGAGCCCCAGTCTGACATTCCTGGCCTGGCCCTTCTCACCCAACACCACGTCACTGTGTAAAAGGGGCCACAGCTGCCCCCTTCCATCAGCCCCGGTGGGTGTGCGCCCAGAGCCCAGCGCACTCGCTCCACACTGGGGCTAGACGCCGACGAGAAGCGGCTCAAAACACCAACAACGCCAACAACGCCAACAACGCCACGCTGCACCGGCAAATCTGCCCTTCTACATCAGTTAAAAACACTCACAATCCTGATTTGAGCTGTTGTGAGGAGTCGGTTGGACTAAACTTATTTATTTTCTGAGCATTTTCTTCACAAATTTCCACAGAGACTAACATTATTTTTCTATAAATAAGTAAATAACCTCGACAAACACTGCAAAAAACAAAATCTAGCCAAGTTAAGACGACGTGAATGAAGAACGTTTGGTCGTGATTTGAGTAAATTTCACTTGACAAGTAAAATTATCAAGACTTTTTGTAGTTAAAATATGAAAATACATCTTGCTGCACTTAAAATAAGTTGCTCTTATTCCATTGACAGATAATTTGAATTGTCAAGTTGAATCGACTCAAATAAAGTAAAATTCAAAGTTCTTAATATATCCTCCTGAGACCCGGCCTATTCATTTGTGTCCTTTACAGTGGACATTGAGTTAACAAGTCGATCTTTAAAGTGTTTTAAGACAGACTTTTAAAGGGGGGATTAGGTTCCTCTGCCTAAATAGGTCTGGGGGATTATTATGTCCAGGATAAAAAAAAAGTTTGTGGTTTGTGGCTGCACTATGAAAAAAAAAAAAATAAATAAATAAAAAGAAGAAACTACAAGGGAGTCTAAAAAAAATTTTTGAGGCGACTGTAGAAGCTTGAAATGTTGGCCATCAAAAAAGTTGTTTTTGTTCGGTTGTTAACTTCACATGGATTTAACTCCAAAATGTCTCCAGTGTCCATTACAGAGGACATGTTATAAAATTATAAATACAAATAAAATGAACAAAATGTCAATGCTAAGGTGTTCATTTACCTCCACATAGAGAGAAAATCACAAAAAAAAAAAATATATATATATATATTGCAATACACATTTTTACCATCCATTTTCTTCCGCTTATGGATGGATTTTTTCTTCGAGTCCCAGGAGGTTAAGTCATTTTAACTTACTTAGATGTTGTGTTTTTTCCAGTGCTTGTCATAAACTTTTGTATTGTGTTTCTTGTTTCAACATAAATTGTACATTAATCTAAAGTTATTTAATAGAAACACGTCTGTTCAAAACTGTAAAATCTGTTCAGTGGCATTTCATGTTAACAAGCAGCAAATTTTCATTTATAGCTCGCTCATTTATTTATTTATTTTTTTAACTTTCCTACACAACATGGGCTATGTTCAGACTGCAGGGCTTACCGCTCAATTCGGACTTTTTTGTTAAATCAAATTTTCTTTGCGAGGTTATCCACATTTCCAATTAAATGTGACTTGTATGTGATCTCCAGTGTGAACTTTAAATGCCCCAAAAGTGTCCCGCATGAGCATTAGAGGACACGACTGACGTCACACACAGCAAATGCATTCAGCAGGGGTGTAGTGGGCGTGGTACGCAGTGGTTCACTGTCCACCCACTTCTCCCAACGTAAGATATAAAAAAAATAACAAATATAAAATGGCTACAACTTAAATATTAAAGTGGAGCAACCGGCAATGGTGAAAACAAACTGCACAGGCTCATGAAGTGTGCACTACTGTCCTAAAGAGACATGAACCAGGACTGAACCAGGACTAAACCAAGACTAAACCAGGACTGAGTGTCGTTACGGGCCCAGAGGTGCGCCCGCGTAGACCGTCGGGTGACCGCAGGCGAAAGCACCGGCACAGACCTCTACGCCCACGGGGCTCAGCGCAGCTGCCGCTCGATCGTACTTTGCAGACACCCTGTTCTGCGGGCTCGGGGTTCTCTCTCTCACTCTAGTCCTGGTTTAGTCCTGGTTTAGTCCTCCTGGTTCAAGTCATGAATCAAATACCCCCACTTAAAAAATCCCCACTACACCACCGGGGCTCAGTGTTTACGGACGTCGCCTAAACATGGACGCAGCATTGAGCACCTGGAGATTTTAAAGTCGCTGTTGTACTGGAGCCAGAACATGAAGAGATTATTTGTTTTAAGGAGGAGATTGAGAATGAGAAGGACGAGGTTTTTGGCTGTGGAGTTTTGTGGGGCAGTGGCAGCGACGTCCGTAGAAAGGAACGTGTGGATGTGGAGTCGAGGTCTGCGCCTACGCCCGCAAAGAATTGTAATTTTCAGTTCTACTCCCATCCACAAGTCCTGCAAGATGTGGATGTTCGCTTTCTTAAGCTCTATCAAACATGGAGAAGGGGAAAGGAGTTGTCTAAAATGTGGGTAAATTTAGACCACGTCCGCAAATTTAAGCATCTTAAAATGATTTTACTAAAGCCAAATAAAATATCCAGCACAAATGATGTATGATAGGCTGACATTAATCATTTGTATACTTTACTTTACACTCATATTTAGTTTACGGGACTGCAGTTTATCTAGCGCAGAGTCGCAGAGTGGTACTGCGACACAGAGTTCAGACACAATTTTTGTCTGACGAGAAGAGCGTTTGTGAACATTTGTGAGCGTGTAGGTGGGATGAATGTGACCTGGCCGTTCAGACTGAAGCTGCATGTCAAAAGATCAGATATGTATCGGTTTCAGGAGCACATATCCAAGTGGCCTGGGTCGCATTTGAAAAAATTAGATCTTTGTCGTTCAGACTGTCATTAAAAGATCAGATACAGGTCACATCGGGGTGAAAAAATCTGATGTGCGTCACTTCAGGCTGCAGTCTGAACGTAGCCCATGAATTAACTTCGACCCAGCTTTCATACACACTGAAGTTTTCTGAGCACTCAAGCCTCTAAAGCAACAAAGTATGACTCAAAACATGCACGTAAACGAACAAATAACCTAACAGCGAACTCATGAAGTTTTATTCAGAACGAGTCCAAAAGGCTCAGAGACGCAGCGACGTTTTAACTGATGTAGATTTTCTCCAACCTGCGTTCGGAAAAAAACAAAAAACCCTGTCCCTGTTGCGAAAAGCAGCCGAACTGGTGAAGAAAAGCCAAACTGGACCGGGCACAAACTGGTTTTATTGTAGCATTTGTAGACATGAGCTGGACAGTACCGCTCGCACACGCACACACGCACACACACTCACACACACATATGTTATTATAGGCTCTGGGTGGGCAGTGCCAGTGCTGACCCTCACGTTCTCTCTCTCTCTCTCTTTTTCTCTCTCCTCCCGGGGCGTAGGAGCAGCCTGGGCAGTGTTCTAGTGGAGTGGCTCAGGGTCCACAGTCCTTTTGGGGAAGCGGGGGGTGGTGGTGGTGGTTGTGGTGGTGGTGGTCTCTGATCAGCTGTCTCTCTCTCTCTCTCTCTCTTCCTCAGTCCTAAGTGACTCTTCGCAGCCTTCTCCTTCACAGTCCTTCTACTTTCGCTCGGCCGTTGACACCAGTGGCTGCCGGCCGGGCCCCCCCACTCGTGTCCGGGGGCCCATCGGCAGCGCGGTAGCACACTCCTCCTCTGCGGGGGCACAGGGCGGACGTTACTCTCAGCGCAGACGGACACACGCAGATGATACAGACACTCGCACACGCGCTGCTGCTGCTCGACTCAGGACGGTGTGAGTGACCGTCTGCAGTCGGAGCTTCAGACGACAGCGCCGTACTAGTGTTCAGGGAAAATACGTTTGTTTTTGCTCACTCTTTGCTCATCTGAGACACTTAAAGGGCCCATCTCATGCAAAATAACTTTTCACGTTGTATCTTCTGCACATATACAAGCACAATTTGGGTTTTGGAACATCCATTACTCAATATGATGAGGAACCCCGAATCTCCCAATAGAGGCTTTGCACCGTCACGTGACCCCTGTACCTACGCCGCCATGACACCGGGCAACACTATGTCATTGACTTCAGCAACATCGGAGAAACATGGGCAGGTTTTGTTGTGTATTTGGTTGTTCTAGACCACAGGTGTCAAACATAAGGCCCGGGGGCCAGATCCGGCCCTCCAAGACCTTTAATGTGGCCCTTGGGTGATTTTCTACTAAAATATTTTAATTATATTTTTCTATTAAAATATTGGTAATTTTCTGCGGTGCTGAGCACAGCAGCGTCTCCAGGCGTCTCTGTACGTGGCCCCTCCCACCAGAGCAGCACAAATGAAGACTTGTCTCTTTCCAAACGCTCTTAAAGGACGATCGTTTTTGACTGTTGACCGTGACACCCTCATCAGAAAAATGTCCAACATGAGAAAAGTGGAGCCGAGTGCAGGATTTTACAACAAAAATTTACTTATTCCTGTTTACATACAAGTTAAGATAAGATAAGATAAGATAAGATAATCCTTTATTGTCTCCCATGGGAGAAATTTGTCTTGGAACAGGGGGAAACATGCTTTATCAAAAAAAACAGGACAACACAACACAATGTTTAAACATTGTGTTGAAATTGAATTTTTCTTAAAGTTTCAGGTTGTTCATAATATTATAATATTTATAATAAGAAAGAGTTCATCAATTAAAAAAGATTTTGTGTAATAGATTTGTGTTTCTCTGCTGCACAAATATTTGAACTTATTGTTATTTTTGGGGTTTACATGACATGAGTTTTCTGATCCGGCCCCTTTGGGATCAAAGTAGGTTGGATACGGCCCCCGGACCAAAATGAGTTTGACACCCCTGTTCTAGACGCTCTGAAAGGGATAAAATGATTCGTTTCTTCACTGTTCATCAGGAGCTCAAACAAGGGAATTATCAAAAAAAAGACGCGGATTATGGCAAGCAAAAATAAACAGCAAAGAGATTTCCTATGGTACCATAAAGACACCCGGAGTTTCATCAAGGTATTTGCTATTTAAATTGTTTCATAGTTTATTTAATGAAAGAAGTACATTTACTGAACTAAAATTTCATTAAATTATCCAGTAAAACCCGCACTAGTTTATGATTCAACGAACCCACACTGGGCTCCTGTGATCAACATGACGCACGAGTCGAAGAGTCTGTGAGCCGAACCTCGAAAGAATCGGCCATGAAAAGATCCTCGTGAACGTGAGAAAGATCCACTCACAAAAAGCGATTAATTCTAGAAGACATAGTTGTGGATAAGCAAAGCAATAAAGAAAACATGGGTCCTACGACGAGTGACATGTTTATATGTGCATTGGAAGATACAGTTTCTACTCCCTGGGGGATGGGGACAGGCGAGACAGGTGTGCACCCTGATAGTGGTAGGAATAAACTTTTATTCATCATGGAGATACAGCGCGTTCAGCCGCATGTGTTGGACCCGGAATCGGATGAGGACTTTGAGGAGCATGAAGCTCAAGCACCGCGTCCACATCAGCTGAACATTACTGATTGGTAAAGTATTAATAAACACTAGTAGATAAACTTATTATATCGTGTTCACTGCAGTGTAGAACAATGAGCTTCTGCTGTCGCTATTGTTTAGGTGTTCATGTGGGAATTGTCAGACGATGTGGGGCGGAGGAGGTGGAGGTGGTGGAGCAGGGGTCAAACACGTCATAGGTGTATCTGCCGCGTCATCAGTTTTAGTTTGTTGTCACGTGGGAGGGTGGCGGAAATACACTGCAATTTGTTTAAAAAAAAACACCGAATGAATCTAAAAACCACTTGGGCGACATATACAAGGCCCACACATCACTCCTAGAAGGTAGAAAGCTCTGAAAAGTTGATTTTGCATGAGATGGGCCCTTTAAAGCTCCTGTCCAGATTGTGAGCTGTAATGTGAGTAACACACATGTAGTAATTCCTAATGATACAGACATGTAACACACATGACACACAGAACAACACACATGTACCAGTCACACACAAGACCAGACGTGGGCATTGTACAGCCCCGGGGTCACACAGCCCCTTTAAGCTCAGTTGCAAACGCATGACTAAATCTGCATTGCTTTTATTTTAGAAGTGTTTTTTTTAAATAACATTTTTTGTAAGGCAGCCTCACTATGTCATAACATAAACTCTTACCAGTCTGAGCAGCTCGTCAAAACAATGATATTTACTGCTTTTTATAAAGAAATACAATTAAATTTTATGCAGAATTGGGTTAAACATTTTGGCTGTCAACAATATTTTCTGTTTCTCAAGTGGCCCCATGGTAAAAATAATTGCCCACGCTTGTACAACACACACACACACACACGATATCCACACACGAGACAGATTTATCAGAAATGTCCAGAATATTCTGTGTAATCATTGTAATCAATCATTTTAATCGTGTGAGAAGTAAAAGTCGTACCTGAGATCAGGTTTGGTCAGGTGAGGAAATGGACAAAAATGATTGCTAGACCAACATTGATGAGCATCACAAGAGCCACCAGGATGGAGTTAGGACCCTGAAAGAGAAACAAGTACAAATGTGAGAACACAAATTAATCCTCAAAGGGGATTAAAAAGAGAACTTCGTGTATGTAAAAGGTAAAGCAGAAGCAGACAGGTGTCACCTCGGACGGTCATAAAGTCATAAAGTCACAAGACAAT
The DNA here is from genome assembly GCF_026225935.1 of Boleophthalmus pectinirostris. NCBI lineage: Eukaryota > Metazoa > Chordata > Actinopteri > Gobiiformes > Gobiidae > Boleophthalmus > Boleophthalmus pectinirostris. The sequence continues at coordinate 34,378,685 of NW_026571095.1, read as the reverse complement.
CATAGTTTTACTGTGGAGGTCGAGTTTTATCACGGGCCAAACGTGTGAGCACAGTGAATATTAAATAACACTAAAGAGGCAGAGAAACAAGACTGAGGACATGAGATTAGTTGGAACCAAAGTCTTGAAAAAGTAGGGGTGGGGCATTATGATTTATAAAAACTAACTACACGTTGCGATTGGTGTCATCAATCAGATAAATGTTAAGTCTGACAAAGAGGAAGTGTGGGCGGGGAAAGGTGTCTGTGTTTGAGCTGCAGTCAAGATAAAATTAGTCAATCACAATATGACGATTTTTCCAGAAGTAGAAGATTGTCACAGGATGATATGAGCTCATGAATTCATTTTTATTATTCATATCGTATTGCCCTAGCCTGATTCGTCACAGGGTTTCACTTCCTGGAAACTGTCTGACCTTGCAGCATTACGATTTGTTCGCTATATTAAGCTTTTCCCAAATCCCGTAGGAAGAAGGGCAATAACGTCTTTCCTCATGATAAAATTCACCAAACATTCTCTTTGATCCGGCTTTAAATCCTCGATCTCGGGAATCATTGCCAACACAGAATATATGGCTCTTCGCTGATTGACTGGTGTCCGAACTCCGACCAGCCTGCCTAATTCTTCTCTAAAATATGTCTCCAAGTTATAAGTTCTCCAAAGTCGTCATGTTTTTAATCTAAGAGGAATAGATGTATAAATAACATGTTTAACTGTGGGCGACTGGTGTACAGTAAGCACTGCCGCTGGAACTAGGTTTAGTTTCTTGCAAGATCAAGATTTCCAAAGTCGTGCAACTGTAGTTTCACTGCAGTATAACTTTGATTAGGGCTGGGCAAATCTAGCCAGGCTGGTGCCACCTGGTGCCTAGATCAGGAATCAGAATACACTAGACGGTTTGCAAAAACCCCGGAAGTTGTAGACCACACACTAGCCAATCAGCAAAGAGCTGTGAAGCCATGACGTCAAACTCATCGTCAGCACAACAGTAAACAAAGCGTAGAGATGGATGTAGACGAAGACAGACATTCTGTGTTGGCAACGATTCCCGAGATCGAGAATTTAAAGCCGGAACAAAGAGAATGTTTGGTGAATTTTATCAAGCGGAAAGACTTTATTGTCCTTCTTCCTACGGGATTTGGCGCATTACATACGTCACGACCAAATAGCAGCGACTGGTTAAATAAAAAAGTACCTCCCTACTGTCGAGCAAATGAATCCTAATGCAGAGAGGTCACACAGTTTCCACAAATCAGGCTAGAGAAGAATAGACTACGGGAAAAATATGTGAAAAGTGTGGAAATGTGCAGTCTGGAGATGCTCGTCAAAGTGTATTATGAGAAAACAGCCTTCATTTTTTATTATACCACCATATATGGAAGTATCCCACAGTCACCAACCTCGGCGTCGCCTTAGACAGTGATTTTAAATTTGACAAACAGATCAACAGTGTTTTAAAATCAAGTTTTTTATCATTTGCTGCTTTTATCTAAAATTAAACCTTTTTTATCTTTCAAACTTTTGGAACAAAATATGCACGCTTTTATTTCATCACACCTGGACAACTGTAACGCACTTTATTCCGGCATTGCGGCACAAAACACTCTGCCCCTGCCGCCCCTTAAGAGACTAAACTTACCCAAAAACAAAGACATATTTAGCTTTTCAAGAGGGGCTATTTTACCTTGTTACCTTCTGAAAATGCTAGAATCACCAAAAACAGTATGGACATTTTTTGACACTGTTCCTTTGCTCCAAGTCACTTCCCCTCAGCGTGCGTCCCACTAATGAAACTACTGCACGTCGGATCAGGTTCGTCAAGCCGTTGTGTACAGTTTTAGATCCTGCCTTTGTATATTTATGGAGAATTGTCGCGTGGGCGGAGCCTCGTACAGAATCTTACAGCGAACCATAAGGAGCGTTTGAACTGGGCCCGGGAGAGATCGCAAAAATACTCAAACATGCGTGGATGACATCTAAAACCTCTTCAGGCATGTTTCTGATGAGGGACAGTTATATAACATGGAAGAAAGCTAAAAAAAATTATGATTCATAATACCCTCTCTCTGTCCCGTTGTTGGCAATTTCACAGGATTGTTGCGTCATAGATAAACCTCCTCATCTTAATTTCTCCTACACTGTTTTCAGACACATAAAGATTCACTTTAAGGTCAAATTCTGTTCATAATTATTATTCACGGGGGAAAAGGGCTTCATATTTTTACTTTGCTCAGTCCTGTTGATGACAGATGGGGGAGCTCTAATGACTAAATGCCAAATTAGAAACAGAGGTGTAGTGTAGAGAATGTGAAAAGCCTCATTTGCATCATATTTGTTCTTTATAACGTTTGCTTATTTGCAGGTCTTTACATCAGAGTCCTGCACGGGTCCATTGTTTGGAGACCCGCACCGGCGCAGTACATCGTCACACCCGACCGTTAACCCGTGATTATATCATAGTTAAACCCGTACCCGCCCGGACCCGTGATATCTCACACACAAATTTAAAGTATTCTAACTAAAACACTTTCCATGTGCCTCTCAACGAACGACGACGCTGAATGAGGTTTTTTCAAGGATAGAAATCTGAGCAAATAAATATTCGTGAACTCTCAAATGGGTTCAGTCGTACATAAAATGTGTGTATTTTATCCATCGGAATATGAATTGAAAAGTTACCACGTCAAGAATTACAATCACAAAATTAAATGAAACGGTCACACTTTCTTCAGTACGAATATGAATTCTCAGATGCAAATTTACTGTCAACAATACGTCATCACTTCACAGGCATATGGACTGAACCAAGACTGAACCAGGACTGAACCAGGACTAACCCAGGACTAACCCAGGACTGATCCCAGGACTGAATTTAGTCCTGGTTTAAGTCGTGGTTTAGTCATGGTGTAAACCTGGTGTAGTCATGGTTTAGTCCTGATTTAGACCTGGTTTAGTCCTGGTTTCATCCTGGTTTCGTCCTAGTTTCGTCTTGGTGTAGTCCTGGTGTAGTCCTGGACTAGTCCAAGTTTCGTTGAGGTTTCGTTGAGGTTTCGTTGAGGTTTCGTCATAGTTTCATCCTAGTTTCGTCCCAGTTTCGTCCCAGTTTCGTCCTGGTGTAGTCCTGATGTAGTCCTGGTGTAGTCCTAGTTTATTCCTGGTGTAGATCTGGTGTAGTCGTGGTTTTGTCCTGGTTTCATCCTGGTTTCATCCTAGTTTCATGCTAGTTTCGTCCTAGTTTCGTCCTGGTTTCGTCCTGGTTTCGTCCTAGTTTCGTCCTGGTTTCGTCCTAGTTTCATCCTAGTTTCGTCCTGGTTTCGTCCTGGTTTCGTCCTGGTTTCGTCCTAGTTTCGTCCTGGTTTCGTCCTGGTTTCGTCCTGGTTTCGTCCTAGTTTCGTCCTGGTTTCGTCCTGGTTTCGTCCTGGTTTCGTCCTGGTTTCGTCCTGGTTTCGTCCTAGTTTCGTCCTAGTTTTGTCCTGGTTTCGTCCTGGTTTTTGTTCTGGTTTAGTCCTGGTTTAGTCCTAGTTTCGTCCTGGTTTAGTCCTAGTTTAGTCCTAGTTTCGTCCTAGTTTCGTCCTAGTTTTGTCCTGGTTTCATCCTGGTTTCGTCCTGGTTTCATCCTGGATTTAGTCCTTGTTTAGTCTTTGTTTAGTCCGCTTCACATAATTTGAGACTGAAGAGGACCACGTCTAAACTCACCGTCTCCTCCTCCACCAGGTCCGCTACTATTTCCATACTGGCTTTCTTTGTCTCTGCCAGGCTCTTTGGCTTGGTGGACTCCTGCCGTTTGGGCTTGGGCTCTTGGGCGGGTTTCGGGACGTCTTTCGGAGGGGCGGGCGACGGGGTGCGGGGGGGTGGGGATTTTCCGGCCGCAGTTCCGAATGTTTTGCTGGGAGGGGGTAAGCGAGCCAGGCTGGAGGGGTGGAAGTCGTCCTCCAGACCCTCCAGCTCCTCGGGCGGGGGCATCTTGATGTCGGCCTTGACGTAGTAACTGTGGAACTGGGAGTGGATCTGTCCGTTGCTGGGGTTGGAGCTCGGGGCGGGGGGCAGGGGCTTGAGAGGCAGGGGCTCTCCTGACTTCACGTCCTGTTTTAGAGAGAGCTTGGATGCGGCTTTTGTGATTCCTGTCGCAAAGAAAAGACAATGTTGTAACGTCAATAACTGTACTCATTTTGTTTCCGTTATAAAGCTGCTCTAGATCACGAGTCTCCAACCTGTCGCTCGAAAGCTACACCACCCCTTTCCAAGTAGCTCGCCAAAGGATTTCAAAATTATATCATTGTACTGATAAATAACTTTTTTTTTTTGCGCATGTCACAGAGAAAAACAGTTAGTAGTAATATAATGTGACAAATTTTTTAATTCTCCAAACCTCCCTTCCCATTACCCTCCTTCACCGTAATATCCAATCTCCATTCTAAAAAATAAATAAATAAATAAATACAAATAATAATAATAATAATAATAATAATAATAATACAAATAATAATAAGAATAAAATAAGAATAAATAAATAAGTACTGAATACATAAATAATAAAATAATAATAATAATAATAATAATAATAATAATAATACAATGATGATAAATAAAAATTAAATTATAATAAAATAATAAAAAAATTAAGAATAAATAAATACAAATAATAATAATAATAATACAATTATGATACACAAAAATAAAATTATAATAAATAAAAAAATTAAGAATAAATAATAATAATAATACCGTGATAATAAATAATAATAATAATAATTATAATAATTAAAAAAATAATAATAAAATAATAAAAATTAAGAATAAATAAATAATAAGAACTGAATAAATAAATAAAAAAAATAAATAGGGAAAAGAGGGAAATAGGGAAATTTTTTTTTTTTTGAATAACAAACTTTTTTTTTAATTACATGCCTATTCCTATTGTACATGTATAATTCTGCTGTCCAACTTTTTGCACTAATAAATGGACAGTGGTTTATGTTTCATTGGCGTCTAACTGTACCCAAAAGCTCACCCTATTTCTTATCATCGTCTCAATAATAACAATAAATCATTTTACCTCTTCCATTTGCCCTTTTTTTTTGTGTTTAACAAATTTTAATTATACATTTTTAAGTCACGTCTCCATCTTCCTTTTACAAACTTACCTGTGGCCTTAGTTATTTTATGTGGTTGTATTTATCTATTTATACATTTTATTGAAATTTAAGGTCACAATCGTACTCAACAAGAATTCAAGCCCCTCTGGTCTGAAAAACACCTGTATGCGTACATTTTGATACAGTGCAGCTCTTCAGTATCATTATTTTTATACCATGTTAAATATTTGATCATAAATCTCCTGAAATGAATTTACACTTGTCACAAAATTTATGTTTACATATTTTACATGTTTTTGTGTTTTAGTTCTCAAGCCAAAGGTCTGATTAGAAAGCAGAATAAGCTCCTCACTTTGGGTTGCCAGATCCTAAAACCAGTTTGTAATAAATTCAAAAGTGTTTTTATTTCACCTGTTGTGATGGCCTCGGGGGTGGGAGCCTTGTTCTCCTTGCCAGTGGGCTTGGCGGGGGTGGGCGTGGTCTTCTTGGGAGGGGGCGGGGGCGGAGGCGTTGGCGGGGGCTGGGGGCAGGGGGCGGGCGGGGGGCTCTGGGAGGGCGAGACCTCAGGGGTGGTGCCTTTTCTGTAGAAGTGAGGACTTCCGGACGGAGACTTCTCCTTCTTCTCCTCCACCACCTCCTGCACCTCCAGAGGCTCGTTGTACTTCTGTCGGATGTAATCAGGACCTGGGTGTGGAGGAACATCGGACAGAACATTTGTTAAAGGAGATAAATCACTCTGATCTGTTGTATCTGACATTGTGTTTGAAGAAGTGAGTAACAACACAGTGAGCAGTGCAAACATAGACCGTATACATGAGTGGACAGACCTGACGCCAAATGAAAAGTTCATCAGGAGACACTTCCAGCTCCTTCTGACTCTGGCTCCAATCGACTTACATTAGGATCTTGTGGCTCCTCTCTCTGTAACTGCTGTGGCCTCGTCATTTTGGTCTTAAAATGTTCATATTAACCTTTGACACATGATCCTGAATTTTAAAAAATTATTTTTTTACAATTTTATTTCTACGTTTTGATATCAAATTACAAAGTATGTATACCAAAAATCATATTTGTGCAATTTCTTTTTCAAAAATAACCCCAAGGAAAATAAATAAATAAATAATAAATTAATAAAAAAAAAATAAAATTGAATAATAATAATAATAATAATAATAATAATAATAATAATAATATATTAATACAATATATTAATAATAATAGTAATACTAAAAATAAAAGCTAAAATTCAAAAAGTTAAATATTTTAACAATAACAGATGAAAAAAACAGCAGATAATCCAAAGACAGATAAAAAAATAAATACATAAATTAATAAATTAATACTACTACTACTACTACTACTACTACTACTACTACTACTACTACTAATAATAATAATAATAATAATAAAAAAAAAAAAAAAATAATAATATAATAATATATTAATAGTAAAAGCTAAAATTCAAAAAGTTAAATATTTTAACAATAATAACAAATGAGAAAGACAGAAAAATAAATAAATACATAAATTAATAAATTAATACTACTACTACTACTAGTACTACTACTACTAATAATAATAATATTAACAGTATATTAATAATATATTAACAATATATTCATAATAAAAGCTAAAATTAAAAAATATAAATATTTTAACAATAATAACATTTAAAAAAACAGCAGATAATCCAAAGACAGATAAATACACAGTGACAAATAAAAAAAAGACATAGACAATCAGATCCTGAGGTTTTTTTTTCGCTATTTTGTCCGTCAAAACCATGAGCATCGAGAGCCTCATTTGAGCGACGCTGAACACTGTGGGTGACGTCACACTCGCATTGTCCACTTTTATACAGTTTATGAGTGTGCCTGAGCACCTGAGCACCAATCATGGAGGATCACAATCCCGATGTTTACACTCACAGTACTCTAATTACACCTGTAGCTAGAACTCTTGCCTCACAGTAAGAAGGTTCTGGGTTTGACGTTTCTGTGCAGAGCGGCATTGCAGGATGAGCCAAATGCAGAGGACCAATTTCCCTACAGGACCAATAAAGGCATCGCTCACAAGATTTTTGTTATTTCATTTATGACTGTAAGAGAATTTCAGTTTAACATTGACACACAAAAGCTATATTTACACCATGATATTCCCTTGGCCCACCATCGGCATACCATTATCTAAATTGTGGCATATTGCTGTCTAACCGGTGTCTACTGGCCTTCATAGTCTCACCACTCGCTTTATAAACCTCCTCCTTTGGAAGCAGAGTCAAGGGGCTTGAACACTCTAAGATCATACTATATTCTCTTTTGAAATCACACTATGTTGACTTTTCACGTCCCCCGGGCCTGTATTATTGATGGCAAATAAACTTCTTCTGCGTAAGACGTCGAGTTGGTCTCCAGCCTTTTACTTCCACCCTTTCTTGGACAAACTGAAAACTTTGACAACAATGACTAGGCCACCGGTTAGGATTAATTTTACTGAACCCCCGATGATCCTCCTATGCCCTGATCCTGTTCTTTGAACCCGGATCCTCCATCCCTGACCTGACTGCACTGACCCCTCCCCTGTCCTGGATGGGGCTCCCTCTGGTCCTTGGTCTTAGGTGGGATCTGACCCTACAGATTTGAACTCCACATCCATATCTGCAAATCCTGGACGCATCTCCAACCCTTTCCTTTTCTGTTGGTTAAGGCTACGTCCACACAACAACACTCCTTGTTGGCTGAAAATAAAAGAGGCTAGTTCTAGGGCTGCAGCCTTCAGAGGACCGTGGCGATGACGGGGTCACAAACATCGTCGTTTTCCAAAAGCTGCGGTTTGCTCGTCCACACGACAACGCAACGCTGGCATCCTCAGATTTCTCCACTCTGGAACCTGCTCTCAAAAAACACCGTTCTCTCCCACCCAAAATGCTTTCTCCGTGTCGACGAAAGGCCAAAACAAATACAAACTTCACTGTTTTGACCAAAAAACGCTGTTGTGTGGAAAGGTCCTACATCAGCAATGACCTGAAGCCACGCACCATTCATAAATATATATACAAATGTAAACTTTTAGCATTTATGTTAAGATTTAGACTTCTCTTCTAGACTTAGCTGCACAGGAGGGACTATAAAGTGTTACAGAGTGTAAAGGCTGTGTGTGTGTGTGTGTGTGTGTGTGTGTGTGTGTGTGTGTGTGTGTGTGTGTGTGTGTGTGTGTGTGTGCAGAGAGGGGTGGGCTGAGGCTATGGGGTTACCAGGCTGGTGGAAGCTTGGAGCCAGCTCTCGGGCCACTGCGCGGGCGATGTCTGAGTCCTGATTGGCCGACTGCGCAGCCTGGTCTGCGGCGTCGGCTTTGGCTCGGGCGTGGGCCGTCCTGCAACACAAACATTCAGACTGTGTAAAGGGAGAAAATCAAACTGCAATTTTGATATCAGACATCTGAGACTAAACAGAAATATGAGAATGTGAATCACTTAAAAACACTAAACACACACACACGCAGATCCTCTGAACTATGAACAATGTTGAGAAGGTGACTTTTAAAATGTATTTCCCTACAGATTACAGATTACATACCCCAGAATGTAATTTGTAACAGAATCCATTAAATTACTTAAAGTGAGTAACGTAATCTGAATACTTTGGATTACTTGGTTTGCTGTAGAGAAACAAAGACCAGGAAATCGTAACGTAAGATGTTTTATCTGCTAAAAGAAAATAAAAAGCCCAGATTTACTCAACCATATTAAAAATATTATTGATAGAAGACGAGGAGACACGTCCACGCAGCAGGATTTAGTCCTGTTAAATCCTGTTTTAGTCCTGGTTTAGACGGTAAATGGTGACATTTTTCTACAGCGCTTTTCCACCTTCAAGGCACTCAAAGCGCTTTACAACAAGGAACCACTCACCCATTCACACACCAGTGTACGCAGACACTGTCTGCAAGGTGGGTTAAGTGTCTTGCCCAAGGACACAACAGCAGCATTTATCTGTGGGAGCTGGAATCACACCAGCCAACCTGTGGGTCAGTGGATCTGACCGCTCAACTTGTGATGTTTATGTCGAGAGCTGGATTCAAACCGCCAACCTTCAGATCAGTGGGCGAATGTTCTACCAACTGAGCTACTGCCGCCCCAGTTTTAGATCTAGTTTAGATCTAGTTTAGACCTGGTTTAGACCCAGTTTAGATCTACTTTAGACATGCTTTAGTCCTGGTTTAGTCCTGGTTTAGATGGGGGGGGAAATAGCCCAAAATGTGAAAACAGGAAAATACCTCTGTGTAATCCATTTATTTCAACAAAGTAACTGTAATCCAATCACCACTCACTGAAACAGTAACTGTAACTGAATACAGTTACTCATCATTTGTACTCTGATTACGTAACTCTGGTACATGTAATCTGTTACTCCCCAACACTGACTATGGAAAGCATTTCTGATGCTGTTGTTCTGCCTCCACCAGTAGGAAGACAGAGACAAACCCTGTTTAAATCAGCTGAACAAACACGTCACAGCAGCATCACGTGACCAGTCGAAACTGTCAGGTCTGAAAACAAACTCTTGGTCTGAAAAAAAAGAACCTAATAACCAAGGGCGTAGGTTTACATAAGGACGGTGGGGACATGTCACAGCCAATATTAGCCATTTTATTTTAATAGACAAAAATATAAATTTATTCTGATATTTTTCCAAATAGTATGAAGATATTTTCGCGCTCTTAAGCCTCTAACCCCCTCAAAAAACGACCGCGCGCCCCACAGAGCGGCCGATACACGAATGATCTCGGGTGTCCCAGCACGACTTCAGTAAACTACAAAGCTGCAAACACACACGGAGCAGACAGCGACCGCGCAGAGAAACACACCCACAGACACACTCATCACTCCACGCCGACGAGGAACGGAACGGAGGAACGAACCGAAAAAGCAACGAGTGCAATGTGCCGTTTCTAGACACGACTGAACAACTGAGTCACTGCGAACACGCCGACAATCCAGCGATCCCAGACAGCACCTCCCTACACGCCACAACTGAACAAAGCCCAGAGTCACCGTGAACGAACAAACAAACAAAACCACTCACCCATCACACTGTTGTGTTTCCTTTAAAGTCCGGAGTGGTTTATTTGTGAAAAAAGTTCGAAAATAGACCATTTAATGACAGTGCGCCTTATAATCCAGAGCGCCTAATAGCCCCGAAAATACGGTAATATAACACGTTTTAGTTTACAGTGGAGCCAGGAGCCTAAACTGGGGAAGCGGCAGGACAGGGCCGCACCTGAACATGTCGGCTTGAGCAGGCGAGAGTCAAGACGCCGCACCAAACTTTGAAAAACGTTTTGAAAGGAACTTACTTGGCTTCATCTTCAATTAAATAATGAGTTGCCGCGGAAAAAGAGCGATTATCACCACACAACGGAGCCCTACTCGTGCGCTGTGAGACCTCGACTCTAAAGACAATATTCCATGGAAAAATGTTTGGACATGACCTCGCAAATATCTCATCACCAACAAGCAAAGGGAAATCTGCTACAAACTTCTACATCGCTGTTATCCGCTAAAGAATCATCTTAGAAGAACAATGGACACAAACTGAAAAATAAAACCACCTCTGACTTATTTGGGACCTGCCCAGACTCTGCGTGTTTTTGAGTAATTCATTTTCAGTATATCGCACTCCTTGGACATGTTGAGACACTTTACGTTGCACACCACCACCAGTCACCCACACTGCCTCGTTTAACTCTTTCCCCCATGAAGACGACATTTGACGACCCCCTTGTTTCCTTAATGACGTGTTTTGACTCCTCCGCTGTTTCACTAAAGACGTGATTTGACGAGCATTAGAAATGGTTCCAGTTTTTCACATTTAAACAGAGGCTGCGATAGGTCGGGGCCACTACAACCCACACTAGACTGACCAATAGGATTCAAGGATACGTTTTCGCTGATTTTTTCAGAAGTAGTGACGATTGTAGCTTCAGGAAAACCACAACACCAAACACGAGCAATGGAAAAATCGCGGCGCACAGCTTTATAAATAATGAGGAGCGGGCGTATTTTATGGATAAGTTTAGAGAAAGTGACTTTTATAGATTTCAAAGTGATGATGAAGTTGATTATAAAGTAGAAAACAGCGATAGCGACGGACTTTCAGAGTGAAACTTACAAAGATGAGAATGCCGCTGATGGGTCTGTGTGGAGTCCGAACAAAATATCGGGACCTTTATTTTCGGATTATGGACCAAAATTGCCCCGAAATCTGGATGTTGCTCAGGCGAGTCCTTTGAAATATTTCAATCTTTTTTTTCAAGATGAGATGTACGACAGAATTGCTCTGCACACAAGAAAGTAGCTTCATTTTCAGTGAGCTGTTATAAACCTGTAAATGAGTTGAATCACATTCAAAAATCCATAAATGAAGAGTTCAGAGTCTAAGGTTTTCAGAGATACCAAATATGTCTGTGTTTCAATAAAGGTCATGAGTGTAAAAATCATTTATAATCACTGGTGAAAGTCTGTTTTCTTTTATGCAATTAGGCTCTGTGGGTCGCCCTAGTAATACATGTATGGGTTGTTCCTAGTAGACGAGTGAAGTGTCTTGCCCAAGAACGCAGCACAATAAGCCCTAAAGTCACTGCCGCCCCGCTGTGACATCTAGTATTCCCAGATTATGATCAGTTAATGTGTGATCTGTCCCAGGATGCACCCCGCTGTGTGACAGGGATCAGTGACACGACCTGCAGCCAAACTCCATAGTGCAGATGAAATGGATCTTCACAGGGAACTGTACACAGCCCCCCCCCCAACACTCTGCACCGTGTACGTGAAAATATACATGAGTTGTTGTCGATATAGTTCATTTTACTGACAAAAACGAAACGCAAATGGAAGAAGAAGCAGTAATGATGAGTAGAATGATGAGGCTGGAACAGAAACGCCGTGAAGAAGAAGGGCATGAGGAGACTCTATTTGCGTTTCTCTTGGTTTCAATTACATAAAAAGAACATCATTTAAAACTCACGACCCCCCCGCCTTCCACAACACAACCATTCACACATCCCCGAGACAGATCCGGTTAGAAATCTTAGTGCGGTGAACTAATAATATTAAAGAACAAGAACATACAGACTCAAAGATTGGGATGCGTCTAAACTCAAACTGTACAATCTGGAAGTATTTCTATTTATTCAAGCCAGACTACATACAAACTCATCTAAAGAACACGCCTTTGTGCATTTAAGAGACACTCCAAAAATCATCAGGACTTAAGACTTCAAACTTCATAATATCACAGTTGCTGTTTACACTTAAAGGTTGTATGGAGGATTTTTTTTGTTTCAAATTGTCAATGATAGATTATAGAGATGCAGTAGCCTTGTAATTATGATGACCAAAAAAAAGAGAATAAAAATTCATCAACTCTGGACGTGGTGGGGCTAAACATTTGCCAATAGATAACGACACTGCCTCGTTATCTGTGAGCTGACAGGCTGTCAATCAATCTCCCTACGTTTCTAGTGTAACTGACTTGCCTGCGCGCGCCGGTTACGTGGTTTACGTACGTCTGTCACGCAGTCCACAGACGCAAGACGCTGTTTACTCCACCAACGCAACGGTTCTTAGCGGCTTTTTTTGACCTATATCTTCCTCGCAGTTCGCACAAAGTTTGTTGCAATGGCGACAAGAATCCAGGAGCAGTTCGCCGCAAAAGAAAGTCCGTTTTTGAGGTCGCTGAAAGAAGAAGACAAGGGGAAAAGCAGCGAAGCCAAACTAAGGTGATTCTTGAAGATTCATTCCAGCGATGGCGCGACTGAAGCAGACGCAGGGTCTAAAGACTGACACACTGGTCAACAAATTACTCCTGGACAGGAAACTTCTGCTTATTATGAAAACGTACTTTATTTCCAAGAGCTAGACAAACGTTTTTCAGGACACGAATGTGATATCCTATGTCTGAAAACGTAATTTTCAAGGCAAAGAAAGAGTCCGCTTGCTGCTGCGTGTTGTAGCTAGTTCATTCGCACTGAATCTCTGAACAACCTTCTCTGCACCCCTTTCCTGCTCCTCTCCCCTCTCCCTGCTGCCCGTTCCGCTCTTCCCCCTGCTCCTCATTTCTCGTCCGCGCACGAAATGTCCGCGCACCCCCTCCCCCCGCTCCTCACTTCTCCGTCTTGCCTAACCAACACTGTAGTTAGTTGTTTACAAGTCATGTGCAGCACACCGGCTGTAAACAAACCTGTTTCTGGCGTAAGGAGGAGGCGGGGGAGGAGGCGTTTCTACGTAGGAGCTGTAGGGGAGGGGGGGGGGGTGGTTTCACGCATGCGCAACATTTGAAAAAGGACAAACAGTCGCTGGATTTCTCGTTCCTTGGAAAATGCTCTATACAACCTTTAACTCTTGTGTATCCCTTTGGTCCTTTGTGACAAAAACATACACTGGAAAAGAATAACACAATATTTTTATGCAGTTTGGATTTTTGTCCAACTTTTTTTTTTTTTATATCATTGTCTTCATTTACTTCTGCTCTAATCATACGTACCAAATATTATATAATATTTAGAAATTTTAACCCCTTAAATGCCATTTTGACAACAAAAGTCTCAAACTATGTGCATGAAAAAAATAATAAAATTTAATATTTTATCTGTATCTTTCAAGTAATTTTAATTTGTTTGTGTTGGGATTATCAGAGGCTGGGGCTTCTCTAGAACACACCCAGATCATTTTACTCAAATATCTACGTCTCTGGACTTCAATCTGGACTCATATGAACAAATGTCTTTCTATTGATAATGTATAGAAAGACAATTGTATGTATCTTTGTAATGGAAGATACACAATAAATAGAATATCAAAAAAAAACAAAAAACACAAAAACAAAAAACATTTAAAAGGTTTTCAACACCAAAGAATAAAAAATAAATCAAAAAGTAAAAATAAACGGGCAAAGTTATGCCACTAAAAAAGCTATTTAGAATGGAAGTCAATGGGACAAAAATGTACCTAAGGACCACGGGTAGGGGGCAAAAATATCAAAATATCGATATATCGTATCGTTTAATGTGATGATACAGTATCGATATTGTGGACTGCTGTATCGATAGACCACCAAGAGTATTTTTTGGTATATTTTAGTAAATTACTTTGTTACAGCGCTACAGTTTGGTTGCTTGTTTAGAGGAAGAAAACTCATTTATGCGACACATTTGACATTTTCACAGTTTTGATGATTAAAAAGTTTGTGTTTCATATGAACTTTTCACAAGAAGTGGTTTAACAAAGACTTTTAGTAATCACAGTCATGACTTAGCCTTTATTTTGTATTGAAACGTATGGAATCGATTTGAAATATATCGTATCAAATCAAAAGTGCACTGTATCGGGATATGTATCGTATTGTGGCCTATGTATTGTGGTATGTATCGTATCGGCAACTACTTAATGATACCCAGCCCTAACCACGGGTGTGACTATTTTGATTATAAACCGTTCAATTAGTGTGATCCTGAAAGAAAACACAGAAATTAAATAAAAATACATCACAAAATACACAAACTGGACAATTTTGGTGCTATTTAATGCAATATAGCCACAGTTATACAAAAAAGAAAAGCTGAGATGTGACAAAAATGTACCGAGGGGTGCAGGAGGGTTAAAGGTGCACTGTGTGTGTACTGTTCATTCACTGTATGATTGTTTACATCAGGCATGTCCAAACTATTAGTCCTTGGGCCAAATGCGGCCCTCGGACAATGTTTTCTCGGCCCTCAGGCTTCCAGGTGAATTGGCCCAAATTATCTTCCTTGATAAAGCGAGTATTGAATATTTCGTGTGTGGTTTTAAAGATTAGAAGTATGAATAAAGACTGATGGCTCATTCTAACATGTTTAAACGTGCACATATTTCAATTATTCTCTGTACTGAGCACCAGTCTATGGCCCTCGATTGGCCCTCTGCTTCATCTGTGTTTACATATGTGGCCCTTGATGAAAAAAGTTTGGACACTCCTGGCTTACATGAAACTCAGCAAAGAGATTCACAGGCACATTTTAATCCTTTCTGCTGGATGCTCTCTGTAAATCTTGTATCTTTTATTCAGTGAAGTCAACAGAGTCACGATACTTGAACTCCTGCACTTGAGGCAGGGTGAGCGTGAGATTGACAGGTGGATCGGTGCAGCGTCGGCAGTGATGCGGTCGCTGTATCGGACCGTTGTGGTGAAGAAAGAGCTGAGATGAAAGGCTCTCGATTTATTGTCAGTCTACGTTCCTGCCCTCACCTCTGGTCATGAGCTCTGGGTAATGACTGAAAGGACGAGATCGTGGATACAAGTGGACGACATGAGTTTCCTCCGCAGGGTGTCTGGGCGCTGCCTTAGAGACAGAGTGAGGAGCTCAGTCTGATGAGAGGAGCTCGGAGTAGAGCCGCTGCTCCTCCACGTCGAGAGGAGCAGCTGCAGGTGGCCTTGGTGTGGTATAGGATTTTGACCGCGCGGTGAGGTGACCCCGGGGTCAACATACCACGGTCAGAATCCTATTATAGTATGTTGACCCCCCCCATGAAAATCTATATTTTATTAATAAAGAACTTGAATTCTTTAGAAAAACTTTGAACATTAATACTATATCCGCAAATTAAAACATTTAAAAGTGTTTTTTGAAGAACTCACATGCAGTTTTTATGTCGATTAGAACTTTTGAATGTTAAAAATGACTTATATTTTACTGAAAATGAGATAAATAGTTATTAATGAGTTCAGTAATCAAAGTGATGTATAATGATTTGGAATCTTGTTAAAATAGACAGGGCTGATGAGTTGAGTCGTTCAATAGGGGATATGAGAAGATTTGATAAAGATCATTAGATAAACAGAAGTTAAACAGATGATAGGAGAAGATTTGTTAAATGGTTTCTGTAATCGATAACTTCACTTAAAATTAAATGTGTTAAAATGGTTGTTTTAAACCCAACAGACTAATGATCAAAGCAACAAGGCTAATAACACAACATGACTAAATTTAAGGTCATTATCTTTACAATCCATCGCCTAAATTGAATTAAAAAAGTGACAAGATTGCGAAGTATATGCAATTTTAACAAGACGTTACATTTACACAAAATACCAAGTCGTTCAAAACATTAAAATAATAAATGCTATCTCACACCGGGCATGTCCCACCGGAAGGAAAACCCTGGACACGCCGGAGGGACGAATGTCTCTGGACTGGCCTGGGAACACCTCGGGATCCCCCTGGAGGAGCTGGAGGAAGTGTTTGGGGTGAAGGAAGTCTGGGAGTCCCTGCTTAGACTGCTGCCCCAGCGACTCGGCCCCGGACAAGCGGAAGAAAACGCACAGACGGATGGAAGTCGGTAGAGTCATTATTGTGCGACGGGCTTAAAAATCAGGATTTTGTTTTTCATTCGCCCGCCTCTCGCACAGGCCCTAAAGAATCATCTTAGAAGGACAACGGACACAAACTGAAAAATGAAACCTGGACCTGCCCAGACTCTACAACATGTTGAGACACTTTACGTTGCACACTCTAACCACCACCAGTCACCCACACTGCCTCGTTTAACTCTTTCCCCCATGAAGACGACATTTGACGACCCCCTTGTTTCCTTAATGACGTGTTTCGACTCCTCCGCTGTTTCACTAAAGACGTGATTTGACGACCATTAGAAACGGTTTTGGTTTTTCACATGTAAACAGAGGCTGCGATAGGTCGGGGCCACTACAACCCGCACTAGGCTGACCAATAGGATTCAAGGATACGTTTTCGCAGACATTTTTTCCGAAGTTAATCGAAGTAGTGACGATGGTAGCATCTGGAAAACCACAACACCAAACACGAGCGATGGAAAAATCGCGGCGCACAGTTTTAGAAATAATGAGGCGCGGACGTATTTTATGGATAAGTTTAGAGAAAGTGACTTTTATAGATTTCAAAGTGATGATGAAGTTGATGCGGCACGACTCAGTGGAATACAGGTTAGTGTGACCATATTTGCGTTTGTCAAAACCAGGACACCGTACGGGGTGAGGGGACTCGTCATCGACATTGAACGACTCTCACCTGGCAAAACTTTTTAATGTTTTCGGTGTCCTGGTGAACTTTTTCCCACTGGACATTGAAACATATGTGCTGCTTTGTGCACATGGACTCACACTTGTCCCGATCGGAACGGAAAGTGTGGAATTTCTTGTACAAATCATCGTTAAATACACATTTGTGCCTCGGTACGTTGCAGACTGACCCACTGTTTGTGTCTCGCTCCTTCTGAGTCACAGAGAGCTACATGTCCGGACCCCTGTTTCAATCAATCAATCAATCAAAAACTTTATTAATCCCAAGGGGCAATTCAGTTCGCACATCTCTGGTCACGCACAATATATAAATATAAATAATAAAGAAAAAGAAAGACAGACACCTCAGTGCATCAGGGGCACAGTAACAAATTCACTTTCCATTTAAAATCCTTATGGCAGAAGGAATAAAAGATTTGGCGTAACGGTTGGTCTTTTGCTGTGGGGTGACATAGCGCCTCCCAGAGGGCATTTTCATGAACTGTAAGAGCAGAACATGGTTAGTCTGGCTCAGTTTGACCTTAGTCTTTTGTAACACCCGATGTCTCCACACAGACGCCAAATCCTCCGTCTGAACACCACTGATTTTGCTGCAAACTTTTACAATCTGTGTTATGGCCCCAGGCCTTAGTTGTAATATTTCTGCAGAGTTCTCTTGATTCCTGCTGCACGAGCCCTGGTCTGTGATTGGTGGGGCAAGTCCACGCCCACCTCACCTGCAGCCACCGCCCCCTATTTAAGGAGACTGCCAGCACCTGTTCGGGGCTGCTGGTCTTGGTGGTCAGTCTGCCATTTTGGTTTTGTGTTTGTGTTTTAGTTCAGTTCTGTTTTGTGCCTTTTTTGATTTGGTCACTCGATTCTGTTTGTGGGTTTATGTGGTTTAATTTGGGGAACTTGTGTTTTAGTTTAGTGTGTGTCCCTAAGTTTTACCACTCGTTATTGTGTAAACCTTTTGTGGCACAAAACTCTGTTTATTCTGTTGTTCTGTTTCTTAGTTTAGGTTGTTTTCTGTATATTTTTAGTCTTTTGTTAATTTACCTTTACATTCCTGTTAATTAAACATTATTTAATTTATTCCATTTTACATCTTGGTTTTATTTTTGTTACTTCCCTCACCCCAAACGAGCTGGGTCGTAACAATCTGGTTCAGACTGTTCTTGTCTTTCACAGATAATCCATAAAACCAACAGATAAAAGAAAAGGTCAGCAAACTTTCAATAAAGAATGATAAAAATTATTTAAAATATTAGACGATACATTAAAAGAGCTGAGCTTCCGCATCAAGTGAACCCGCTGCTGTCCTCGTTTGACGATGTGCTCAGTGTTCTTATCGAACCTTAGAGAGGAATCAAACACAGTTCCCAAGTACTTATAAGAGTCGACCATTTCTACTGCTTCAACATGGATGGAACTGGCTGTTGGGCTGTGGTGCAGGTGGTTTGGTCTCCCTACGCTACGCACAGCGACCTACATTCGGTTTGTCGATTAAAATGAACATAATCGATGAAATTCTTAATGTTCAATTATCGATTAATCGAATAATCCTGCCCATCCCCAGTGAGGAGTGAATGAGACACAAGTGGACCGGCCCTGTGGCTGAGCTAACACTGCCGCGCACCTGTCGCCTGCCCTGCTCCTGTCACCCCGCCGCTGCCTTGCCTCGTCTGCACCTGTTGCCCGGTCTCCTGTTTCTCTGCTCCTGCCCTGCTCCTGTCGCTCAGCCTCTGCCCCTGCTCTACTGTGCTCCTGCCCTGCTCCTGACACTCCTGTCACTCCTGCCCTGCTTCTGTTGCTCCTGCAACTCCTGCCCTACTCCTGCCTTGCTCCTGTCGCTTCTGCCCTGCTCCTGTCGCTCCTGCCCTGCTCCTGTCACTTAGCCCCTGCTCTACTGTGCTCCTGCCCTGCTCCTGTCGCTCCTGCTCTGCTCCTGTCACTCCTGCCTTTCTCCTGTCACTCCTGCCCTACTCCTGTCGCTCCTGCCCTATTCCTGTTGCTCACTCCTGCCCTACTCCTGTCACTCGCTCCTGTCCTACTCCTGTCACTCCCTGCCTTGCTCCTGTCGCTCCTGTCGCTTAGCCCCTGCTCCTGTCACTCCTGCCCTGCTTCTGTCGCTCCTGCAACTTCTGCCCTACTCCTGTCGCTCCTGTCACTCCTGCCCTACTCCTGTCACTCCTGTCGCTCGCTCCTGCCCTACTCCTGCCTTGCTCCTGTCGCTCCTGCCCTGCTCCTGTCGCTCCTGCCCTGCTCCTGTCGCTTAGCCCCTGCTCTACTGTGCTCCTGCTCTGCTCCTGTCTCTCCTGCAACTCCTGCCCTACTCCTGTCGCTCCTGCCCTACTCCTGTCACTCGCTCCTGCCCTACTCCTGTCACTCCTGCCTTGCTCCTGTCGCTCCTGTCGCTTAGCCCCTGCTCCTGTCACTCCTGCCCTGCTCCTGTCGCTCCTGCCGCTCCTGCTCTGCTCCTGTCACTCCTGTCGCTCCTGCTCTACTGTGCTCCTGCCCTGCTCCTGCGCTCCTGCTCTCTCCTGCCCTGCTCCTGCGCTCCTGCTCTACTGTGCTCCTGCCCTGCTCCTGTCGCTCCTGCTCCTGCTCTACTGTGCTCCTGCCCTGCTCCTGTTGCTCCTGCCTCTGCTCCTGTCGCTCCTGCTCTGCTCCTGTCGCTCCTGTCGCTCCTGCCGCTCCTGCTCTGCTCCTGTCACTCCTGCCGCTCCTGCTCTGCTCCTGTCGCTCCTGCCCTGCTCCTGTTGCTCCTGCTCTGCTCCTGTCGCTCCTGTCGCTCCTGCCCTGCTCCTGCGGCTCTGATCGACACTGACAGACCCACGGCTCTAATGTGGATAATGGTTTCAGTGGAATACAAGCTCTAACCTGGGGATGTACAAAATATGTTTACTATTTGTCCACTTAGAATTAGCCTTAAGCCTCCGCCACAGATCCATATTTAGTTTGGCCCAACCACCTGCCGAAATATGTAAAGAATAAAAGCCTTAAGCACCTTGAAAAGAGAGCTGGTAGTATCTTCTCTGGACTAGTTTGTGGTAAATCAAGGTCTCTGGTTCAAGGTTTGTGGGTGATTCTATAATGAGAGGCACATTTCGCTTCAGGAAAATTATTTGGTTATGTTATGAGGTTCTTTTTTTAGACCGAGAGTTTGTTTTCATACCCGACAGCTTCGACTGCTCACTAGTGGTCACGTGATGTTGCTGTGACGTGTCCGGTCAGCTGATGTAAACAGGTTTTCAGCTGAACGGACACGTCACAGCAGTAGTTTTATTTAAAGAAAAGTAACTAACAATATATCAGTATCAAAATATTATTCAAGCAGGAGTAACTTTTTCACTGACACAATTTCAAAACTTTTCTATGACTTTTTCATGACATAAAGTGAATTTTCCATGACTTTACAGCACCTAAATGTGTAGAATTGATCAGACTTATGAAATGTTAACTCATTCCGCTCACCTTATGGTTTGGGATTATAGTTTTTTAACATTCAAAATCTAAAAATTTACTGTCGTCTCTATGAAACAAAAGGTGCAGACGTTCGGAAATAATCATACACAGTCAACAGAACGCTATAGCTGCGCGAAAGAGATACTAAAATCCCATGACTTTTCCAAATCTTTCATTGAATTTACAAATTTCCATGACTTCCTTGATTTCCATGACCCTGGAGTGAAAAACCCTGAGCAGGACATTTCTTTAAAACCTACTCAAGCAATCTATCCATCTGTGTGTACTGTGAAGGTGTGTGTAATACCTTAGAGCCTGTTTACACGAGAACGCTTGCGGACAAAAACTACAAAATATTTTATTGAATGTGCTTTTCGTTTAGACGGTGATGGCGTTTTGAGGCTTAAAAATGCAAAAATCTAAAATCTGAAAGTTGAATTAGGGCTGTCGCGATAACTGCAAAAATGAATCACAGAGGTACTATGGTGCACCTGACCAACGTGACCTGACCCAGAGTCCTGCACAGGTCCATTTTTGGAGACCCACACCCGCCTGGACCAGGACTTCTAGGAGGAACTAGGACTAAAACAGGACTGAACCAGGACTGAACCAGGACTCACTGTTGGGACTGACCCGGAGGTGCACCCGTGTGGACCGTCAGGTGATCACAAAAGACCGGCATACAGCTCCGCGCCCCACGAAGGTAAGCGCAGCCGTTGCCCGATCGCTCTTTGTGGACACCCTGCTCCGCGTGCTCGGGGTTCTCTCTCTTAAGTCCGCAGGTACCTGACCCGGTGCAGGATTCTGACCCGACCTCCTGCCACAGTGAGAGCTGGAAAGATGCAGCGGCACTTGTTCCAAAGCCAAATGTTACTTCTCCCACGCTACACACGCTATATTAGCACGACAACCAAGGTAGCGTCGCCATAGCTTTTCCGTCTACACTGCCCAAGACGCAAAACACTGGTCAGATTTGCTCAGGTCGCATACACGTTTACATCACATACATACAGTACACACAAACCTGACATGCATACCCAATCAAATTCCACACACTTTTGCGTCATCGTATGCATGCACATTTCCTCCTGACGCAACTCCACTTTTGCGTTTTCTGTTCAGACTACGGATGGGCATTCGATGAAATTTTATTAATCGATCGTCAGTAGAATTAATGATTGTTTTTCGATTAATCATTAATGTTTTTATATAATAAGTATCATCTATTTTATGTAAAAATTATCATCTTTTATTATTACTATTACTAATCTGCATAAATAAACTCAGCTTTACAACATATAAACCATAAACACTCTAGAGCCACATCAGCCCGTTTGACATTATAATGTGTTTAATGCAGTTTTGCACAAGTTTTACAGAAACAAAACTTAAAACCGCATCGCTAATTTGCATAAACTAAGTGAAGGAAAAAAAACAAACGCTGTTGTGCTGTGATGCGGTTCAGATTCTGTTGGACTAAACGACACGACTCAGTGGATATAGATGTTCTTTCTGTGACAGAGGGATGTTGATGCTGAAGGTGAGTCTGTTCTGTGTGTCGCGATGTTTTCAAAGATCGTACGTGTGCAGGTTTAGCGCAGTTCTTTATGTTGCAGTAACCGGGATACAGCTTTTACATGCACCATGACGAAACCGGGACATTGATGTGCTGTAAACACACTCACTGAGTCGTACAGTGTCTCCAAGGAAGTGCCAGAGCCCAAACGTGGGACTGAGGCCGCAACTCCAGAGTTTGCGCTGTCAGACGCAGCTTCATATCTACGCACAGAAACCTACATTCAGTTTGTCGATTAAAAATTAACGTAATCGACGAACTTCTTAATGATCAATTATCGATTAGTCAACTAATCCTGCCCATCCTTAGTTCAGACCGTCATTACATAAACGTAACCTTACTTTCCTGCTACCAAGCCAAACACGCTCTTAACTGTGCCCTTCATCACGTCCTCATCGTCTTCACATCACATCACAGTAACTCAGGACAAAAAAGTCAGCAAGTTTGAACAAAATGTGACGCTGTGGGCTGGATAAGCGATGCACAAATGTTTAGGGCGTCCCAAGAATGGATCACACCTGCCAATCACCAAAATACAGAAGCTTTTACAACCGTGGGCCCTGCGTCCTGCCCCTGCCCCGCACCCCGCTGGACCCGGGACCCTGGCCTGTCCTCCTGAAGAGCTCCTGAGCGTGTGCCGTGTGCTCACTAAATATAGTCTTAAACTGAATTCCAACATAAATGTATCTTTAAACGTCCTGTTCTTGTATATTTTTTCTCCGTGTAATTGAGCAAAATGTGTCTTTCCCCAGTGAAAATATATTCTAAGCAGCTCTTGGCATCAAAATATCAAAATAAGTTCCACATCCAATTAGAAATGTCACTCTTTCTTAATCAGGAAGTGCTTTTAGCTTTACTATCACACCAAAACTCTGCACTGGTCTCTGAAAATTGTCCAAAGCGCCTGTCATGATGAATAATTAGGATGTTCAGAATTAGTTACGTCAATGAGGAATATCTTTAGATCACTGTAAGCTAAAACTAAATAAACCATCAATACCTGGAATTTGATGAATGGATGTTATTAGAAGCAGAGATGCCAAAATGTACTGCTCAAAAAATGTAAGGAATACTCTGAAAACACATCAGATCTCGATGTAAAAAAGAAAAAAAGTTGGATATCTATACAAATATGGGCAGAGCAATGTCTTAGGAACAAAAGGATGTCATTTCTTTTAATGGAACAACAGGTGCAACAATGAGACGGTCCCTAAAACAGAACTGGTTTTGCATGTGGAGGTCATTTCAAGTTGATTATTTTAAGGTCATTCCTTCAGAAGTTACACACATTGTCCAACATTAATGTGTCTCTCAGCACAATCTCTGGAACATGGAGGAGATTTCAAGAGACATTTCCTCTTGGAGAGCTGGACAGGGCCGTAGAAGCTCCAGACGACCACCGGTGTGAATGTCTCTGTCCATGAGGGCAGGTTGAGGGTGCCATGTCTTGTAGTGGGTCCTGTGATCACTCCCCAGCACCATGGAGCTCCACTGGCGTTTGCTAGACCACACCAGAGCAGCTTCACCCTGAGCACCTGTGATAGATGTGGAAGAGTCTGGAGAACATGAGAAGAACACTCTGCTGCCTGCAAAATCGTTCAGCATGAGTGGTTTGGTGGTGGGTCAGTGATGTTCTGGGGAGGCAGATCCATGGAGGAACTCACAGACCTGTACCAGCTAGAAAACGCCCGTCTGACGCCATTTGGTATCGGGATGAAATCCTCAAACTCATTGTCAGACCCTTCACTGGTGCAGCAGGTCCTGGTTTCCTCATGATGAACAACGATGCTCGGCCTCATGTGGCAAGAGAACCTGGAGGATGAAGGGACCAAGAGAACCTGGAGGATGAAGGGACCAAGAGAACCTGGAGGATGAAGGGACCAAGAGAACCTGGAGGATGAAGGGACCTTTTGTTCCTAAGGCATTGCTCTGTCCATATTTATATAGATATCCAGCATTTTTCAAATTGAGATCTGATGTGTTTTCAAAGTGTTCCTTGGTTTACAGTCAGAATGTTGCAGGTTTGTCACCGGGTCTTTTTGTGCAGAGTTTGCATGTTCTCCCTGTGCCTAGGTGGGTTTTCCTCTGGGCACTCCAGTTTCCCCCATCGACCCAAAACATGCACACGAGGTCAAATTCTTCAGCTAAAGTAATCCTGACCGAGAGCGCTAAACACTCACCCACAATGCACCGTCACAAATCACACAAACAATGACAAACCCCACAAAACAATCACACAACAGAGAGTACAGACAGAGGAGGCACCAGAGTGTGGAAAAGCGTTTTATGAGACGAATGCATTATTTATCATATTATAATTACCTCGAGACAGCGATCTCCACTTTGGTTCTGGCGATCGCAGCAGCTCTGATCGCGCCCTCTATGGCCCGGTCCACTTTCTGTTTGGTCTTGGTGTTCTTCAGAGGGATGAGGTGCTTGCGGATGCCCCGGGCCAGCACGTTGTTCTTGTACTTGCCCTCTTCTTTGCTTCCGTCGGGGAAGATGGTGCATCCGTATCCGTGGCGTTTGTTGTTGAGCCATTCGCCCTCGTACTTCATGCCGTTGGAGCGCTCTGACACGCCGAAGCCGCTGCGCTTGTCGTTCTTCCACTCGCCCATGTAGGACTCCGTGGTGGTGGCGTCCACGTTGTCCTCCAGGGGCAGGTAGTCGTCGGCCGCGTCGCCGTCTCCGAAGCTGATGGTGGAGTTGGCGTCGCTGGAGCTGATGCGGCTCATGGTGCTGTCGCTGTGGGCGGAGCTGCGTTTGCTGGAGATGGAGGAGCGGGAGTCGGACTTCCGGAGGCGCTGCAGACTTCCGAATATGGAGCCGCGGCGGAACAGGCCCTTCTTCTTCTCCCCGCCGTCGCCTTCGGAGTGGAAGTTGAGCACGAAGCCGCCCCTGGTGCCGGCCGGGCTGTCGGAGAGCGTGTCCCGGAGCACCGTGCCGTTGCTCTGCTCACTGCGCAGGGACGCCAGCGAGGTGCGCAGGGGGGAGCGGATCACCGACGCCATGCCGTACGGGACGCTCTGACGCACCCCGTACCCGTGACGCATGCCCCCGGTCCACTGGCCTTGGTACGTACCTGTGGAAACAGAGAAGAACAGGCTCAGTCAGTTTGTTCAAATAACATAAACTAAACCTGCTGGAACTAAACACGATGAAACACACAAGAGGAAAACACCAAAGTAAAAGCTGCTCTGTATCATGTGACGTATGGAGCTACTTTGGTGTGATCTATACATGCATGCACATCAGTATCCCGGTTATGGCAGTGTTCGGGATACTGCGTATACATGCGCGCTGAGAAACCGAGACACTCGTCATCCCGTCATATCCCCGTGTACATGTCTTGACATAATCTTACAAATGCGCAAGCGCAAAAATTAACTTTAATTTTATAAACCAGAAAAAATACAAACCATGAGCTCCTTTAACAGAGGAAGCTCGGGAGGTTTAACCAGCGGTACCGAGCTATGATGTATCCCACAATCCACTGCTCAGATCAAACCCAACAGATTCTTCATTAAAATATTCTGCATAAATAAACTAAATTTTACAACATATAAACCAGAACCAGTATAGAGCCACATCAGCCTGTTTGATCAGATAATTCAGCTCTGATCACATTTGTTTACGTTTCACCGAAACAAAACAGTTCGCTCCTTGTGCCGCTGATGCGATCAACTTCTGTCGGACTAAATGACATGACTCAGTGGATTATGTGTGTTCTTTTTGTGACAAAAGAGGTGCTAATGATGGTGAGTCTGTTCTGTGCCTGTATCGTGTTGGAGATAGTTCATGTTTTAGCTTTTCAGTGATCACACGAGTGCAGGTTTAATGCAGCTCTTTATTTTACAGTAATTTCACTCATGTATGGTCACTTTATTCATGTTGGTCACTTTATTCATGTTGGTCACTTTATTCATGTGTGGTCACTTTATTCATGTTGGTCACTTTATTCATGTGTGGTCACTTTATTCATGTGTTGGTCACTTTATTCATGTTGGTCACTTTATTCATGTGTGGTCACTTTATTCATGTGGTCACTTTATTCATGTGTGGTCACTTTATTTATGTTGGTCACTTTATTCATGTTGGTCACTTTATTCATGTGTGGTCACTTTATTTATGTTGGTCACTTTATTCATGTTGGTCACTTTATTCATGGTGTTACTTTATTCATGTTGGTCACTTTATTCATGTAATGGTCACTTTATTCATGTATGGTCACTTTATTTATGTTGGTCACTTTATTTATGTTGGTCACTTTATTTATGTTGGTCACTTTATTTATGTCACTTTATTTATGTGTCACTTTATTCATGTTGGTCACTTTATTCATGTGGTCACTTTATTTATGTTGGTCACTTTATTCATGTTGGTCACTTTATTCATGCTGGTCACTTTATTCATGTTGGTCACTTTATTCATGTATGGTCACTTTATTCATGTATGGTCACTTTATTTATGTTGGTCACTTTATTCATGATGGTCACTTTATTCATGTTGGTCACTTTATTCATGTTTGGTCACTTTATTTATGTTGGTCACTTTATTTATGTTGGTCACTGTTGGTCACTTTATTCATGTTGGTCACTTTATTTATGTTTGGTCACTTTATTCACTGTGGGTCACTTTATTCATGTTGGTCACTTTATTCATGTTGGTCACTTTATTCATGTTGGTCACTTTATTCATGTGTGGTCACTTTATTCATGTTGGTCACTTTATTCATGTGTGGTCACTTTATTTATGCTGGTCACTTTATTCATGTATGGTCACTTTATTCATGTTGGTCACTTTATTCATGTGTGGTCACTTTATTTATGCTGGTCACTTTATTCATGTATGGTCACTTTATTCATGTATGGTCACTTTATTCATGTTGGTCACTTTATGTTGTCACTTTATGTTGGTCACTTTATTGTTGGTCACTTTTTTCATGTTGGTCACTTTATGTGGTCACTTTATTCATGTTGGTCACTTTTTTCATGTTGGTCACTTTATGTTGGTCACTTTATGTTGGTCACTTTATGTTGGTCACTTTATGTTGGTCACTTTATTCATGTTGGTCACTTTATTCATGTATTTATTCATGGGTCACTTTATTCATGTTGGTCACTTTATTCATGTTGGTCACTTTATGTTGGTCACTTTTATTCATGTCGGTCACTTTATTCATGTCGGTCACTTTATTCATATTGGTCACTTTATTTATGTTGGTCACTTTATTCATGTCGGTCACTTTATTTATGTTGGTCACTTTATTCATGTTGGTCACTTTATTCATGTTGGTCACTTTATTTATGTTGGTCACTTTATTCATGTTGGTCACTTTATTCATGTTGGTCACTTTATTTATGTCACTACGGTTGTGGTGAAAGTGTTTGTCTTTTGGACGCATGTGCACTCAACTCTATGTTGCAGTAACCAGGATACTGTGGCATGTAAACACAGTATCCCGGTTACTATTGGAATAAACCAGCTACACTAACCCGGTTTCAAATAACCAGGACACTGCCATAACCGGGATACTGAAACCGGGTTACTGCGTTTACATGCACCATGAAGAAACCGGGATACTCAAAAAACCCGATCATACCCGGGATACTGATGTGCATGTGTACGCACTCATTGTGTTCAACAGGCTTCACATCTGCCATCTACAGGCGACTTTAGGTACTATGTGGACTAAAGGACATCGTTCACCAGTGATAGAAAACATTCTTTAAGGAGAATTTTACCCATCACAATCTAATAACAGCGATCCACATTCTAGGGCTGGGTATCATTAAGAAGTTGTCGATACGATACATACCTCGATACACAGGCCACGATACGATACATATCTCGATACAGTGCACTTTCGATTTGATATGATATATTTCAAATCGATTCGATACGGTTCAATAAAAAATAAAGACTAAATCATGGCTGTGATACTAAAGTCTTTGTTAAACCACGTCTTGTGAAAAGTTCATATGAAACACAAACTTTTTAATCATCAAAACAGTGAAAATATCAAATGTGTCACATAAATGAGTTTCCTTTCACTCCACAAGCAACAAAACTGTAGCACTGTAACAAAATAATTTAGTAAAACACGTAAAAATACTCTTGCTGATATATCGATACAGTAGCCCACGATATCGATACTAAC
This sequence comes from Boleophthalmus pectinirostris, assembly GCF_026225935.1. Lineage (NCBI taxonomy): Eukaryota > Metazoa > Chordata > Actinopteri > Gobiiformes > Gobiidae > Boleophthalmus > Boleophthalmus pectinirostris. The sequence continues at coordinate 34,350,314 of NW_026571095.1, read as the reverse complement.
CCTAACCCTAACCCAGGGGTGTCAAACTCATTTTGGTCTGGGGGCCGCATCCAACCTACTTTGATCCCAAAGGGGCCGGATCAGAAAACTCATGTCATATAAACCCCAAAAATAACAATAAGTTCAAATATTTGTGCAGAGAAACGCAAATCTATTACAGAAATCTTTTTTAATTGATTAACTCTCTCTTATTATAATATTCTAATATTATGAACAATCTGAAACTTTAAGAAAAATTCAATTTCAACACAATGTTTTAACATCAACTTGTATGTAAATATGTATGTCAATTTTTGTTGTAAAATCCTGCACTCGGCTCCACTTTTCTCATGTTGGACATTTTTCTGATGAGGGTGTCACGGTCAACAGTCAAAAACGATCGTCCTTTAAGAGCGTTTGGAAAGAGACAAGTCTTCATTTGTGCTGCTCTGGTGGGAGGGGCCACGTACAGAGACACTGGAGACGCTGCTGTGATAAACACCACAGAAAATTTACAATATTTTAATAGAAAATATAATTAAAATATTTTAGTAGAAAATCACCCAAGGGCCACATTAAAGGCCTTGGGGGCCGGATCTGGCCCCCGGGCCTTATGTTTGACACCTGTGCATTAAACGATACGATATATCGATATTCTGATATTTTTGCACACCCCTACCACAGTCCCACTCTGATTCTGAATCCAGCCAAACCTTTTTATCATCACTGCACACACGTCAAAGCTCGGGTTTATTTAGCCAAGTTATTGAAAATTATATTGTGTGTTTCTGGACAAAAAGAAAACATAAAACCATCCTGAGAACATGGATGAGACTCAAATATGAAGAGAAGAAAGCAGAGCAAAGTATGAGCCACAAACACAGGAGGTTTAACCAAATCACTCGTCCATGTTTGCACAAATGTCCTAATCACAGTGTCTTACGTAAATAATTTGTTTAAAATGAATCGAATGAGTGACACGTAGATTTATTACAATAACTAAGTAAATAAATAAATAACTCAGTCTCGCCTGATGATGACATTAAATTGATTAGAGAGTGAGGACGGCTCGTTGCACACTGGGGGGTTTCAGGTTCTAATATGTGGTGATGTCAGACTCCAGATCCTGGGCCGGAGCCAGTTTCCATATTCATAAGCTGCGTTCACACCCTAGCATTCGATGATGTCATGATTTCACATGGAGGGTCTATTCGCGGGGTTCAGCCATAACGCCTTCCTCGTCTGAAAGATTTGGTATGACAATCGTACACCGCTGTTATAGCAATAACACAATTCAAATCAAAATTCAGAATATGATCTAAGGCTACGTTCAGACTGCAGGCTTAACGCTCAATTTGGATTTTTTTGTGAAATCCGATGTTTTTTTGCGAGGTCGTGTTCACATTTCCAATTAAATTGAATGTGACTTGACCTGTATGTGACTCCTGTGTGAAACGACCCGAAAGTGTCCCGCATGTGCACTGGAGACACGACGAACGACGTCAACCACAGCGATCGCGTCTCTGTGTTTACAGAAGTTGTCCAAACATGGACGCAGCATCGAGCACCTGGAGATTTTAAAGTTCCTCTCGTACCGGAGCCAGAACATGAACAACTTACTTGTTTTAAGGAGGAGATTGAGAAGGAGAAAGACGAGGTTTTTGGCCGTGGTGTTTTGTAGAACAGTGGCAGCGACGTCCGTTGAAAGGAACGTGTGGATGTGGAGACGGAGCCAAGAGTGGTGAGTGGTGATGTGCTTCACTTCAGTGGCACAGAGTTCATTAACAATTTTCACCTAATTCAGCGCAAAATAGTGACATTTGTGTCTTGTTGATAACGTGTAGGTGGATGAATGCACTTTGGCCGTTCAGACTGAAGTCACATGTCAAAAGATCAGATATGTATCAGTTTTAGGAGCACATATCCAAGTGTCCTGGGTCACATTTGAAAAAAATCTGATCTGTGTGGTTCAGACTGTCATTAAAAGATCAGATACAGGAGCATAGGGGCCAAAAAACTTGGATTTGGGTCACTTCAGGCTGCAGTCTGAACACAGTTTATGTTATGTTGAAGGGGGGAAGTTGTTTGTATGAAACCATGAATTAACTGAGAGATTCACTGTTTTTGGACCAAACTTATCCACAATTGTTGAACCATGTTATTATTTGTTCTCCACAAACTTGGCACATTTATACTACGGCCTAAAGTTCTTTCAATTAACAAGAACATCTTTAGGGTTGAATAATGCCATCACTTTCTGAAGCTATTTTAAAATAAGTAATAATTTCACTTTTGTTTATTTGTACTGACACAGAAGATGTTAAAACAGGCATGTCCAAACTATGGCCCGTGTGCCAAATGTGGCCCTCAGACAAATTTTTCTTGGCCCTCAGGCTTCCAGGAGAATTGGCCCAAATTACCTTGCATCAACGAAAAAGTTAACTTTTTATTGCAACTTCAATTCAATGTTTAAGCAAAACTATTATTAAACATTAGTTTTAATAAGCTCCAGGTTTAACATTACGTATCTCGAAAGAAGATAAAACATGCAGATTTTTAATAAATATTTTGTTTGGTCCACGACTTAGTCCCAGTTTTTAATTTTGGCCTCTGTGAATTTGAGTTTGACACTCCTGTCTTATGGTTTGGGATTATAGTTTTTAACATTCAAAATCCTGTCAGTGCATTTATTGTCGTCTCTTTTAAACAAAAGGCACAGAAATAGAATAGAAATAATCATAATAGCCTCATGAGAACTTAAAAGAACACTGTAGTTGTGTGAAAGAACTACTACAATTCCATGACTTTTCCAGGATTTCCATGACTGTGGGAACCCTGTATAGCAGGGGTCTCCAACCTATAGCTCTCCACCCCCTTCCAAGAAGCTCGCCAAGGGATTTTGGAATTATATGTATTGCACTGAATAATTCAAATTTGATTGATTAAATGCCTATTTCCCTTTGCAAATGTGTCATTTAGGCTGTGTTCAGACTGCAGCCTGAAGTGACCCAAATCCAATTTTTTGGCCCCTATGTTCCTGTATCTGATCTTTTAATGTCAGTCTGAACCACACAGATACGATTTTTTCAAATGTGACCCAGGACACTTGGATATGTGCTGCTAAAACTGATACATATCTGATCTTTTGACATGTGACTTCAGTCTGGACAAAGTGCATTCATCCACCTACACGTTATCAACAAGACACAAACGTCACTATTCTGCGCTGAAGTAGGCGAAAATTGTTAATGAACTCTGTGTCACTGAAGTGAAGCACATCACCACTCACCACTCTTGGCTCCGTCTCCACATCCACACGTTCCTTTCAACGGACTGAACCACAAAACACCACGACCAAAAACCTCGTCCTTCTCCTTCTCAATCTCCTCCTTAAAACAAGTAAGTTGTTCATGTTCTGGCTCCGGTACGAGAGGAACTTTAAAATCTCCAGGAGCTCAATGCTCACGTCCATGTTTAGACAACTTCTGTAAACACAGAGACGCTCGCTGCCGTTGACGTCGTCGTGTCTCCAGTGCACATGCGGGACACTTTTGGACCGTTTAACGTTCACACTGGAGTCACATACAAGTCACATTTAATTGGAAATGTGAACGATCTCGCAAAAACATCGGATTTCACAAAAAATCCAAATTGAGCGTTAAGCCCTGCAGTCTGAACGTAGCCTTTGATGCCTAATTTTGTGCTCTGATGAATGGATAATGGGTTATGTATTATAAGAATCTAACTGTACCTCATCTACACCTCGTCATGGCTCTTATATTTACTACATTTCTTGCGACTGCTAAAATGGCATTTTCATTTTACAAAAGCAACGCACAGAAGGAAAAAGGTTGAAGACACCTGCTGTATAGAGATTCTACAATGTTCCGTGAATGGGGACTATTATAAATCATATCCAGAAGTTACATTTGGGTCATTCCACGCCATTTCAACAAATGGCCCACGACACGGCAAGTTTTGAGAAAAAAATACCAAATAGTCCCTTACTATCATGTACCAACCCTGTGAAGTTTTAGTGACTTTCGATCAATACTTTTCAAGTTACAGCTCATTTAGTGAGGGGAGTATGTGTCCATTTACGGGCCCAAAATCGCATCATTTTTTCACATTTTAAGTATCACACATAGAGGGCTGAAATTTTGTAGGCTTGTGCTCCTCTACTCTGTGTTCAAATAACATCTATCGAAAGTTTGGTATCTCAACTTATTGTCATTTTATATTTGGGTCTGGTCAAGTAGTAACGGAGGGAAACAGGGGCAGATTTTTGACATTCAAATGTCTCTTATTCAGAAACTAGAGGAACTATTGAAATAAGTAAAGTATCAGAATGTAGGAAAGAGTTACACTCCAACAGGGTCAAGTTAAACCTGTGATATTCTTTCAAGTTGTTGACAAAAATTTTAAAAAACTCATGTCGGTAACGGAGGGAATGAAATATGCAGCACTTTTTGGGCAATAAATCCAAACAGTGATAACTCTTGGTTCTCACTTACATATCCTTAACAAACTGGTTTGAATATTTGCTTCATATAGTTTTCTACCATATGGTACAAGATTAGGTTGAAAAACCTCTTACTTTTTGAGTCATGAGATTTTTTATTAAGAAAGGTCATGGTAACGGAGGGAAAAGTAACGGAGGGAAAATTGTGCAAACAAGTAGAAGGTGCAGGATTTTACATAATTTGTCGCTTTTTTTCTTTTGAATAATTTAATATTACTTCAAAATGAAAGGAAACTATTTCTATAAAATTTGTCAGTCCTTCCAAGCAAATTTGTATCATTTTAAATACTTTTTTTTTTTTTTAAATCATGTACCTTCATCAACAGTTCAAAGATGGAATAACACAAGATATGATGAAATACATCCATTTATTTACATGATTTGCAGGTCTTTGAAATTTGGGAAATAATTTTTGTTCCATGTTTCATACATGGTCTGTTTAAAACATATGGAACTTTAGAACCAAAAATGGTACAGAAAAAAGGTCAACAGTTTCATAAACTAGAGTACATATGTATCTGTTCAATACATTTTTATATCAGATGAATTAACTTGAATTTTTGGCCTTGTTGTTTACTTCTGCTTGACTGGGCCCATGTTGAAAGTTTGGTATCTCAACTCATTGTCATTTTATATGAACTTAAAAATGAAAAAAAACAAAACAAAACAAAACTCATTCATTTACACTGATCGAAAATGAAAATGAAACGACGCGTGAGATTTTCTGGAAATTTGATGAAATGTCTTAGAATGACCAATTTACACGGTTGGAACCTCACTGAAGTGGGTTATTTTCCTTTCAGCTGATCTGCGTGGAATATCTGGATCATCACTGCTCCTCCGCGAGTCGAGCCGCTCACTCTCTGATCTCACACTGTTCAAGACGAGAACACGAGGAGCAGACTCCAGACACACACTACTCCCACACAACTGCGCCCACACACACACACACACACACACACACACACACACACACACACACACACACACACACACACACACACACACACACACACACAGAGACACTTACACCGTAAAAAAGGCACCGTGACAAAAATACGATCTTAAAGGTGCACTGTGTACCTCTCTGTACATGATTTGCCACCTGCTCGTCTCCATGGAAACGCTTTTCTCGGGGATTTCTCACAGAATGAAATTAAAGACTCTGCACCCGATTTGCGTGTATTTGTACATTTGCACTTTACGTCAGAATATGTATCGTCCGCATCTTATTATAAAGAGATTTATGGTCCAGAGAATCAGGAAATGTGCTGTTAACATGCTAGTTCTTTCTTTATAAACTCATGGCAAAATTGTTGGTACTGTTTATGTCAAATCAAAATGTGTGAAAAACGCCAAAAAAAAAAAGATCATTGTGTTAGATTATGAAGCGCGGGGGTGGGATTAAAGTTTTCTTCTTATTATGAGACCGGGACCAGAACAGGACCAGACCAAGACTGAGGCCAGGACTGAGACTGAGGACCAGACCGGACTGAGACCGGGACTGAGACTGGGACCAGAACAGGACTGAGACTGGGACCAGACCGGACTGAGACCGGGACTGAGACCGGGACTAGAACAGGACTGAGACCAGGACCAGACTGGAACCAGACCAGGACTCAGACTGAGACTAGACCGGGACCAGACCGAGACCAGACCGGGACTGAGACCAGGACTGAGACCAGGACCAGACCAAGACTGAGACCGGGACTGAGACCAGGACCTGGACCGGGACTGAGACCGGGACTGAGACCAGGACCAGACCAAGACTGAGACCGGGACTGAGACCGGGACCAGACCGAGACTGAGACCAGGACTGAGAGACTGGGACCGGGACTGAGACAGACTGGGACCAGACCGAGACTGAGACCAGGACTGAGACTGGGACCGGGACTGAGACTGGGACCAGACCAGGACCAGACCAGGACTGAAAACTGTTTAGCCCTGTTTTAGTCCTGGCTCAGTTCTGGTTCAGAAACTGAAAAAACGAATCATTATCTGTTTTTTCATTTTGGTTTTGGAGACAAATAATGAAGAAGACTGTTGTTTGTTCATTTTCTTATTTTTGGTTTTATATTGAAAGACAAATGAACAAACGACACACAGATTTGTTAATATTCTCTTTTCTAACAATTAAATCTGATGAATTTACATATTTGATGGTAAAGTACAGTGTCATCAAATGAGAAAAACTGGCCCTTCTCTTTATCTGGTGTTATGATGCTCACGTTATAGAATCTGAAATCGACCGGTGTGTGTTGTGAAGTAAACCGAGGCGGCCGTGGCCGTGTGCCCGTGTGCCCGTGTGTGCCCGTGTGTGCCCGTGTGTGCCCGTGTGCCGTGTGTGCCCGTGTGTGCCCGTGTGCCCATGTGCCCGGTGTTGTGTGGTCTGCACTGTTGGGCAAGTTGGGCAATCATTAATGTTTTTATATAATAAATATCATCATTATTATTACTCTACTCAGGACTGAACCAGAACTAAACCAGGACTAAACCAGGACTAAACTAGGACTAAACCAGGACTAAACTAGGACTAAACCAGGACTAAACTAGGACTGAACCAGGACTAAACTAGGGCTAAACTAGGACTAAACCAGGACTGAACTAGGACTAAACCAGGACTAAACCAGGACTGAACTAGGACTAAACCAGGACTGAACTAGGACTAAACTAGGACTAAACCAGGACTGAACTAGGACTAAACCAGGACTAAACTAGGACTAAACCAGGACTGAACTGGGACTAAACCAGGACTGAACTAGGACTAAACCAGGACTAAACTAGGACTGAACCAGGACTAAACTAGGGATAAACTAGAACTGAACCAGGACTAAACCAGGACTAAACTAGGTCTAAACCAGGACTAAACCAGGACTAAACTAGGTCTAAACCAGGACTAAACCAAAACTGAACAAGGTCTGAACCAGGACTAAACCAGGACTAAACCAGGACTGAACCAGGACTGAACCAGGACTAAACCAGGACTAAACCAGGACTAAACCAGGACTGAACCAGGACTGAACCAGATCTAAACCAGGACTAAACCAGGACTGAACCAGGACTGAACCAGGACTGAACCAGAACTAAACCAGGACTAAACCAGGACTGAACTAGAACTAAACCAGGACTAAACTAGGACTAAACTAGAGCTGAACCAGGACTAAACCAGGACTAAACTAGGTCTAAACCAGGTCTAAACCAGGACTAAACCAGGTCTAAACTAGAGCTGAACCAGGACTAAACCAGGACTCAACTAGGTCTAAACAAGGACTAAACCAGGACTAAACCAGGACTGAACCAGGACTGAACCAGGACTGAACCAGGACTGAACCAGGACTGAACCAGGACCCAGGACTGAACCAGGACTAAACCAGGACTGAACCAGGACTAAACCAGGACTAAACTAGGTCTAAACCAGGACTAAACCAGGTCTAAACTAGAGCTGAACCAGGACTAAACCAGGACTAAACTAGGTCTAAACCAGGTCTAAACCAGGACTAAACCAGGTCTAAACTAGAGCTGAACCAGGACTAAACCAGGACTCAACTAGGTCTAAACAAGGACTAAACCAGGACTGAACCAGGACTGAACCAGGACTGAACCAGGACTGAAACCAGGACTAAACCAGGACTGAACCAGGACTGAACCAGAACTGAACCAGATCTAAACCAGGACTGAACTAGAACTAAACTAGGACTAAACTAGGACTAAAGCATGACTGAACCAGGACTAAACTAGGGCTAAACTAGAGCTGAACCAGGACTAAACTAGGTCTAAACCAGGACTAAACCAGGTCTAAACTAGAGCTGAACCAGGACTAAACCAGGACTCAACTAGGTCTAAACAAGGACTAAACTAGGACTAAACCAGGACTAAACCAGGACTGAACAAAGACTGATCCAGGACTGAACCAGAACTGAACCAGGTCTAAACCAGGACTAAACCAGGACTAAACCAGGACTGAACCAGGTCGAAGTGGAGTTCTGTGTCGGTCCTTTCACTCGCGGTCACCCGACGGTCTACGTGGGCGCACCTCCGGCGTTTCACCGCTGCTGATATCGCCGTGATTTTAGCGAATTTGAATGAAGAAAAACGAAAAACCCACCAATTCAATCCAAGTTAAAAAAGCACTGTGACGCGCTTTACTCACATTTGTACAGAGTAAAATATTAATTTTTTCCCCCCTGTAACACCACATTACTGCATTACACCAAAAAGCAATGCATTACAGTAATTCTTTACTTTTATAACGCGTTACTCCCAACAGTGGTGGTCTGGAGGAGTGCGGTGCAGTGCCCTGCGCCCACCAGGCCTGACAGCTCGGCTCTGGCTCCCTGCGGCGGCCTGAGGTGGGCACAGCTTTCCACCGGAGAATGTGAGAATGTGCTATTTTTAAGACGGACGTAACCTGAGCTGGTGGGAAGTCTGTGAGCTGCAGCAGAGCAGAGTGGTCTTCTAAGTCGTCTTCACCGTTCAAACTTTAGACGCTCTTTTAGTTTTAACGCCGCAAACTGGACGCTCGGGTTACACGCGCCGAGCCCCATGTTTACTGTCCACCATTATTATTGCTCCAAAACTGTGTTACCAACGTTTCTAAATCCATTTCCAAACTCAAGTTAAAGGCTTAAATTCAATACGCAGCAATAAAAACATAATAATACTGGATTTTTCGGACTATAAGTGGCACTTTTTTTTCATGGTTTGGGTGTTTCCTGTGCGACTTATATATTAAAATGTTGACAGTGAAGTGTGGAGAGGCTCCAGTCTGGTGTCAGTATCTGATGCTCCTGTTCCTCCTGTACCACTGGGCCTGGTCAAGCAGAAGTAAACAACAAGGCCAAAAATTCAAGTTAATGCATCTGATATAAAAATGTATTGAACAGATACATATGTACTCTAGTTTATGAAACTGTTGACCTTTTTTCTGTTCCATTTTTGGTTCTAAAGTTCCATACGTTTTAAACAGACCATGTATGAAACATGGAACAAAAATTATTTCCCAAATTTAAAAGACCTGAAAATCATGTAAATAAATGGATGTATTTCATCATATCTTGTGTTATTCCATCTTTGAACTGTTGATGAAGGTACATGATTTAAAAAAAAAATGTATTTAAAATGATAAAAATTTGCTTGGAAGGACTGATATATTTTATGGAAATAGTTTCCTTTCATTTTGAAGTAATATTAAAGTATTCAAAAGAAAAAAGCGACAAATGATGTAAAATCCTGCACCTTTCTACTTGTTTGTACAATTTTCCCTCCGTTACTTTTCCCTCCGTTACCATGACCTTTCTTAATAAAAAATCTCATGAGTCAAAAAGTAAGAGGTTTTTCAATCTAATCTTGTACCATATGGTAGAAAACTATATGAAGCAAATATTCAAACCAGTTGTTTAAGGATATGTAAGTGAGAACCAAGAGTTATCACTGTTTGGATTTATTGCCCAAAAAGTGCTGCATATTTCATTCCCTCCGTTACTGACATGAGTTTTTTTAAAATTTTTTGTCAACAACTTGAAAGAATATCACATGTTTAACTTTACCCTACATTCCTACATTCTGATACTTTACTTATTTCAGTAGTCCCTCTAGTTTCTGAATAAGAGCTATTTGATTGTCAAAAATCTGCCTGTTTCCCTCCATTACCACTTGACCAGACCCCACTGTCACTTGGCTCTACTGCACATGTCTCCTGCAGAAAAAGCCTCTGTCCTTAAAACAAACTTATAAAGACAAAGACTGAGAAGACTGAACACAAATGCCCCCGAAAAGAAAATCAGATTTTGCAAATTACAAACTGCAAGTCGTGCAATCTGCAGCTGAAAACGATAATCGAGCAGCAAAAAGAAAGTTTGGAGTGAGAGAGAAACTTGTGACACCGGGAGGATGCACCATGAAACTTTCCTGAAGTCACTGGATGGATGGACAAAGTCTGGACTTCAGTGACACCGAAACCATCCTGTCGGGATTCAGAAAGACCAGAATAATTCTAACTGGAACTGATGCTGAGTCTGACGACAGCGACACAGAAGAGGAAGCGGCGCTCTGTTTACCTCCGGAGGTCGTGGAGTTGTTCAGAAGTGACACCGAGGATGAAGAATTGAATGGATTTAGTGATTTGGAGTGAGATGGAGAGTTTGTTAAACTTGTTCTGTTCTGTTGTTTATGTTATAGTTTATCTGAAGAACTGTTCATATGTGACGTTAACAGTCTGTTGTTCTCTCTTCTATTGTTTTTACTACAACTTGACTTTCAACAGGAAATATCGGTTCCTGGTCTCTGATTTTGTAAAATAAAGTGTGACTTATTTATGTTTTTTTCTTCTTCATTAGAAATGTTTTGACTGGTGCGACTTATACTCCAAAAAATACAGTAATAGTAATTTAGCTGTGTGTCATTTTCAACACAAAACAGAAGTTCCCTTAAAGCTTCAGTATGTAACTTTCTTTAGCAAACTGTGGAACATTAGAGTCCAAAGAAGATTTCCATGAAAATGAGAAGACTGAAGCTCTGAGTCCAGTTTGTGGAGATGTGAAGTCCTTCAGCGCAATAAAAACAACCAAAATGAAAAGAAACATACTTTTATTTAATCTATTTTTATCTAAAAAGTTACATATTGTGGCTTTAATATTACATCTGTTCTTATACTAGTTCTGATATCGACAAAGACCACGTGATTGTTTCAAATTTGTGTCTAATTTTCATTCTATTTTCAGTATATTTAAGTTTTTGAATATTGATATTTTTGGCAACTCGACTTAAGTGAATCACAAAATTCGCTAAATAAAAACAAGAATTGGTTTTAGAGCTCTTTCTGTCGCTCAGAACCCGAAGAAAAACCACTCATCTCCTCTACCGCGGCTTCAAAACACAACACACAAAACTAAGAAACGATTTGTTGAGATAATCCTTCGAAATAGTCATGATTTCACTTCTTTAACGTCCATGTTCTCCACGTTTAAAGGCTTCCAATATTGATTTCTTTCTGTCACCAAAATATCCACGAGGCGAGCCGTCTTGACAAGCAATCAATCATATTTTAATTGGGTTCCACAAATAGAAAATTCCGGCATGCAACAGGAGCGCCGTTTGCTGTACAGTCTTTTATCACCGGGGTTGCCAGATTTTCACAGAGCGACAAGCGACCGAAAAAAAAAAAAAAAAAAAAAAGACCCGAGCCTCGAGCCGGTTAAACGTTGAGTCACGAGCGCTAATGAGACGAGAATATTTTATCATATTTAACGTGAATCGTGGTTTTGAAACGTGAACAGCTCGTGTTTCAGACATTAACATCGACTGTGGGGTCTGTTAAAGAGAGGGTACGCATCCATTTTCTGTGGCCCGCAAGGTTTTAAAAGGTATAATTTATGATTATGTTGTGACTCTGTGCCGCTACTACATCTCCCACAATGCACCGCAGTCGTTTCCCGCGAAGTGACTGCATCTCGCCGCTGGAGAGGCCGAGAAAACTCATCAAATTTCCCCCAAAAACATCCAAGAAAAGAAAAACTGATGCAGAAGGACGGTTATTTCATTAATGTGAATGTTTTAACTCAAACCTTTAAATCAAATCCAATCCACTTTATTTCTACAGCCCAAATTCCCAAGTGCTGCACAATACAGATAAAACATGTCCAATAGAAATATAAAGTAAAGCTCTACTTAACTCTACTAGTCCTCATTAAAGGCTTAGTCAAAATAACCTGCAAGAGCGATTCGCCCGTACAGGTGCTGACATTTCTTGGCCCGTGGAGGAGAGAGAGTTTTCTAAGTGTTTCGTCCTGTCGCTTCTCCAGTTTAGGCTCCTGGCTCCACTAATGACATCACTCTGTTAAGGGTGAAGTATGGCTCTGCGTCGACTCAACGCGCACTGCCCGCCGTCGCCTTGTCGCCGTCGTTTTTGATTTATGGATCTGCGTCGAAGTAATTCACTGCTAAAACACCAGGGGGCGACGATATCTGTCCATTCATATATACAGTCTGTGTGTGTGACCCACAGACGTATAATCTCTGAAAGGTTTAACATGAACCATCTCTAACGTGATAAAAGCACAGAACAGACTCACCATTAGTACAGTGTGACTCTGTTACAGAAAGACACTCATATTCCACTGAGTCGTGTCCTTTTTAAGTCCGAGAGAAGCTGAACCTCGTACCAGGAGCGAGCGCTTTGTTTATGCAAATGAGCCATGTGGTTTTAAGTTTTGTTTCTGTAAAATGTAAACACATATGTGCAAAGCTGCATTAAACACATTATTTCTCAATATATAGTGAAAAAAAAAAAGCCGAGTACAGGAAATGTCAGTAGAGCGGTGGTATCGAGGACCAATCACAGCTCTTATCATCTGTGTTGCTTCCCCTGCTGTCTGCATCGTTTTGACGCGTAGTGCATCATGACACAGACGATTTGACGCTGGACCGTGAATTGGCCTTAACAGTCAATGAAACAGCGGCAGGAGTAACCCTGTCGCTGTTTCACTGAATACATCTCAGAACGTCTAAGAAACAAAATGTGAACTAAAACATGTTCAGTTTATACTACTGCGTTTGGAAAAAATATCAGAATAAATGTAAATAAGGCTGGTGGCTGAGTGCCTCACAGCAAGAAGGTTCCGGGTTGCCCAGGCCTTTCTGTGTAGAGTTTGAATGTTTCTCCCCGTGTCTGGATGGGTTTCCTCCGGGTGCTCCGGTTTCCCCCATCAACCCAAAACATGCTACAGGTCTCCAGGAAGAACAGTTAATAACCAACCTCAGTTAAATACAAATCAATCAATGAACCTGCCCAGGGACGACAGGTGGAAATGAGCACTGATGCTACAACCTGATGTACAAAACATCTCTCCTGATAAGGTTCATGTAAAAATTGTGCGCTGTCCCCATCTCAAATAAATAAATAGAATAAATTTTTGTTTATTAAACTAAAATGACAAATATTGGTAAGGACTATTTTGTCTTGCCCAGATATTGGTCATGACATGTTCCCGCCGTCCCTATGCAAACCTACACCCTTGTGCCAAACGAATCAATAAATCAAACAAATCACAAAGTATAGTATAAAATCTGCAAACAAACTACACGTGACCCTGTAACCCGGAGTAAATACAACACATGCACAAAATTTAGTTTAAAATGCAAAAAGGAAGAAGGAATCGGTTTTCTTGCCCAGCCATAGTTTCAGTCTTTTTATATATTTTTTTATTTGTTTGTTTATTTCATTCATAAAGTATAAAAAGACATTAACAGTGTCATAACATTAAACATGCAATTAATTATATATTCTATAGATTTTCTTTATTGCTCTTGTACTGTAACAAAACTGAGTAAAATTAATCTACTGTACTTCTTCACACTGTGTGGTATCGGCCTAGTATCGGTATCGAATCAGATCCCCAAAAAATGGTATCGGAACAGCACTGATAAATATTATTAAAGGAAACATTATGCTCAGATATCAGTGTTCAACCAGAGCTGCAACAAGTTCACTGATGAATCTCAACAAAACGATTCTTTAAATGATTGTCGACTGTTTCAGAGACGAGGTTTTCTGCTCAAACAGTTTCACAAACCGATGATACGGGAGGAAAAGTTGTGTTTGTGATAAAACTGTTCTTTTGTCTGTAAATATTCTGCTCCTCAAGCGGCTTCACTTCAGCTTCGTCTGATTAATCGAAGGAATCATCAGGAATTGTTAAATTAAACTGTTAAACTATAACAGACATAGATTTATTTACATTTTTGATCATTGTAAATTATAATTGTAAACTGAATATTGAGCTAAAACTACAGAGTTGAGTTACAAATAATCAAATAATTGCAAAAACATTTCTGGTATCCCGGTTATTGTCAGGTTTTTTTGAGTATCCTGGTTTTTTGAGTGTCCATGTAGACGCAGTATCCTGATTTCAGTCTCCGGGATATTCAAGTATCCCGGTGATGAGAAACCACTGGGATAGTCACTCTCACTTGGTTTTTATCAAAGTATTCAAGATACTGTGACCTGTAGATGCAGTGTCGTGATTTCTCAAAACTGGAGTTGTACTGAGCATGTGCAGACTCAAGTAACAAAAACAGTAGGAGCAGTTTCTTTTCCAGAATGACTAAAACTCCAACTAGAACTTTTTAAGTAATAATATTTTATACTTATGAACAAAATAAAGCAGTGTACTGTTTAATACAGCGACCTTTTAACCCCAGGCTCAGCTCTGTGGTGGTTTGTGTTGCTCGTCATTAGGGGTGAGCAAAAAAATATTGAAATATCCATATACTGTATCGTTTAATGTGATGATACAGTATCGATTTTTTTGTGTATTTTACTAAATTATTTTGTTACAGCTGCAGTTTCGTTGTTTGTTCAGAGGAAGGAAACTTCTTTTTGCAACACATTTGACGTTTTCAATGTTTTGATGATTAAAATGTTTGTGTTTCATATGAACTTGATGATATGAACAAAGACTTTTAGTATCACAGACATGATTTTTTATTGAACTATATCGGATCGATTTGAAATATATCGAACTGAAGTGAAAGTGCGCTGTATTGAGGTATGTATCTTATCAGCAATTTCTTAATGATACTCAGCTCTAGTCTTGAACAAATTTGACTCTGTGACACTGTGTTGTATTTTTCATGTTATAAAATGCTCCACGTTCTCATGTTCTCACTTGAATGTTTGTCTTCTTTTTACCTCCGCCAAAGAGGTTATGTTTTTGCCGGCGTTTGTCTGTTTGTTTGTTTGTTTGTTTGTTTGTTTGTTTGTCTGTTTGCAACATAACTCAAAAAGTTATGGACCGATTTTGATGAAATATTCAGGATTTGTTGGAAATGTGAAAAGGAAGAACTGATTTCATTTTGGGGCTGATCCGGAAGAAATCCTGGATTCTGGATCACTTTGAAATTTTAGTTAACATTGTGGTAAATGGGGCCAAAAATTTCGTTTCTCAATATCTCGGTTAATTATTGACCAAACCCCATGAAATTTGACTCAGGGATGGACAATGGGATCCTCTTTCATATTCCAAAGGCTGATCCGGATCTGATCCAGAAGACTGATTTTATCGCAATTTATATAAAAAATGAGGGTAGTCCTTGGTGGAGGTCTGCGCTCTCTGAGTGCTTTTCTAGTTTTATTGTTAGAAACCTGTTAAAAAGCCTGAAGTTCGCAAAGTTGCTGCATGTTTAGCTCCTTGCCATAGTTCCCACAGTCTAAATATACTCTGGATACTCTGATTCCTCATGAACACAGAGACACGACTCGAGTATCCTGGTTTCTCTGAGCGCAGGTAAACGTGGCGTCCAGATACTGTCAGAACCGGGACACTAGGGCTGGGCAGTGGGGATCATTAAGAAGTTGCCGATACGATACATACCTTGATACAGTGCACTTTCAACTCGATATGATATATTTCAAATTGATTCAATACAGTTCTGTAAAAAATAATGGCTATTCATGGCTGTGATACTAAAAGTCCACTTCTTGTGCAAAGTTCATATGAAACACAAACATTTTAATCATCAAAACAGTGAAAATGTCAAATGTGTCGCATAAACAAGTTTCCTTCCTCTGAACAAGCAACAAAGCTGCAGCTCTGTAACAAAATAATTGAGTAAAATAAACCAAAAAATACTCTTGGCAAGATATCGATACAGCAGCCCACGATATCGATACTGTATCATCACATTAAACGATACGATATATTGATATTTTGATATTTTCGCACACACCTACAGGCTCAACGGGATAAAAAGAATCATAACCACCAGGATAAACACACCTGTAAACACACTCACTCACAGTAACAAACATTTTCTGAGCTCTCAGGTTTCAAATGCAGGACAATCCAGAATTACTCAAACACACGGATTAACCAAAATACACTAATGATGAAGGAACATCATTGTAACACGCTGGACAATTCTCAAAACTCTATTTTATATATTTTTTATACTGTGGTGAGGTTTGAGCTGCAGAGGATTAAATTAAGAGCTTCTCTGATCAAATCTAACTACTTCATTTTGCCGTTTATTTATTGCAGTTTGTGTTTGTAACCATATTGTGCAGATGGAATCGTTTCTTTAATCTTTTTTGTGTCAGTGGTATAGTTTAGTTTCAGTATCATCGCTTAGCTTTTATATTTCCTTCATAAATATAAAGCACTTCAAAATGACAGTCCTATTTATAACAAGAAAAACCTTATTCATACGGAACAAATAGTAGGAATGGGACAAGACACGAGACGAGGTACGAGATCCACGAGAACGAGACAAGACCAGAGTTTAACATCATTTCTAATTTGTACATTATACGATTCGGTTTCCAATTTCAGCCTCACAGTTTTTTGTTTCTGTTGATTTTGTATTTTTGTTTCCATTCTATTACTTCTTTTTGGAACGGTAAGAGACGTTACTCAGAGACATGTGACCCATTTTGTGTCCAATCCAAATATAAACAAATGAAAAAAGATCTCATGAGATCATTTTTCTCACGTGTGCATGATCTTGTGGCAATTTTGTCTCGTGAGATCTTGTCAAATAGTTTATTAAGACTTGGTAACAACTTAATCAAATCAAACCTAATGCTGTGGATGTATCACATGATAATAATAATAATAATAATAATAACGCCTTACACTGATATTGTGCTTTGTAGGTAAGTGACTATTGTAGCCACAGCTGTCCTGGGGCAGACTGACATCACCACATATCAGGTAATGTGGGTTAAGTGTCTTGCCTAAGGACCAGATTGTATAAAAAAACGGACTAAGAGAGTGTGATGTCACCCACAGCGTTCAGGGCCACTCAAATGAACGGTTACAGGAGCGAATGTGGAGCCAGACTCTATATTAGTAATAGGACTTTTCTGATGGACAAAATAGAGGAAAACACACCAGGATCATGTAGAGCAGGTTAATACGAACATTTTAAGACCAAACGACGAGGTTCACAGCAGCAGTCACAGAGAGAGTAACTCACACAGGGATTTCTGAATTCTGTGTATTGAACTGAATGGCTAAAATCTGAGTAATTGTCATTGCAAATCTGTCATTTTGATGCCTGATTTTGTGCACTAAAAATGGACAATAGGGTCCGGTCAAGCAGTAACGGAGGGAAAAGGGCAGATTTTTGACATTCAAATGTCTCTTATTCAGAAACTAGAGGGACTATTGAAATAAGTAAAGTATCAGAATGTAGGAAAGAGTTACACTCCAACAGGGTCAAGTTAAACCTGTGATATTCTTTCAAGTTGTTGACAAAAAATGTAAAAAACTCATGTCGGTAACGGAGGGAATGAAATATGCAGCACTTTTTGGGCAATAAATCCAAACAGTGATAACTCTTGGTTCTCACTTACATATCCTTAACAAACTGGTTTGAATATTTGCTTCATATAGTTTTCTACCATATGGTACAAGATTAGGTTGAAAAACCTCTTACTTTTTGACTCATGAGATTTTTTATTAAGAAAGTTCATGGTAACGGAGGGAAAAGTAACGGAGGAAAATTGTACAAACAAGTAGAAGGTGCAGGATTTTACATCATTTGTCACTTTTTTTCTTCTGAATAATTTAATATTACTTCAAAATGAAAGAAACTATTTCTATAAAATATGTCAGTCCTTCCAAGCAAATTTTAATCATTTTAAATACTTTTTTTTTTTTTTTTAAATCATGTACCGTTCATCAACAGTTCAATGATGAAATAACACAAGATATGATGAAATACATCCATTTATTTACATGATTTTTGGGTCTTTGAAATTTGAGAAATAATTTTTGTTCCATGTTTCATACATGGTCTGTTTAAAACATATGGAACTTTAGAACCAAAAATGGTACAGAAAAAAGGTCAACAGTTTCATAAACTAGAGTACATATGTATCTGTTCAATACATTTTTATATCAGATGCAATTAACTTGAATTTTTGGCCTTGTTGTTTACTTCTGCTTGACTGGGCCCAGAAGCGAATCTGGAGCCAGACTCTGTATTAGGAATAGGACTTTTCTGATGGACAAAACAGAGAAAAACACATCAGGATCATGTAGAGCGGATTAATACGAACATTTTAAGACCAAAATGACGAGGCTCACAGCAGCAGTCAGAGAGTGGAGCACTCCTTCCAATGTAGCTCACCAAGGGATTTCTGAATTCTGTGTATTGTACTGAATGGCTAAAATTTGAATAATTATCATTGTAAATCTGTCATTTTGATCCCTGATTTTGTGCACTAATAAATGGTCAAGGGTTTATGTTTAAGCATCTAATCTTACAGTGGCTTTTATATATATTTAAATTCTTGCAACCACCAAAATGAGTAGTTCTCTGGCAGTTTTGCATTTTTGTTTTGTAAAGGAGACCCCTGTTCCTGTTAGGATTGTGGCGGATCGTACAGTTTATGCTAATAATACTTGGTCTAAACGGGAATCTATCGCCCGACATTTGGGCTGTTGGACCAAAAGGAAGACTTCACCAAGCAGGCGTTTACATTATTCATTTTTAGAGAATTGTTTCTTTTAAGATCCTAGAGTCAGAAGAGTGCACAGAGCAGGTCCAGATGAAGAGCAGGTACAGATCACAGACAGACAGAGGGCAGTTTGGTGTTGACTAAAGACTGAGCCAACACTGTCACATCACTGCTCGAGGCCACTGAGGAATATTCTACATCAGGAGTCTCCAAACTTTTTTCCTCTGGTGAGCTCCTTTACAAAACAAAAGTCCCAGAGAGTTACTCAATTTAATGGCCGCAAAAAATTTAGTAAATGTAAGAGCCATAGCATTAGATCAGAACAGTTAGAGGCCTATAAAACACACACCATGATCCATTTATTAGTGCAAAATGTAAAGTGAGGCATGAAAATGACACATTTACAATTTCAACAGTCATTCTAGTCGTCAAATTTGAGTTATTCAGCACTAAACAATTCTTTGGCGAGCTACTTGGAAGGAGGAGGAGAGCTGCTGGTTGGAGACCCCTTTTCTACATGTATCTATGAAATGAATTGACACAAGTTTGAGGCTCATGTGTTGATCGGGTTTGAACTTTAGGTGGCTGGAGAAAATGATAAAGTATCCGTGAATTGGTAAAGGTAAATATAATCAAGAGGGTTTTACTTCACTTACACTTCTTCACGATCATACAGGGAGGGTGGGCAGATCTATTTCTGGTATAATGTGATCAAAACTTTTTCTGTCTTGGTTTGAAATGTCTCTAATAATCAAACACAGGCGCAGGAGCTTGTGCATTTGGATCGATCAGGGTTCAACAGAACAAGACCTGACTTCTCCTTTCACATGTGTTCACGTTTTGACCAAAGCTAAACAAAGACAATAAGCAACAAAATCCTCTTCTATAATTTACAAAGATGGTATCGCTGGAGACTGAAAAAAAAAACAAAACAGGAAGAGTTTAAAGGGAGAAGTCAAGTTATCACGAGAGACACATGAAGCTAGTGGACATGTGAGTTTACATGATGCACCAGAACACACACATCAACCCTGAAAACATCCTCACGTGTGTGTTCTGATGTGTGTCCTACAGGAGCCTGTGGGGACACTTTCAGAAGTCTGCATGTGATTTAAATAAAGCCTCGGCCCTTGGATTTATAGCACCGTAGTCACATCTGCCCTGGGGTAAACAGAGAGAAGAAAGGCTGCTGATCTGCACCGCTGCCCCTCCGACCACCACCAAGACTCACACACACACAACACACGGAGAGTTAACAACCGCCTGCATTTGCTTCTTACGCAAACAACTGACTAACCAGGCTGGTGTCACCTAGTGCCTCCGCTCAATTTCATTTCTCTCCAGCGACTAGATCAGGAATCAGAATTAGGGGTGTCAAATTATCGCGTTAATTGTAATTAATTAATTACAGTCATATTTAGCGCGTTATGTTTTTTAATCGTGTTAATCTTATTTTTAATCTCTAACTGTTACGGCCCCAGGCCTTAGATCACAGGTGTCAAACATGCGGCCTGGGGGCCAGATCCGGCCCTCCAAGACCTTTAATCTGGCCCTCGGCTGATTTTCTACTAAAATATTTTAATTAAATTTTTATTAAAATATTGGTAATTTTCTGTGGTGTTTATCACAGCAGCGTCTCCAGTGTCTCTGTACGTGGCCCCTCCCACCAGAGCAGCACAAATGAAGACTTGTCTCTTTCCAAACGCTCTTAAAGGACGATCGTTTTGACTGTTGACCGTGACACCCTCATCAGAAAAATGTCCAACATGAGAAAAGTGGAGCCGAGTGCAGGATTTTACAACAAAAATGGACTTATTCCTATTTACATACAAGTTAATGTTAAACAAGTTCATGTTAAAACTTTTTGTTGAAATTGTATTTTTCTTAAAGTTTCAGGTTGTTCATAATATTAAGTAAAAGATAGAGTTCATCAATTAAAAAAAGATTTCTGTAATAGATTTGTGTTTCTCTGCACAAATATTTGAATTTTTGTTATTTTTGGTGTATATATGACATGAGTTTTCTGATCCGGCCCCTTTGGGATCAAAGTCGGTTGGATGCGGCCCCCGGACCAAATGAGTTTGACACCCCTGCTGTAGAGTGTTTATGTTTCTATGTTGTAAAGTTGAATTTATTTATGCAGCTTAGTAATAGTAATAATGATGATACTTATATAAAAACGTTAATGATAGTATGAAAATGATTTAATAATGAATTCAGATGAAAATACCTCAAGTTGAAGCTTTTCTCAGCAATTTTTAGGTGAGATTAAAAAAGAGATTCATTAGATTAATTAATTACAGATCATAATGAATTAATCTCTCAATTTTTTTTAATCGTTTGACAGCACTAATCACAATACGCTTTGCAAAAACCCCGGAAGTGCGAGTTCGGGCACCAGCGAATCAGCGAAGAGCCAAATATTCTGTGTTGTCAACGATTTTTAAGATCGAGGATTTAAAGCCGGAACAAAGAGAATGTTTGGTGAATTTTATCAAGAGGAAAGACGTTATTGTCCTTCTTCCTACGGGATTTGGGAAGAGCTTAAAGGTTGTATGGAGGATTTTTTTTTTGTTTCAAATTGTCAATGAAAGTTTAAAATACCATTACAGAGACGCAGCAGCCTTGTAATTATGACCAAAAAAAAAAAAAAAAAGAATGAAAAACTATCAACTGGACGTAGTGAGGCCAGATAAACATCAGCCAATAGAAAACCAGGCTACCTCATTTTCTATTGGCTGTTAGGTTGTCAATCAAACTATGTTTCTAGGGTAACTATGCAGCGGTTCTTAGAGGCTTTTTCTGTCGCTTCCTCGCAGTTCGCACAAAGTTTGTTGCAATGGCGGACGAGAATCCACGACCAGTTCGCTGTAAAAGAAAGTCCGTTTTTGAGGTCGCTGAAAGAAGAAGGGAAGAGGAAAAAGACCGAAGCCAAACTGAGGTGATTGTTGGAGATTCCTTTCAGCGATTGCGCGACTGAAGCAGACAAAGAATCTAAAAACTGAGGAGTCGGTCTCTAAATTATTTCTAGAGGGAGCTGTGGAGGAGGAAGGTGGTGTCACAACATTTGTAAAAGGACTGTCGCTATATTTCTCTTCCCTTAAAAAAATCCTCTATACAACCTTTAATAAACCAGTTAGACCCGTTAGCGGCGCATTACATACGTCACGACCAAATAACAGCAATCGTTTAAATAAAAAAAAGTATCTGCCTAGTGTCGAGCGAACGAATCCTAATGCTGCGAGGTCAGACGGTTTCCATAAATTGAAACTGGCTGATGACTCAGACTAGCAACTGACATCAACCAAGCATAAATGTTTCTAATAAATACATTTTAATTGTACCTGAGGTGGATTTCAGAACAGATGTTTAGTATTTCCACGTTCATGTTGCTGTGAGAGTGTGTAAAGCCTGAGAAAAACAAAACTACTCGCTGCTTTCAAAATCAAATCAACAGCTCTGCCTATAAAAAAACAGCTCGTCGAAAAGATATACCAGTGTTTATGTGAATTTATTCAATATATAACCATTTAAAAATCAGGTTAGCGCAATATTTAGTAGTTTAATGTTATATTAAACTATTCTGATATCATGTATTGTGGTGTAATTCAAGCTCAGAGCTGGAGAGTTGGATCCAGAGGAAGAGTAAACTAACCCGAGCCATGACCTTAACTACAGCTCTGTTCCCAAATCCAAATCCACTTTATTTATATATCACATTTTACAAACAAAGCAGCTTCCAAAGTGCTGCGCAGAGATCATAAAACGAAGACAACAAAAAGGTAAATTGTTAGTATTTTAGTCGTAACAGTCCTAAAACAATAAAACCAGTAAAATCTAATAAAAGCAAGACCGTAAAAATAATAAAATAGCAGTAAATATTAGGGGTGTAACGATATCCAAGTCTCTCGATACGATATTTATTGTGATATTTTGCGCAGACTAACAAAACTGTTAATATGTTTCTTTTTCCTCTTAAAATGCCTTGACAAAACTTAATCCAAAGCACTTTTAAGACTTAAAAGTGTTAGAACTGTTATTTCTTCTTGTCGTCTGCACTGAAATGGAGCAAAGGATCATGGTCTATGTAGTTCCCTCTGTCTTTTTTTTAGCTATTGCTGCACCGTAACTCTTCATTTAAGTAAAGAGAACCAAAAATAAGAAAACGAAAAAAAAACAACTATTTTCTTTATTATTTGTCTCTAAAACCAAAATGAAAAAATGGATAATGATTTGTTTTTTTCAGTTTTTGATTTTGTGTTTAAATGAAAAATGGAAAAAATGGATAACGGATTGAACCAGGACTGAACCAGGACTAAACCAGGACTAAACCAGGACTAAACCAGGAGTGTCGGGACGGGCCTGGAGGTGCGTCCGCGTAGACTGATCAGGACCGAGACCATGACCAGACCAGGACTGAGATTGGGACCAGACCAGGACTGAGACCAGGACTAAAACAGGACTACACTAGACACTACTGGTCTGGTCTCGGTCTGGTCCTGGTCTGGTCTCGGTCTGGTCCTGGTCTCAGTCCTGGTCTGGTCTCAGTCTGGTCCGGGTCTGGTCCTGGTCTGGCCTCGGTCTGGTCCTGGTCTCAGTCCTTGTCTGGTCTCGGTCTGGTCCCGGTTTCAGTCCTGATCTGGTCTCGGTCTGGTCCTGGTCTCAGTCCTGGTCTGGTGTCGGTCTGGTGTCGGTCTGGTCCTGGTCTCAGTCTGGTCCTGGTCTAGTCCCGGTCTCAGTCCTGATCTGGTCTCGGTCTGGTCCCGGTCTGGTCCTGGTCTGGTCTCGGTCTGGTCCTGGTCTCAGTCCTGGTCTGGTCCTGGTCTCAGTCCTGGTCTGGTCTCGGTCTGGTCTCAGTCCTGGTCTGGTCTCTGTCTGGTCCTGGTCTCAGTCCTGGTCTGGTCTCGGTCTGGTCCTAGACTCAGTCCTGGTCTGGTCTCAGTCTGGTCCGGGTCTGGTCCTGGTCTGGCCTTGGTCTGTTCCTGGTCTCAGTCCTTGTCTGGTCTCGGTCTGGTCCCGGTTTCAGTCCTGATCTGGTCTCGGTCTGGTCCTGGTCTCAGTCCTGGTCTGGTGTCGGTCTGGTCCTGGTCTCAGTCTGGTCCTGGTCTAGTCCCGGTCTCAGTCCTGGTCTGGTGTCGGTCTGGTCCTGGTCTCAGTCTGGTCCTGGTCTAGTCCCGGTCTCAGTCCTGATCTGGTCTCGGTCTGGTCCCGGTCTGGTCCTGGTCTGGTCTCGGTCTGGTCCTGGTCTCAGTCCTGGTCTGGTCCTGGTCTCAGTCCTGGTCTGGTCTCTGTCTGGTCCTGGTCTCAGTCCTGGTCTGGTCTCGGTCTGGTCCTGGTCTGGTCTCGGTCTGGTCTCAGTCCTGGTCTGGTCTCGGTCTGGTCCTGGTCTCAGTCCTGGTCTGGTCTCGGTCTTGTCTCAGTCTGGTCTCGGTCTCAGTCTGGTCCTGCTCTGGTCTCGGTCTGGTCCTGGTCTCAGTCCTGGTCTCAGTCCTGGTCTGGTCCTGGTCTCAGTCCTGGTCTGGTCTCGGTCTGGTCCTGGTCTCAGTCCTGGTCTCAGTCCTGGTCTGGTCTCTGGTCTGGTCTCGGTCTGGTCTCAGTCCTGGTCTCAGTCCTGGTTCAGTTGCAGTTTAAGTCACGTAAACGGGAAACGGTCATTATCCGTTTTTTTCCTTTTTTCATTTAAACACAAAATCGAAAACTGAAAAAAACAAATCATTATCCGTTTTTTCATTTTGGTTTTGGAGACAAATAATGAAGAAAATAGTTGTTTTTTTCATTTTCTTATTTTTGGTTTTATATAAAAAAAAAAGGAATGAACGAATGATACATTTTCTTATTTTTGGTTTTATTTTGAAAAACAAATGAATAAATGACACACAGATTCAAAGAGACTTGTAATTCGATATATTGTGACGGTCCTTGATATTATTGTGAGAACTTTGACGATATTTCATATATTGTTACATCCCTAGTAAATAAATAAAATAAATATAAGACACAGAACCATAACCTTAACTATAACTGTTCCTAAACTTCATTCTGGAGTGAACGCACTGCTTTAACGTCAGCTTTTTCTTCTTTTATTTGTGAGTGTGAGTGTGGGTGTAAGTGTACATGTGCAGTCCCGTGCTCTAAAATAAGCGTGTGAGTCTCGCTGTGTCGAAGTCTAAGTTTGTCTGCAGCAGGTGTGGAGGGTCTGAGCTCCAGACCAGCAGCTCCTCCCGACACCAACAACCACCAACAACCACAGAGAACTCACCTCCACCAGCGGGTTTTTTAGAACACTACTTTTTCCAATTGTTTACTGTTGACCAAAATGTATTTTTGTATTTTTATTGTATTTATTCACTATTTTACCATTTAAATCAGTTGAGAACACTTTCTGATTTACAATGACGACGTGGCCAAGAGGCAGAATAAAACAAAAGCACAAACAGAAAACACTCACACATCAGCTGTTAAGGATTTGTGTGTGACGTGGGATACTGGAGGTCAACACTGGGATTATTCAGTTTATTTCAATATAATCATGGCGACTTTAAACAGAGCAAAAGACATAAAACTGTCTGAAATCGCCAGCTCGTTAAATCAGAGTCATAAGAAAGATATAAAGCTAAAGTCGTCCTCCTGGGTTGTGGTCAGTGTTGTGCAACTTCACACTTTTCATGAACTAGTTCAAACTTCAGTTCACACATGTTCAAAGTGAACAGTTCATGTTCATAGTTCACAATTTTAATTTAGAACTAGTTC
The DNA here is from genome assembly GCF_026225935.1 of Boleophthalmus pectinirostris. Lineage (NCBI taxonomy): Eukaryota > Metazoa > Chordata > Actinopteri > Gobiiformes > Gobiidae > Boleophthalmus > Boleophthalmus pectinirostris. The sequence continues at coordinate 34,324,602 of NW_026571095.1, read as the reverse complement.
AAAGTTCAGTTCATTTTATTTTTAGGTGAGATATGTGAATGAAAGGCTGAACTAATTTTTCAAACTGACTTCCAGTTTACAACAACTTTACAACATATAAACATAACAACTCCAGAGCCACATCAGCCCGTTTGACATTATAATGTGTTTAATTCAGATTTGCCACATTTGTTTATGTTTTACAGAAACAAAACTTAAACCCGCATGGCTAATTTACATAAACTGTGCTGATGCATCAGCTGTATGTTCTTTCTGTGACAGTGAGACGTCACTGCAACTTTTCGACGTAACTAGAATACACTGAAAGTGATGACGGTGGCTCCACCTCATGCGCTCGGCGTGTGTATGTAACAGCACGTCCTGCACGCGAAGATTTCAGAAAATAGGATCCATCCTATTTTTTGACGCTCTACGTGAGCATAGGCATGTGTCCCCGTCAAAATACATAGACAGCATGAATCTTTGGTTGTATTTGTGCGTTTACCATCAGCACATCGTGCTCCCAGGGCAAATCTGCGTCGTGTGAAAGAGCCCAGCTCCAGAAAGACTGTTAATTAATGCTTTGAAATGTACTTTTGAAATCCAGGCGTTTGCCCTGGTCAGTCTGTACAGAAGGTAAATAGAAGCTTATTCAGCTGTGAGTTTCACTGTGGACCTGATACAAATGACTAAACGTGCCCAGTCAAGTTTGATTGTCTTTCCCATTGACAAACACAGACCTGTGCCGCACATCCTGCTGCAGCTGCCTGTGGAGCCGCCTTTGTGTTGACGCGTGGCTGAAGTTTCACGACGTTAAGCGTGACAAAGCTGACGAGTGCCCTTGTCACTCGACTCATCAGATGAAAACAAATTCCGACGTTTAATTGAATCCCAACAGTGACGTACGTCGTTCATCTCACATAATTTGAACAAATTCACATTCAAGTTCTTGATTTACAAATGTGTTGTGTTCAGTTCAAAGTTCACTGAAAAATGTATGTGTTCAATGAACGCGTTCTTTTGAACTCGTTCATGCACAACACTGGTTGTGGAATAGATCCTGATCTAATTCCGATGGTTCGCTTTGTCAGTTTAATCAACACTCGCTCTGTGCACAACCTTTAGTATCCAGATATTCACAACTACTTCATTCGACATCGTCCTACACCAACCAAGAACTGAAAAGCTACACAGGGTTAGAAGCGTAGGGCAGCGGGATGTGTGAGATCTTTGTTGATCACCAAACATCACATCTGTCCCTGATAACAGCCAGAGGAAGTAGAACAGGGGTCAAAATCAGAGCCGGAGTGATGGTGGAAATAGAGGCCGGGGTGGGAGGATTCAGTGCTGGTACACTGGTGAAAAAGATACTTTTGGTATATATCATTTTATTTCGTGTAAATCCCTTCTTGGTTTGCGTGGAGCTGGTCCCTCACCAGAAATGAAATGTTGACTGCACAGACGATTGTTCTCAGTGAGCTCCATCCCCCTCGTTTTATTCTTTTTATGTCGCTCTCCACCTCTGTCTGCGATCTTTATCAGCCGGGATCAGGTAGAAAGATACTTTGGCCTCCTTCTTCAGCAGACTGACTCCGTCCAGAACATCCAACACCAACACAGGTCAAAACTATTATTATTCAATTAAAATTTTATCACTACTACAACATACTACACGTTGGTCCAGGTGGATAGTTTGATCTTCAATATGGCAACATCAGCACCAGATCACGTGGTTTTGTGACACAGACGCAAAACCTTAATAACATGAAACAGTGAATAGAGACAGTGAAAAAATTGCAGATTAAAAGATAAAAGTGTAAAAAAAAACATGTAAAAATACTCTTTTAAAAGTCGACAGAGGTAAAAACGAACTAAGTTTTAAAGTTTGTTGAAGGTGGATCCAGTCACTTGCTGCAGAAAGTTTTTGTTTTGAGTTTTTTGACTCATGACCACGTTCACGTCCTTCCTTCAGTCGAGCACTAGAGACTTACTACAGTAGAACAGAAACAACCAGATTACATCAACTACAATTATAAGCAACATTTCCTCTGAAAACGCCTTATTATTGTCTTATTTATCAAAGCTGTTCACCCTTAAACTCCACAAGCATGTTCCAAACAGAGGTGAGACAAAAATATCCAAATATATATCATAAATATCGTGGGCTGCTGCATCAATATATCGCCAAGAGTATTTTTTTGTATATTTTAATAAATTATTTTGTTATGGAGCTACAGTTTTGTTGTTTGTTCACTGTTTTGGTGATTAAAATGTTTGTGTTTCATATGAACTTTCCACAATAAGTGATTTAACAAAGACTTTTAGAATCTCAGCCACGATTTTTTATTGAACCGTATCGAATCGTTTTGAAATATATATCGTATCACATCGAAAGTGCACTGTATCGAGATATGTATCGTATCGACAACTTCTTAATGATACCCAGCTCTAGTTCTGAAATACATGCCATTTTTTTATTCTCTTTTTTCATTCTCATTTTATTCTCTTTTTATTATTATTTTTTTAAATTCTCATTTAATTCTCTTTAATTAATTAATTTTTTTTTTTTTTTTTAAATTCTCATTTTATTCTCTTTTTTCACTTTATTTTTTTCATTCTTTTATTTATTTTTTTCTTCTTTATTATTATTATTATTATTATTATTATTTTTTATTTTTTTTCTATGTTTATGCTCCTGGACGTGTTTAAAATATGAAATTTCAATCTCTGAATTCTTAAAGCTGCACTGTGTAATTTTTCTGTTGGAGCACACACAGTCAGACGGTGTTGCTTTGTCTGGAATGTTACACAATATTCACACTTTTTAGAGTATCTGCTGTCGACCTGAAATCTCCAGCACAGGCCGGTGTTTAGTTTTGGTCAATCTGCAGCCGAAAAAATACACACAAAACTTTAGATTAACAAATAATAAAAATTTGTGGCCCAATACCGAAACCGAAACCCAATATCAAATGCGATCGTTACATTTTCACAATTTCTTAAATATTGTGAAACATAAATGGCCTTGAATACATTTTAGACATGTTTTTAAAAAGTAAATGTTGATTTTATATTCTTTAAGTATTCCAGTAGCCTTTCCAGTAAATATACCAATAAGTTTTTCATCCATATTAGAATAGGCCTTCAAGCAAAACAACAATTCCAAAAAAAAACCTGAAGTGCGTTAAAATGGATAAACCCTCGACAAATGAATTATTGTCCTTTTGGCACAAATCTGCCATTTCTGTCCAGCGACTAGGCCAGGAATCAAAACACAATAAACGGTTCGCAAAAACCCTGGAAGTGCGAGTTCGGGCACCAGCCAATCAGCGAAGAGACATATATTCAGTGTTGTCAACGATTCCCGAGATCGAGGATTTAAAGCCGGAACTAGGGACGGGCATTCGATGAAATTTTCTTAATCGATCGTCGGAAGAATTAATGATCGATTATCGGTTAATCATTAACGTTTTTAATATTAAAATGATCATCATTATTATTACTATCTGCACTACTAATCTGCATAAATAAATTCAACTTTACGACATATAAACTGTAACGACTCTAGAGCCACATCAGCCCGTTTGACATTATAATGTGTTTAATTCAGTTTTGTTCAACTCTCACAGAAACAAAACTTAAAACTGCATCGCTAATTTGCATAAACTCAGTGAAGATAAAACTCCAGCTCTTGTGTCGCTGATGTGGTTCAACTTGTGTTGGATTAAAAGACATGACTCAGGTGAATACAGGTTAGTGTGACCAGATTTGTGTTTGTCAAAACCAGGACAGCGTACGGGGGGAGGGGGGCGGGGCCTCGTCATCCACATTGCGCGACTCTCACCTGGAAAAACTTTTTCCCACTGGACACAGAAACATATGTTCCTGCTTTATACACTGTGCACATGGACTCACACTTGTCCCCAACGCAACGGAAAGTGTGGAATTTCTTGTACAAATCATTGTTAAATACACATTTGTGCTTCGGTTCGTTGCAGACTGACCCACTGTTTGTGTTTGTGTCTCGCTCCTTCTGATGCAGAGACACATGTACACACCTGTTTGGTCACGCTACACACAGCAACATACATTCGGTTTGTCGATTAAAATTAACGTAATCGATGAAATGATCAATTATCGATTAATCGATTAATCATGCCCATCCCTAGCCGGAACAAAGAGAATGTTTGGTGAATTTTATCAAGGGGAAAGACGTTATTGTCCTTCTTCCTACAGGATTTGGGAAAAGCTTAATAAACCAGTTATTATACCAGTTTCATACGTCACAACCAAATAGCAGCGATTGGTTAAATAAAAAAAAAAGTACCCGCCTACTGTTGAACATTGTGAGGTCAGACGGTTTCTACAAAGTGAAACTGGCTCATGAATCAGGCTAACAGTAGACAGGCTCAAAATGTAAACACGAGGCTCAAATAAACGTCAATAAATGTGTGTTTGTAACTTCACGCACTTACATTTCCACACTGACGGGATTTTAAAGAAAAACCAAATCGCCGCGTCACTGCACGATGTTCGACTGTGTCATCGTGTCACAATATTCGGACTTACTTTTAACTCACTCCACCAAAAAGCGAATGTGGCTTTTTTTTTTTTGCAATATTCAGTTACAGAATATGTTTGGTTCCCGAATATTTGACGCATTCCTACTTTAAAGACTTTAAAAAGACAACTGCAAAAAAACTGAGTGCACTGGTTTCTTAAAGGTTTGTGGAAAAAAATGGGCTTGGGGGAAGGTTGAGGTTCGTTTGTTTTGTTTTATATTTAAATTATATCATTTGAGGGACATAAATAGGATCTACACATTGGACCAAAATATCGTCTTACCGGCCGTCAGTTGCTCTGTTTTCTAAATAACCGGTGTTGACATCGGCCGTCAAATGAACCATCTACACTGTACGACATTAAATTTATCTACTTCCACCAAGACAAGCAAGTAAATCCATCAGGTTCACTCGCAGGTCTTGATAATTGTAGTAGTTGATAATTTGCAATTTTCGTCATCAATATCGTTTGATTGATTCGTTTTTATTTCGAGTTTGTGCCAAAAAAGAAACAATAATCACACAAACTATATAAACAACAGAAAAGCACGTTTCTTGAAAAGAAGCGGGAAGAAGAAAAACTTGTATTAACCCCCCCGTTCATGACATAGTTTCAAAAATAATGTGGTTTCTCATGAACATTGATCACGAAATTTTACAAATATTTATAAATAGTAAAGTAAATTTCATACTACGGTCGTACAAATTAATAATAATGATAAAATAAAAATAAAAAACACAAAAGTTTAATGTTTATAATCGTATCAAAAAATATGATCAAAATACTCCCTACCACTGTACAACAACTCACCTTTATGTAACAGATAATACTCCCTACGACTGTACAACAACTCACCTTTATGTAACAGATAATACTCCCTACAACTGTACAACAACCCACCCTTAAGTGACAGATAATACTCCCTACAAACTGTACAACTCACCATTATGTGACAGATAATACTCCTACGACTGTACAACTCGCCATTATGTGACAGATAATACTCCCTACGACTGTACACCAACTCACCCTTATGTAACAGATAATACTCCCTACGACTGTACAACAACTCACCCTTAAGTGACAGATAATACTCCCTACAACTGTACAACAACTCACCCTTAAGTGACAGATAATACTCCCTACAACTGTACAACAACTCACCCTTAAGTGACAGATAATACTCCCTACAACTGTACAAAAACTCACCCTTAAGTGACAGATAATACTCCCTACAACTGTACAACAACTCACCTTTATGTAACAGATAATACTCCCTACAACTGTACAACAACTCACCCTTATGTGACAGATAATACTCCCTACAACTGTACAACAAACTCACTTTTACGTAACAGATAATACTCCCTACAACTGTACAAAAACTCACCCTTAAGTGACAGATAATACTCCCTACAACTGTACAAAAACTCACCCTTAAGTGACAGATAATACTCCCTACAACTGTACAAAAACTCACCCTTAAGTGACAGATAATACTCCCTACAACTGTACACCAACTCACCCTTAAGTGACAGATAATACTCCCTACAACTGTACAACAACTCACCCTTATGTAACAGATAATACTCCCTACAACTGTACAACAACTCACCCTTATGTGACAGATAATACTCCCTACAACTGTACAACTCGCCTTTATGTAACAGATAATACTCCCTACGACTGTACAACAACTCACCCTTATGTGACAGATAATACTCCCTACAACTGTACACCAACTCACCCTTAAGTGACAGATAATACTCCCTACAACTGTACAAAAACTCACCCTTAAGTGACAGATAATACTCCCTACAACTGTACAACAACTCACCCTTAAGTGACAGATAATACTCCCTACAACTGTACAAAAACTCACCCTTAAGTGACAGATAATACTCCCTACAACTGTACAACAACTCACCTTAAGTGACAGATTAATACTCCCTACAACTGTACAAAAACTCACCCTTAAGTGACAGATAATACTCCCTACAACTGTACAACAACTCACTTTTATGTAACAGATAATACTCCCTACAACTGTATAACTCACCTTTATGTAACAGATAATACTCCCTACGACTGTACAACAACTCACCTTTATGTGACAGATAATACTCCCTACAACTGTACAAAAACTCACCCTTAAGTGACAGATAATACTCCCTACAACTGTACAACAACTCACCCTTAAGTGACAGATAATACTCCCTACAACTGTACAACTCGCCCTTATGTAACAGATAATACTCCCTACGACTGTACAACAACTCACCTTTATGTAACAGATAATACTCCCTACAACTGTACAACTCACTTGTATGTGGTCCGTGGGGCACCTAGGTAACGTTGTAGTTGAGAACGCACTAATCGAGACCAAGACCAGTCCGAGACCACGACAAGACCAAGACCTCTGAGGGTCGAGACCAAGACCAGACCGAGACTTTTAAAGGCCGAGACCAAGACCGAGACTTTTAAAGACCGAGATAAGTCCGAGACTTTTAAAGGCCGAGACTTTTAAAGACCGAGACAAGACCGAGACTTTTAAAGACCGAGACTTTTAAAGACCGAGACCGAGATAAGTCCGAGACTTTTAAAGGCCGAGACCGAGACTTTTAAAGACCGAGACAAGACCGAGACTTTTAAAGACCGAGACTTTTAAAGACCAAAACCGAGACTTTTAAAGACCGAGACAAGACCGAGACTTTTAAAGACCAAGACTTTGAAAGATCAAGACCGAGACAAGACCAAGACTTTTAAAGGCCGAGACTGAGACAAGACCGAGACTTTTAAAGACCGAGACAAGACCGAGACTTTTAAAGACCAAAACCGAGACTTTTAAAGACCGAGACAAGACCGAGACTTTTAAAGACCGAGACTTTTAAAGACCAAGACTTTTAAAGATCAAGACCGAGACAAGACCGAGACTTTTAAAGACCGAGACTGAGACAAGACCGAGACTTTTAAAGACCAAGACTTTTAAAGATCAAGACCGAGACAAGACCGAGACTTTTAAAGGCCGAAACTGAGACAAGACCGAGACTTTTAAAGGCCGAGACTGAGACAAGACCGAGACTTTTAAAGACCGAGACAAGACCGAGACTTTTAAAGACCGAGACCGAGACAAGACCGAGACTTTTAAAGACCGAGACCGAGACAAGACCGAGACTTTTAAAGACCGAGACTTTTAAAGACCGAGACTTTTAAAGACCGAGACTTTTAAAGACCAAGACTTTTAAAGATCAAGACCGAGACAAGACCGAGACTTTTAAAGACCGAGACAAGACCGAGACTTTTAAAGAGACCGAGACAAGACCGAGACTTTTAAAGACCGAGACCGAGATAAGTCCGAGACTTTTAAAGACCGAGACAAGACCGAGACTTTTAAAGACCAAAACCGAGACTTTTAAAGACCGAGACAAAGACCGAGACTTTTAAAGACCGAGACTTTTAAAGACCGAGACTTTTAAAGACCGAGACTTTTAAAGATCAAGACCGAGACAAGACCGAGACTTTTAAAGACCGAGACTTTAAAGACCAAGACTTTTAAAGATCAAGACCGAGACAAGACTGAGAGTTTTAAAGGCCGAGACCGCGACTTTTAAAGACCGCGACTTTTAAAGACCGAGACTTTTAAAGACCAAGACCGAGACTTTTAAAGACCGAGACTTTTAAAACCGACTTTTAAAGGCCGAGACTGAGACAAGACAGAGACTTTTAAAGACCGAGACTTTTAAAGAGATCAAGACCGAGACAGACCGAGACTTTTAAAGACCGAGACCGAGACTTTTAAAGACCGAGACTTTTAAAGACAAGACCGAGACTTTTTAAAGACCAAGACCGAGACTTTTAAAGACCGAGACCGAGACTTTAAAGACCGAGACTTTTAAAGACCAAGACTTTTAAAGGCCGAGACTGAGACAAAGACAGAGACTTTTAAAGACCGAGACTTTTAAAGATCAAGACCGAGACCAGACCGAGAGTTTTAAAGACCGAGACCGAGACTTTTAAAGACCAAGACCGAGACTTTTAAAGATCAAGACCGAGACTTTTAAAGACCAAGACCGAGACTTTTAAAGACCGAGACCGAGACTTTTAAAGACCGAGACTTTTAAAGGCCGAGACTGAGACAAGACAGAGACTTTTAAAGACCGAGACTTTTAAAGATCAAGACCGAGACCAGACCGAGACTTTTAAAGGCTGAGACCGAGACAAGACCGAGACTTTTAAAGACCGAGACTTTTAAAGGCTGAGAAATAGTCACTACAGCAGACCCCTCCCACCACCACAAAACGTACAAAAATAAGAAAATAAATTACGTGTCATAAAAACAATGTTTTTTTGTTTGTTTTCTTGAATCGTTCAGTGCGAGATTGTGCATAAAACTCAAAATTTTTACGAACATGTGCTTAAAGAGTCGATATTACACTCATTTTGTTCATCACAGATCATCATATTACCTTGTTTTGCTTTGAAAATGCAATATCGACCAAAAACAACATATTAAACCCTCCCCGTGCTAAGTCACTCCCCCTTCAGAGCGATATCACAACATTAAAACGCGGTAGAAAACTCCTAAACTCACTCGTCGGCGTTGGTTGGCGAAAACGAAGCAGTAAAATCATTACGACGTGTTTTGCGCTGAGGGAGTTTGAGAGTTGAAAGTGAACACCGAAGCCAAAAGCACCACCTCGTGACATCAGCGGGTGGAGTAGAGCCTTTTGAGGTTTTGAAATGGTCTAAAAGTGCTTTCATAAGGCGAATCAAGCTCCACCAAAACACCACTCTGGGGATGTGGACCAGAGTTAAAACGGTGTACGAAAGTCAAAAGGTCTGGCACAGTATGAGCCCTTTAACCTCACAGTCCAGGATTAACACTTCCAAAAGAATCTGTATAGAATAAAACTTCAATCAAAAGTAGCTCTTATCAAATCTTGGGATATATTAAAATACTCATGGAGCTTAGGGTTAAGGTTTTCAAACGATTCAGGAGCCACTGGTTTTTTTGTTTGTTTGTTTTTTTTGTTTGTTTTTTTGAGTCGCTGTGGAGTCCCGCTGCGCTCCGCTCGGCTCCTGCTCGAATCTTCTTTCTGTGCAGGGAAAGTTGTGGGACTTACCTCCGTCTCCGTACGTCTCCACGCCGTATCCGTCCTGCAGGCCGTTGGTCCAGGTGCCCTCGTACCTGGCGGGTGTGTTGAGGCTCTGGCGCACCCCGTAGCGCCCCTTGTAGCCGTGCGCCCACTCGCCCCGGTAAATCCATCGGCCCTTGTTCTCCACGCCGAGTCCGTGCCGCTTGCCCTGAGCCCAGTAGCCCTGGTACTGGTTCCCGCTGGGCCAGGTGTAGGTGCCCACTATCTCGAAGCCGTTGGACCAGGAGCCGGAGTACTCCCCCTGACCCTTGGGCCCCGTGCACACGCCGTGGCCGTGGGCTTTACCGTCCTCCCAGCCCCCGCAGTACGTACCCCCATCGTCAAAGTCGAAGCGGCCGCCCGTCATCAGACTCGCGGGAGAGGAGCCGGCGGGCTGCGGGTGAGGTGAGGTCTGCGGGCGGGGGAAGGATGAACCGTGAGGGGCCGCTGAGCGCGCGCGGCCCGGATCATGGGCAGAGAGCGGGAGACTGAAGCGGCAGGAGGGATGTGAGAGGCGGCCGCCACGACTACTCTGTGCTCCCCTGCTGCTGCTGCTGCGTGTGCTGGGGGCACCCACTCACTGACAGAGCGGCTCCCCCGCTCCAACACTGGCACCCAGGGGAGAGCGCATCCGGGCGCGCCTTTCACAATAAAAGCCCAACGGAAAAACAAATACAAGCGGCAGAGGAAGATGGGCAGTCCAGAGACTCCCACAGACTCCCACAGACTCCCACAGACTCTCAGAGACTCTCAGAGACTCTCAGAGACTCCCACAGACTCCCACAGACTCCCACAGACTCCCAGAGACTCCCAGAGACTCCCACAGACTCCCACAGACTCCCACAGACTCCCAGAGACTCCCAGAGACTCCCACAGACTCCCACAGACTCCCACAGACTCCCACAGACTCCCACAGACTCCAGAGACTCCCAGAGACTCTCAGAGACTCCCACAGACTCCCACAGACTCCCACAGACTCCCAGAGACTCCCACAGACTCCCACAGACTCCCAGAGACTCCCAGAGACTCCCACAGACTCCCACAGACTCCCACAGACTCCCAGACTCCCACAGACTCTCACAGACTCCCACAGACTCCCAGAGACTCCCACAGACTCCCACAGACTCCCACAGACTCCCACAGACTCTCAGAGACTCCCAGACCTCCTCTGTAACTTCCTCTGCAAAACATAATCAATGCTCTAATCATTTAGACTCATTTAACATAATCAGAAAAAAATCTTTTGTCACGTTCACATAGACTTCTCACAGTTTAACCAAAACTTACTCAAGTATAAGTAGGCTACACCAGGTATGTCCAAACTATGGCGTGGGGGCCAAATGCGGCCCTCAGACAAATTTTTCTTTGCCCTCAGACTTCCAGGTGAATTGGCCCAAATGACCTTGCATCAATGAAAAACTATTTTTTTTACTGCAAGTTTTTTGAAAATCTACTTTGATAAAGCGAATATTGAATATTTAGTGTTTGGTTTTAAGGATCTTAGCATAAATAAAGACTGATGGATCATTCTAACGTGTGAAACATGCACATATTTCAGCCCTCTGCTTCATCTGTGTTTACATATGTGGCTCTTGATGAAAAAAGATTGGACACCCCTGGGCTACACTGTGAAAAGGCTGCAGGAGTAAAAGTGTCTGAGTAATACAATCTCAATGTAACTAAAACGTTATTCAAGTAAATGTATCCTTATTTATCTGTAATAGATTTAAGATGCATTTGTTTTTATGCTGCCAATATTTGTTCAGATGTGAGTGTGTTTTAGGCTCAGGTCTGTAACACTACACATGTTTTAATTGTTCTGGTGTAATAATTTAGACTTTGTTGAATCAAACTCTACACGATACATAAAAAATTAAATAAGGCTGAATACTGAGTCTGGCATAAAGGAGAGGTTTTATTTTGAAGGCAGGAAGAGAGCGGCGCTGCGCTGTGACGCAGCTGACGCTCCTCGGTAACACCTGATGATATTTTTAGAAGTTCTGGGACTGAAATGGTCGCGCTGAAAAGCTCAGACAGACTGCGCTCGGACACACGTCCTGGAGTTGATTCAGGCCGTTTGCGTAAACAGAGCGCGGAGCGGAGCGGTGCGGGGCATGAGCGTGATTGATGCGCATCAGGCGCCGCGTTGTAAAAGCGCAGTTGTCGCTTCGCGTCAAGCGCGCAGAGGAAACTCCGCTGAGCGCGCGACTCTGGCGCCATCTGCTGGTGACCACAGCGCAGAGCGGGAGAGGTGCGGGGAGTGTTTGAAAAATTAAGTTTTGTTTATGGTTACGGTTGGTTTTATTTTACAACTATTGGACTATTGAAGTTTTGAACCGCACTGCGCCCCCCTGCGGCTGTTTCAGTGAACTACAGCAGTAAAGTAACTCTTATAACATTTATCATGACATAATCCTAAAACTGAGTTGGTCAGAATTGTTCTTTTATCTCACAAAGATGATGTTTTCACCTGGTTTCTTGTAGGTTGAATGATTGATTTCATGTTCAGTGTTTCTCCACAGAACCAACCTCAAACACACGCATCACCCACATGACACGACAATTCTCCATAAATACAAACACATGATACAGAACTGTCCACTGAACTGTACTACAGCTTCACAAACCTGACACGACGTGCACTATTTACTTTAGCAGGACGCATGACTGTTTTGTGGTAACGCTCTGAAGGGGGAGTGACTTAACATGGGGAGTAAGGGAAAAAAGGGGAGCATCAAAGTATGAGAGAGAAAGAGAGAGAGAGATACAGAGAGAGAGAAAGAGATTGATTGATTACATTTATACAGCGCCTTTCAAGATCCCCAAAGCACTTTACTGTTTGTTATTCAGTCACTCCACACTCAGTGGTGGTAAACTACTACTGTAACCACAGCTGCCCTGGGGCAGACTGACAGAAGCGAGGCTGCCAATCTGCACCATCGGCCCCTCCGACCACCATCAACACTCACGTGCACACCGTACTATTCTAGGCAATGTGGGTGAAGTGTCTTGCCTAAGGACACAATGACAGTTTTTTGTCACTGGTGCCCCCCTGTGGCTCCTGATGTTCCCAAAGGTCCCATCCAAGTCCTGACCAGACCCAGCCTGCTTAACTTCTGAGATCTGACAGGATCAGGCTTTGACAAACTGGTATGGCCATGAGAGATAGAGAGAGAGAGGGAGACAAAGAGAGAGACAGAGAAAGAGACTAACAGAGAAAGAGAGACCCAGAGAGAGAGAGTGAGAGACAGAGAGATGGAGACAGACAGAGAGACATGGAGAGAGGGATAGAGACACAGAGAGACTGTGAGGGAGAGAGACACACACACACACACACACACACAGAGACAGAGAGAAACAGAGCGAGAGACAGACAGAAAGAGACAGAGAGAGACACACATAGAGCAAGACAATGAAAGAGACAGAGAAAAGTAAAATACTTTGTCTTTAAGATTTGTTAAGACATTTTAAATCTCACATAAACTCTCTCTCTCTCTCTCTCTGAACGCTGAAGTCTGTGTTAAATGTGTAATTCCTCGGGGGGATGTAAGTTGGAGTTTTTGGAGTCCCTGTGAGGCCGGAGCAGAGCCGCCCACAGACTCTCGATGAGCTCATGCCCCGTTACATCTTAATGTTTCTATATAAGGACATAAACCTGGTTATCAGATGTGCGGGGCCGTGCGTTTGTGTGCCATCTGAGCTCACTGCCTCCAAACTCACACCGGCCGCTCAGCAGAGACGCAACAATCACACAAATATCAACAAACTCACACTCAGCAGAGACGCAACAATCACACAAATATCAACAAACTCACACTCAGAAACAATCACACAAATATCAACAAACACACTCAGCAGAGACGCAACAATCACACAAATATCATCGTAAACAATTATCGTGTCGTCAGAAGTGTCACGGTAACATCTTGGGCCGTCACAGTCAATCAAATTACAAGTCTCTTTGCTTAAATTTATTGTTGTGGTGCAGGAATAAGTAAAAATAAATCAATAAATAAAACGGAGGGAACTGCATAGACCAGACGTGGTCCTGGTCCAGTTCCCCGGCCACATTCGGTCCTTTGGTCGACTCTGACTGGACCCTTTGAGACCATTTGGGTCATACATGGACTAAAGATGTATTACTTTTATTTTAGAGGTGATTTTAATGGTATTTTTGTAAACCAGAACTTAGCCAAGTCTAAACCAGGTCTAGACCAGGTCTAAACCAGAACTTAACTGGGTCTAAATCAGATCTAAACCAGGTCTAAACGAGGACTAAATCAGGTCTAAATTGGGTCTAAACAAGGTCAAAACCAGGTCTAAACCAGGACTAAATCAGGTCTTAAGCAGATCTATACCAGGACTAAACCAGAACTAAACCACATCTAAACCATGTCTACGCCAGGACTAAACCGGGACTAAACCAAGACTACACCATGACTAAACCAGAACTAAACCACGTCTAAACTATGTCTAAACCAGAACTAAATAAGGTCTAAACCAGGACTAAAACAGAACTAAACCAGGTCTAAACCAGGTCTAAACCAGGACTAAACCAGGTTTAAACCAGAACTAAACTAGGTCTGAACCAGGTCTAAATCAGGTCTAAATCAGGTCTAAACCAGGTCTAAACCAGGTCTAAACCAGAACTATAAACCAAGTCTAAATCAAGACTAAACTGGAACTAAACCAGGTCTAAACTCAAGTCTAAACCAGGTCTAAACCAGATCTAAACCAGGACTAAACCAAGTCTAAACCAGGTCTAAACCAGGTCTAAACCAAGTCTAAACCAGGTCTAAACCAAGTCTAAACCAGGTCTAAACCAGGTCTAAACCAAGTCTAAACCAGGTCTAAACCAGGTCTAAACCAGGACTAAACCAAGTCTAAACTAAGATTAAATGGGTTTGGTGTAATTTTATTTATTTTTTTATTTTTTTTTTTTTTTTTTATAAAGAAATACAATTAATATTTTATAGAATTTAGTTAAGAATTTTGGCCCCTATTTTCTGTTTCTCATGTGGCCCCATGGAAAAAAAAAGCAGCCCTCTGACATTGACCATAATGCCATTACTACATGAAGAAACAATAATAACACTAACCATATTTGAATGTTATTTATTTGGATGAGGACAGAACCAAACTCTTGTCAAGGCATTTAAAAAAAAAAGAAAAAGTAGCATATTCATTAAGCTTCACAAAGATCGTGAAAATATCCTGCCGAGAAATTTAAATATGATTACATCCCTACTGCTCAGGAAATGCCGGATGTAGTTTCACTCATCCCCAACTCAAACTGTACGATCAAATCTCGGGGTTTAAAAGTTCACAGTTTATGGAACGACTTCAACACGAGAGGCGATGAACAGGAGCTGGGCATGAGGTGTTAATTGGTTCTCGTTACCGCATGATTAAGCCAAAACTGGGCCCGATCCCAAAAACAGTAGGCTCAGAAAGGGCCAAAACTCACACAGTGTTCGCCCGACTTAAGTGGGATAAATGATGATCTGGTGTAAAAAGAGGATCAGCGTGTCAGAGCTGTCTGGGACGACTGCTCTAACACTCTGTAAGTTTTCTCCATATCACCCAAACTGTTGCAGCTAAAACCTGGAGCACTTCCTGAACATGTGAGACTCAACCTGTTTAAATCCAGACTCAAAACAGTTCTGTTCCGCTGTGCATTTGACGGAAAGGTTTTAATTCTGCTCTCTTCTCTCTTATTTAATGCCTCTCTCTGTTTTTTTTATCTTTATGGTGATTATTTATGTTTTGATTTGTTTGTATTGTGATTTTAATGTATTATTTATTCCGTAAAGCAATTCTGAATTACGCTGAGAGAATATTCACTAGTTTCATGAATTTGCAAAATGATCTTTAGTTACTTCAGCGGTGAGTAGAGTCGCCAACAAATGTACTCAGTGTTATTTCAAAATAATATTACTCACGTAGAAGTACAAAATAATGGTTCAAGAAATGACTAAAATAAGAGTAAAGAAGTATTTGGGGCTACTCAAATAAGAGTAACAGTTGGAATGTAACACATAATATGAAGGACAAAACATGAAATGATGCGCCAAATCAGTTTTTTTGTAAATGTACAGTGGGAAAAACAACCAAAACCTTCACTCTAGTAAGAGTACAAATAAGTCAAATTGTAAGAGTAAGTATGTTGCTATAAGTACTCTTCAAAGTACATTTAGGAAACGTTATTCAAGTAAATGTAACTGAGTACGACCCACCTCTGCTTACTGTACTACAAACTAATACATGAAATAAGATCGTACTACAATATCAAGATAAAACCATTTGGAATCAGTGTAACTCTTATCTGACTGACCTGCCTCCTCCTAGAAAAACAGAAAATATTTTTGTGGAGCCTATGTCCCTCCTCCTGGACGTGCTCTCAGGTTTTTCATTGGTGAATTATGACAGAATGAACAGGACTCCCCCTCCTCACTGATCCACTCACTCAGTTCACGGAGAGTTCCACTGCAGCTCTGCTCAGACCTCGAGCAGCGCACAGTCCTCAGCGATGCCCCTCCTGTGGATCCTCTGGGCTCTGTGGCTCTGCGGACGTGTGCACAGCAACTCTCTACCCTCTGTCCAGGACCACAGCCTTTCTACTGGAACGCAAAGAGACCAGGACCACAGTTCTTCTTCTGGCGCACATGGGGATCAGGACGACAACCCCCCTCCTGGAGCTGACAGGGACCAGAACCACGCTTCCCCTCCTGAAACTCAAAGAGACCAGGACCACAGCCCCGCTCCTGGAACTCACAGGAGCCGTACCAGACGCTCCATTACCCAAAGTGAGATGCTGGCCATACTGGACTACCACAACCAGGTGCGGGCGCATGTCTACCCCCCTGCCGCCAACATGGAGCTCATGGTGAGGAGTTTTTAATGTCAGATGTTTGGGTGTTCGCCAAGTGCACTTAGAGTGTGTTTATATGAACGAGCTGCAGAGCTGCTGTTAGACGTTTGTCTGATTATTTGGATAATCTTCAGCGAGACAGTGGGTCTGTCAGATGAACCTGGGTTTGTCAGGTGAACCTGGGTTTGTCAGGTGAACCTGGGTTTGTCAGGTGAGTCTGGGTCTGTCAGGTGAACCTGGGTCTGTCAGGTGAGCCTGGGTTTGTTTGCTTGTCACTCAAAAGTATTTTTCTGCTGTCACCTGCACATAAAGCCTTCACTGTGTATTTCACATCAGGTGAAAGAAAAGAACACCGCGTATAATGCCAGAGAGCACGTGCATAAATATTCACAGGATTCTGTCCTCTTGAAGCGACTTGTCATAGAAATAAGTTTGTCGATCAGGTGATGAACTCTCACGTGACTCGTGGTGTGTGTTTGGGGTGATTGTATGTGAACAAGACTTGAAGAAAAGAATAACAATCCAACATGACATCTGAATGAGATCTGTCTTAACAGCACACGTGTGTGTGTGTATGTTTCACTGTACACACACACACACACACACACACACACACACACACGTGTATTGTATTGATGTGTGTGTGTCTCCAGCAGTGGGACACAGAGCTGGCTCAGTGGGCGGAGGTGTGGGCGGCCTCGTGTCAGTGGGAGCATGGCCCCGCCCACATGCTCTCCTTCTTTGGGCAGAACCTGTCTGTGAGAACCGGAGGGTGAGTACCTGCTGACCTGATGGACCTGTGTGTCAGGACACGAGTGAGGATGATCTGAAATATTCTGTTTGCAGATACCAGTCTGTGCTGCAGCTGCTCACGCCCTGGTTTGAGGAGGTTTTCTACTATGTGTTTCCGTATCCAAATATGTGCCGCCCCCTCTGCCCCCTCACCTGCTACGCCCCCATGTGCACCCACTACACACAGGTGAGACCCGCTACACACAGGTGAGACCCGCTACACACAGGTGAGACCCGCTACACACAGGTGAGACCCGCTACACACAGGTGAGACCCGCTGCACACAGGTGAGACCCGCTACACACAGGTGAGACCCGCTGCACACAGGTGAGACCCGCTGCACACAGGTGAGACCCGCTGCACACAGGTGAGACCCACTGCACACAGGTGAGACCCGCTACACACAGGTGAGAAAAGTGTGCCCACACCACGAACTTTATTGTGCTGCTCACGTAGGTGCTTAAGACGAACTACATTAGAGTCAGTCCAAATAATTATTGCCTGTTGTGAACTGTGAATTTGTGTCCTACCTACAGGGATGGCAGAAGTGGAAGTCAGAACAAATGGAGGATGTTTAGGGTTTTTTATACTTGGTTCTTAGAGTATTTCTTAACTCTGCAACGTATTTCTTTGCAAACACAGAAAAAACAGTCAGTCTCTGGTAAAAGCTCTAACCTTCTCCCTTCTCATCCCGTGTGTCGTCCTCAGATGGTGTGGGCGAGCACGAGCAGAGTGGGCTGTGCCCTGCACACCTGCTCAAACATGTCTGTGTGGGGCGCTGTGTGGAGAGACGCCGCCTTCCTCGTGTGCAACTACTCCCCCAAGTACACACTTACAGTACACACCTACACGATCATGTGTGTGACGTGTTTGTATCTTTACTCATGTGTGTGGTTCTGTGCAGAGGGAACTGGATCGGCGAGGCCCCGTACAGAGTGGGCGTGCCCTGCTCCATGTGTCCCAGCACCTACAGGGGGCGCTGCAGTAACAACCTGTGTGTGCCAGAGCCACAGTCCAACTACGTCACCTGGTTCAAGTGAAGGAAATGATGAATCCAAGCACACCTCTGGGGACATTACTCGGACGTGTTTTCATTTCCTGGAGACTGATCCTAAACTTAACCATAGTCACTACATGTCTGCTCTTATCCTGTTTTTACACATGTCTGAACTTTAAACCATGTTGTTGATCTAACACACAATTTACATCATGGGGACCTGTTTTATGTCTCCATAAGTGCGGCAGGTCCCCATAATGTTACATCACACCCTCACACTCATACAAACTGTCCGTACAGTAAACACACAGACACTGTGAGGAAACCTGAAGCAGATCTGCAGCTGGACCAGAGTCTGGTTCTCCAAATCTGAGCCTGGACTTTGATCAGGATTCAGGAGGAACTTGTTGGGTCCTGATCGTCTCCACTCTGCAGACGGATGTTTCCCAACATCTGAGCCACATTAGGTGTACACAGGTAGGTCAAAGTATCTCTGGCCTTTTGGCTTCATAACTTTTTACTCACGTTATTATCGCGTTGTAGATGATTGTGTTTCTGTTCACTAAACTAATGTCACTGCACTGAACTTTTGTGTGAGTCAATATACTGTTGACATTTTGTTTTATTCACTAAACTTCAACATTTGTCATTACCATTTTATAGGTAATGACTTTTATTCACTAAACGTTTGTTTCTCATGACTGTACTGTAGTTGTGTTGTTACTAAATTGTTGTAATTACCACACATTAGCTCTTTGTTACTAACTATAACTATCATTAATGCATAGAAGTTATTTTTAATATAGTGTAGACATGCTGTGTCGATTCTCTAAAGTACGGAACCCGAGAGGGGTCACAACAAACACAAACACTGCAACAAATACAAATGCGACAACACAACAAAAAGCCACAACACAACATATTAAAAAAGCCACAACGGAAATGACCGCGGGACTCTATTTTAATGCAAACGCCGCAACAAATACAAACGCCACGACACAAACGCAAATGCCGCAACACATTAAAAAGCCACAACACATCAAAAAGCCACAACACATTAGAAAGCCACAACACATTAAAAAGCCACAACACATCAAAAAGCCACAACACATTAAAAAGCCACAACACATCAAAAAGCCACAACACATTAGAAAGCCACAACACATTAGAAAGCCACAACGGAAGTAACCGCGGGAGTTTATTTTCCGACGGACCGATCAAGCGGCAAGTGAAGAAGAAGAACAATGAAAGAATAATGATAAAACAATAAATTACTTTTACTTACATTTCCAACTTCTCTGTTCCTTTACTTTTCACGTTGTAGTTCTTCTTCTTCACTTGTCGCTTGATCGGTCCGTCGGAAAATAGAGTCCCGCCGTCACTTCCGTTGTGGCTTTTTAATATGTTGTGGCTTTTTGTTGTGTTGTGGCATTTGCGTTTGTGTTGTGGCGTTTGTATTTGTTGCGGCATTTGCATTAAAATAGAGTCCCGCTGTCATTTCCTTTGCAGCTTTTTTTGGTGTGTTGTGTTTTTTTTTTTGGTGTTGTGTTTTTTGTTTTGTTTTTTTGGTGTGTTGTGTTTGGTTTTGTTTTTTTGGTGTGTTTGGCTTTTTTGGTGTGTTGTGGCTTTTTTGTGTGTTGTGGCTTTCTTTGGTGTGTTGTGTTTTTTTTTGTGTGTTGTGTTTTTTTGTTTTTTTTGGTGTGTTGTGTTTTTTTTTTTGGTGTGTTGTGGCTTTTTTTGTTGTTGTTTTTTTTTTTTGGTGTGTTGTGGCTTTTTTTTGGGGTGTGTTGTGGCTTTTTTTTGGTATGTTGTGGCATTTGCGTTTGTGTTGTGGCATTTGTATTTGTTGCGGCGTTTGCATTAAAATAGAGTCCCACAATCATTTCCGTTGTGGCTTTTTTTGGTATGCTGTGGCTTTTTGTTGTGTTGTGTTTTTTTTTTTGGTGTGTTGTGGCTTTTTTTTTTTGGTGTGTTGTGGCTTTTTGTTGTCTCGTTGCATTTGTATTTGTTACGGCGTTTGCGTTTGCTGTGACCCCTCTCGGCTTCCGTACTAAAGTCCTTCTCGTGCTGTCGACGTTTATGTTACTCACTCTGGTCATAATCTTATGTCAATATTGTACTGTAGATGTTTATTCAAAGCTGATGTCATTACTGTACTGTAGGTGTGTGTTTTGTTTTTATTCACTAAACCAATATTACATTACTGTCAGAATCATTGTTTTCACTGATGCCGTAATGGAGATGTTTGTTTTTACGTTCAGCAGGTCATGTTTTTACTCGATAAACTCGTCGATGTCATTGCCAAACTGTAGATTTTTCTTCACAATCGTACTTGATATATTTGTTTTTACTCGCTTAAATGTTGTCATTACCGGACTGAAGCTGTTTCTTTTGACCAAATAAAGTTATGTCATTGCCACGTAGCTGTATTTTTAACCATGGTGCTTATTTAACTCAATCATTGTAATTAACACAATTTAAGGTGCATTTCAGAGTTAAATCAATAGAACAATGTGGTTTTGTTACTCAATACTATGACATAGGTGCTCTTCAATCAATAGTCATGTGTTATTTTGTATAATAAACAATAAAGTTATTTTTTGTATTGTCTTATTGCACTGATATTTGTGTCATTACTGTGTGGTCTTGGCTCTGTGGTCTGGTTGGCACTTGGACGGGAGACTTCTGGAAATTCCAGTTGCCACAATGGAACCAGTGGAAAAAACATTGTCATTGTGTCCTTAGGCAAGACACTTCAACCACATAGTCTGGTACAGGGTCTCCAGTGTTTTTCCTCCAGTGAGCTTTTCCTTTTACAAATTGAAACCGCCAGAGAGCTGCCGATTTTTAGCCTGATTCATCAGCTGGTTTCACTTTGTAGAAACCGTCTGACCTCGCAGCATTAGGATTCATTTGCTCGACGGTAGGCGGGTACTTTTTTTACTTACTTACTTTACTTTTTAATTACGTATATAATGCACCACTAACTGGTATATTAAGCTTTTCCCAAATCCAGTAGGAAGAAGGACAATAACGTCTTTCTCCTTGATGAAACTCATCAAATATTTTCGGCTTTAAATGCTCGATCTCAGGAATCGTTTCCAACACTGAATATATGGCTCTTCACTGATTGGCTGATGCCCAAACTCCCACTTCTGTGTCGCAAAGTTGTGGGCCAAACTAAATATTTATTGAAAAATTTCCACAACATTTGCATGTTTTCTCTTCTTTCAAAACACGTAATGTTAAACCTTTTCTTATTAAAATAAATGTTTAATAATAGTTTTGCTTAAACATTGAATCCAGAACAAACATTATATAAAATAATAACAACATTTTAAATAAATAATGTCTGTATAGTCGATCTGTAGCCAGTGGGCAGCTCTAATACATATTTGATATGATTTCACGGGCCAAATATAATTATGTTGTGGGCCAAATCGCGGGTCTAAGTTTGGCGCCAGTCTGGCTACCCCACTTTAGCATTCGCAAAAAAATGTAGTCTACATAAGAGCCTTGGCGAGCCTTAGATGGGAACAGTAAGATGCCCATAAAACATAAACCACTGTCCATTTATCAGTGCACACAGTTTGGCATCAAAAAGATACATGCACAATGGTAATTCATCCAACTTTACTTATTCAGCAGAATGCAGCAGCTCCAGTCACCGTGTGGATATGTGGCCAGACTGACTCGTCAAAGCCTGATCCCGTCAGATCTCAGAAGCTGAGCAAAGGTCGGGCCTGGTTAGTACTTGGATGGGAGACACTGGGAAAATCAGGAGCCACAGGGGGGCACCAGTCACAAAAAAAACTGTCATTGTGTCCTTAGGCAAGACCATGGACTCAGAAAAAAAAAAAAAAAAAAAAAAAAAAGATTTTCTTAAAAAATTCTACATTTTTTTCGACATTTTTTTTTCTAAAAAAAAAAAAATCTACAATTTTTTTTCTCAGCCACATCAACAGCGAAAAAAAAAAACACACAAGAGAAAAAAGGTTTTTAGAAATTAAATTTTTTTTTTTTTTAGATTTTTTTTTTTTTTGTAGAATTTTTAGAACACTTAGAAAATAGAGCCCAAATGACCTGTCTCTTTTTTTCTCTCTCTCTCTTGCCTCTCAGGGCTTCCGTAGACATGTCTGTGAAAAGCGCTATATAAATAAAGACTTACTTAATACGTAGAATTCAGAAATCCTTTGGTGAGCTGCGTGGTGAGACTCCTGGCCTTGTATGAAAGTGGCATGTGTGATTGTTCTTGTAAGTGACTTTACTCAACAAAGTGACGACATCACTTTCTGACCTGATTCACATAAACACTGATAATACTCTTAAACACACACTGTAACTAAAGTTTAATCAATGAAGACCTCTGACCCCGACAAATACCACAGGATCATGGGCCCGATTTACGACCCAATTTACTTCGCCCCCTCACTTTGTGCGTTGTGGCGTCACAGAGCGGCTCGGTCAATAACACACAGCGTCAGAGGTTTGTTTGTTTACATAAATCCACACGGTGAGGAGCTGCTGTAGATCACCCACAGTAATGGACGTACTTCACTCTAATTTATCTGTGCATTAAAAGCATTGAACTATAACGCCGCTGTAGAAAAACAAAAACAAGAGTATAAAAACAGGTTTAAATTTAAAAACGTAATTTAACAAAAGCTCAACTTACGCAAGCAATATTTATCAAAAAGTCAGGCCCAACTGGAGTTAACTTAAACCAAATTGAACAGAACAAAACTAAACCAAGGAAAAAAGAGGGAAAAAAAAAACAAAACCACAAACTTTGTCAAAGTAACAAGAAGGGAAATAATAATACACCAGTAAATAGTCTTATTACGTCAATTTATACTGTACGCTCAATTCACACTTACGACGACTTGACAAAGACAAAGACGACGAGACAAATTATAATACACAAATTAATAGAAAAAAAAAAAGAAAGAACAGAATGACGTCTAGATCGGGGCCATTTTCTCAGTTTTCCCAAATGTTTTGTGACGTAAGATCAGTGTTGGGGAGTAACAGATTACATGTACCAGAGTTACGTAATCAGAGTACAAATGATGAGTAACTGTATTCAGTTACAGTTACTGTTTCAGTGAGTGGTAATTGGATTACAGTTACTTTGTTGAAATAAATGGATTACACAGAGGTATTTTCCTATTTTTACATTTTGGACTATATCCCCCCCTTTTTTTTTTTTTTTCGTAATTCCGCTCATTGCCGGACACTAAACCAGGTCTAAACCAGGACTAAACCAGGTCTAAACTAGGTCAAAAACCAGATCTAAAACCAGGTCTAAACCAGGTCTAAACCAGGTCTAAACCAGGTCTAAAACCAGGTCTAAACCAGGTCAAACCAGGTAAACCAAAACCAGGTCTAAACCAGGACTAAACCAGGTCTAAAACCAAGTCTAAACCAGGTCTAAACTTGGTCAAAAACCAGGTCTAAAACCAGGTCTAAACTAGGTCTAAACCAGGTCTAAACTAGGTCTAAACCAGGTCTAAAACCAGGTCTAAACCAGGTCTAAACCAGGACTAAATCCAGGTTCTAAACCAGTTCTAAACCAGGACTAAAACCAGGTCTAAACTAGGTCTAAACCAGGTCTAAACTAGGTCTAAACCAGGACTAAACCAGGTCTAAAACCAGGTCTAAACTAGGTCTAAACCAGGACTAAACCAGGTCTAAAACCAGGTCTAAACCAGGTCTAAAACCAGGTCTAAACCAGGTCTAAACCAGGACTAAAACCAGGTCTAAACCAGGTTTAAAACAGGATTTAACAGGACTAAATCATGCTACATGGACCGTGTCTCTTCCTCTTCTATCAATAATATTTTTAATACGGTTAAGTAAAGTCACTGTACCAGTGAGCCTTTAAAAGTGGAGGTGTAATGGCAGTGTTTGTCCAGTAGGTGTCAGTAAAGACCAGGTCGAGCAGAAGCAGCCTGAGGAGAAACATCACGCTGATGAGGAGGATGTTTCTCTGCTGCTGCTGCTGTGTTCTAAGATCATCGTAAACCCAGTGTCCAGTGCTGTTCTGTTACACCGTCTGCAAATAACAACAACAACAACACAATTCAGTTCACTGTGTAACATTTCTGTTTCTGTTGTTTGTGGGTGGAGCTCACAGGAACTGACAAACAAATGAAGGATGATTTTATTAACTGATCGTCAAATCCAAGAACAGAAGTCACTGAGTGTAAATATTAAACAAACTAAACTATTAAACAAGAACACAGACAAGAGCTGAGACCAGAGACCGGACCAGAGTCAAGACTGGAGTCCAGATCAGAGACCAGATCAGAGACCAGACCAGAGTCCAGACCAAAGTCCAGATCAGAAACCAGATCAGAGACCAGACCAGAGTCCAGACCAAAGTCCAGATCAGAAACCAGGCCAGAAACCAGATCAGAGTCCAGAACAGAGTCCAGACCAAAGTCCAGATCAGAAACCAGGCCAGAAACCAGATCAGAGTCCAGAACAGAGTCCAGACCAGAGGCCAAAACAGAAACCAGATCAGAGTCTAGATCATAGTCCAGACCAGAAACCAGACCAGAGTCCAGACCAGAGTCCAGACCAAAGTCCAGATCAGAAACCAGGCCAGAAACCAGATCAGAGTCCAGAACAGAGTCCAGACCAGAGGCCAAAACAGAAACCAGATCAGAGTCCAGATCATAGTCCAGACCAGAAACCAGACCAGAGTCCAGACCAGAGTCCAGACCAGAAACCAGACCAGAGTCCAGATCATAGTCCAGATCATAGTCCCGACCAGAGTTCAGACCAGAAACCAGACCAGAGTCCAGATCATAGTCCAGACCAGAAACCAGACCAGAGTCCAGGCCAGAGTCCAGACTAGAGTCCAGACCAGAGTCCCGAGTCCCGAGTCCAGTCCCGGGTCCCGGGTCCCGAGTCCGGTCCCGAGGCCCGGGTCCCGAGTCTCGAGTCCCGGGTCCCGGGTCCCGAGTCTCGAGTCCCGGGTCCCGGGTCCCGAGTCCCGGGTCCCGACTCCCGAGTCCGGTCCCGAGTCCTGAGTCCCGAGTCACGTGTCCCGGGAACCGAGTCCCGAGTCCCGAGTCCCGAGTCCCGGGTCCCGAGTCCGAGTCCGGTCCCCGGGTCCCGAGTCCCGTCCGGGGGAGTCCCGATCCGTCCCCCGGTCCCGAGTCCCGAGTTCCGAGTCCCGAGTCCGAGTCCCGAGTCCCGAGTCCCGAGTCCCGGGTCCTGAGTCCCGAGTCCCGAGTCCCGGGTCCTGAGTCTCGGGTCCTGAGTCTCGAGTTCCGAGTCCCGAGTCCGGTCCAGATCAGAGTCCAGATCAGAAACCAGATCATGAAGGAGAATAATTTTGAGGAACTTGTCAATCATCATCATTTCCTTTTGTTTTCTGTAACTTTTACTACAATCTCAAAGCAACATTTTAAAGATATTTTCTTATTAAAAATTATCTTATTTTTGTCTTTGTTTTAAGAATCACCTTTATTTTTCATAATTAATTATATATTAGGCCTCTACTTTCCACTGTTAATAACAGATTTAGATCACTACTTTAAATTCATATTATATTTAAATAATTTTAGATTAGACAAATTGGAGATTAAGTCCACATTGGGCTCATGTTACATTGGAAATAATCAGGACAAGCCCACATACAGTCAGTGACCCACTTTTAAACAGCTCCAGCGCCGCCATCGCTCCACAGATGAGTGACATCACCTTCTACTCACAGGAACGAGCAGCAGCACCACCACAATCCTGGACCAGCGATCACGTAAACAGAACCAAGTCATTAAAGTTAACCTGACACAAAAGACGAAGACTAGAGGACGAGAAGCATCAGAAGGACCCAAGAAGTGCCTGGATCAGAGGAAGAGTGACACAAAGGAAGCCTTTTTATGGATCGTCAGCTACAGCTCATCTCCACGCTCACTTTCCTGGTGCTTCCAGATCTTTACACAGTGATAATCAAACCTCATCAGGCCGGACTGTTCGTAATCTCCACAGAGCCGTGAGCTCCCTGCCCGGGCCTGTCCACGTTTAATGAAAACAGGAGCCACAAAGGAAGCTGTGGATGAGATTTGTTTAAAGGTCGAGGTGAAGCACACACATGGAAATCTACGGACACGGGAAAAGCGCGGAAATCCAACAGGATCATGTTTCATAATTCCACAGCTACATTCACATTTAAATAGTATATGAATATGAATATGGGTCTAACAAAAACTGAAATATCGTCAAAGTTCTCACAGTAACATCATGGACCATCACAATATATCAAATTACAAGTGTCTTTGCTTAAATTATGGAGTTATGGAACAGCAATAACAAAAAAAAAAACAGAGGGAACTACATAGACCATGATCCTTTGCTTCATTTCAGTGCAGACGACAAGAAGAAATAACAGTTCTAACACTTTTAAGTCTTAGTTCTTTGGATTAAATCTTGTCGAGGCATTTTAAGAGGAAAAAGCCGCCACAAAATATCGTAATAAATATCGAACTGAGAGATTTGGATTTTGTTACATCCCTAATCATGAGCCTCTCCACTATATCGTGAGCTTTCCCAAGATATCGCAATAAATATCGTGACGTGAGGTTCATACCGTAACGATACCGTAACGTGAGACTTGAATATCGTTACAGTCCTACTAATGACGCACATTCACACATACACCAGTCTCAGATCATTAATTAATGTAATTTTTATTAATTAATTAATTAATAAATAATAATTATGAATTCATCCATTAATCCTTGCATTTATAAAGCGCCTTTCAAGACACACGAAGCAGTTTACAGATCGTTGTTCATTTGCTCCACTTAGAATTCTAAACCAGACCTAAACCAGGACTGAACAAAGATAAAATAGAACTAAACCAGGACTAAACCAAGATAAAATAGAACTAAACCAAGACTAATCCAGGACTAAAGCAGGACTAAACCAGGATGAAAATAGAACTAAACCAGGACTAAACCAAGACTAATCCAGGACTAAAGCAGGATGAAAATAGAACTAAACCAGGACTAAACCAGGACTAAACCAGGACTACACCAGGACTAAACCAGAATGAAAATAGGACTAAACCAGAACTAAACCAGGGACTAAAACTGGACTGAACCAGGATGAAAATAGAACTAAACCAGGACTAAACCAAGACTAATCCAGGACTAAAGCAGGACTAAACCAGGATGAAAATAGAACTAAACCAGGACTAAACCAGGACTAAACCAAGACTAATCCAGGACTAAAGCAGGACTAAACCAAGACTAATCCAGGACTAAAGCAGGACTAAACCAGGATGAAAATAGGACTAAACCAGGACTAAACCAGAATGAAAATAGGACTAAACCAGAACTAAACCAGGGACTAAAACTGGACTAAACCAGGATGAAAATAGAACTAAACCAGGACTAAACCAGGACTAAAACTGGACTGAACCAGGACTGAACCAGGATGAAAATAGGATTAAACCAGGACTAAACCAGGTCTAAATCAGGACTAAGATGTCAAAATTGAACATTTTAGAACAAAACCTCTGGCGTCTGAAGGGTTAAGAACATCACAGTACAATAAGTATTTAATAAGTATAATTATCTGAAAACACGCTGCAGCAGAACAAAGGTTTTCTTTGTTTACTCCAGTTGGACTTTTCCCTTTGTGCATTTTGAACAGTCCTCTGGAGAAATCAGCAGAATGAGACGTGGAGTTCTCCGAGCGCTGTGTGCGTCTGGGGGCCCCTGGGAGCCCGGCGGATGTCCTCATATCACCAGACAGTCAAACAGACCCTGCTTTACACTTGGAGTAAGGCTGATAAAGTTCCCACGGTTTAACAAGTCCCCATCATACAGAACTGGACATACAACGAGCTCTTTTTAAAAATAGAGTGAAATTGTGAAAGATTTGAATTCATTGTCCAAAAATTTAAATAGGTTTAATAGAGTTAGAAGTGTTTAATTTCATACTGGAACATTTCAGGCAAAGGAATAACAACATCTCCATGGAAGGTGGAGGACAGCCTGATTCATCAGACGGTTTCACTTTGTAGAAACCGTCTGACCTCGCAGCATTAGGGTTCGTTCGCTTGACGGTAGGCGGGTACTTTTTTTATTTAACCAATCGCTGCTGGTCCTAGTTTTAGTCCTAGTTTAGTCCTGATTTAGTCTTGGTTTTAGTCCTGTGTTAGTCCTAGTTTAGTCCTGGTTTTAGTCCTGTGTTAGTCCTGGTTTAGTCCTAGTTTAGTCCTGGTTTAGTCCATGTTTTAATCCTGGTCTAGTCCTCGTTTAGTCCTGGTTTTAGTCCTGGTTTAGTCCAGGTTTTAGTCCATGTTTTAGTTCTGGTTTAGTCCTGGTTTAGTCCTGGTTTAGTCCTAGTTTAGTCCTGGTTTAAGTCCTGGTTTAGCCCTGATTTTAGTCCTAGTTTAGTCCTGGTTTGGTCCATGTTTTAATCCTTGTTTAGTCCTAGTTTAGTCCTGGTTTAATCCTGGTTTTACTCCTGGTTTTAGTCCTAGTTTAGTCCTGCTTTTAATCCTGGTTTTAGTCCTGGTTTTAGTCCTAGTTTAGTCCTGGTTTAATCCTAGTTTAGTCCTGGTTTAATCCCAGTTTAGTCCTGGTTTAATCCTGGTTTTAGTCCTGGTTTAGCACTGGTTTTAGTCCTAGTTTAGTCCTGGTTTGGTCCATGTTTTAATCCTTGTTTAGTCCTAGTTTAGTCCTGGTTTAATCCTGGTTTAGTCCTGGTTTTAGTCCTAGTTTAGTCCTGATTTAATCCTGGTTTTAGTCCTGGTTTAGTTCTGGTTTTAGTCCTAGTTTAGTCCTGGTTTAATCCTGGTTTTAGTCCTGGTTTAGTCCTGGTTTAGTCCTAGTTTAGTCCTGGTTTAATCCTAGTTTAGTCCTGGTTTAATCCTGGTTTAGTCCTGGTTTAGCCCAAAATGTGAAAACAGAAAAATTCTGCCATGCAATCCATTTATTTCAGCAAAGTAACTGTAATCCAATTACTACTCATTAAAACAGTAACTGTAACTGAATACAGTTACTCATAATTTGTACTCTGAATACTTAACGGTCTAACTGGTATATTAAACTTTTCCCAAATCCCGTAGGAAGAAGGACAATAACGTCTTTCCCCTTGATAAAATTCACCAAACATTCTCTTTGTTCCGGCTTTAAATCCTCGATCTCGGGAATCGTCGCCAACACAGAATGTCTGTCTCTTCACTGATTGGCTGATGCCCGTTTTTGTAAACCGTCCAGTGTATTCTGATTCCTGACCTCTCGCTGGAGACAAATGAAAATGAGCAGAGGCACAAGGTGGCGCCAGCTACAGTTAGACGCCAATGAAACATAAACCACATTTACAGTAGTAATAGACATGTAATTAACTACATTTTTGTTATTAAAAAAAAAAAAAAAAAAGTAAAACACATATTTCTTTTCCCTTACTTATTACGTTATTTATTCTTTTTTTTTTTTTTTTTTTCATAATTGTATTATTATTATTATTATTATTATTATTATTATTATTTCTTTTTTTATCCCACTGGAGACAATGGGTAATGTGAGGGGGGTTTGGGGAATAATAAATGGTCACATGTTACTAATAATTGTTTTCTCTGTGACATCTGTACAAGAAAAAAAAAAATCCTTTGGCGAGCTACTTGGAAAGAGGTGGCTGTTTGGTTCTGAGGTACAGGTTGGAGATTCCTGGGCTATAAAGACATTATTTATTTAAAATGTTATTATTTTATATTTTGCTTGTTCTGGATTCAATGTTTAAGCAAAACTATAAGTAAACATTTATTTTAATACAAAAAATTTAAAAATTACATATCTCAAAAGAAAAAAAAACCATGCAGACGTTGTTGAAATTTAGTTTGGCCCACGACTTAGTCCCAGTTTTTAATTTTGACCCTCTGTGAATTTGAGTTTGACACTCCTGGTCTGGTGTATTCTGATTCCTGACCGAGTTGTTGGAGAGAAATGAAATTGAGCAGAGGCACTAGGGGGCGCCAAACAAGTTCATAAAGCACCTTTAAAAAAATAAAAGAAAATAAAATCACTGTACTACTACCTAGTACTACTAAAACTACTCCTACTTAGTGCGTATTAGTACTTGTACTAATTGCTATACTAGTGCTGTTGGCTGCCTGACGTAGGAGAGGAGGGGAGCTTGTTTTTCCAGCTCGTAATCGGTGGCCTGGCTGCGTGACATGCAATTTGCACCGTGCTAATGATTGCCTCTTTCTGCCAGAGCTCTAATGGAGGCTGATGTGTAAATGAGGCAGCAGGAGGCGGCAGACGCCAGAACCAAATCTCACATCTCTCCACGGCCGTGTGAAGGGGTACGAGGGGGTACGAGGGGGTACGAGGGGGTACGAGGGAGTACGAGGGAGTACGAGGGAGTACGAGGGAGTACGTACGAGGGAGTACGAGGGGGTACGAGGGAGTACGAGGGAGTACGAGGGGGTACGAGGGAGTACGAGGGGGTACGAGGGAGTACGAGGGAGTACGAGGGAGTACGAGGGAGTACGAGGGGGTACGAGGGAGTACGAGGGGGTACGAGGGGGTACGAGGGGGTACGAGGGAGTACGGAGGGGGTACGAGGGAGTACGAGAGGATACGAAGGAGTACGAGGGAGTACGAGAGGATACGAGGGAGTACGAGGGAGTACGAGGGGGTACGAGGGGGTACGTACGAGGGAGTACGAGGGAGTACGAGGGAGTACGAGGGAGTACGAGGGGAGTACGAGGGAGTACGAGGGGTACGAGGGAGTACGAGGGGGTACGAGAGGATACGAAGGAGTACGAGGGAGTACGAGGGGGTACGAGGGGTACGAGGGGTACGAGGGAGAGGGTACGAGGGGGTACGAGGGGGTACGAGGGAGGTACGAGGGAGTACGAGGGGGAGTACGAGGGGGTACGAGGGAGTACGAGGGAGTACGAGGGGGGAGTACGAGGGAGTACGAGGGGTACGAGGGGGTACGAGGGGGTACGAGGGGGTACGAGGGAGTACGAGGGGTACGAGGGAGTACGAGGGGTACGAGGGATACGAAGGAGTACGAGGGAGTACGAGGGATACGAGGGAGTACGAGGGAGTACGAGGGAGTACGAGGGGGTACGAGGGAGTACGAGGGAATACGAGGGAGTACGAGGGAGTACGAGGAGTACGAGGGGATACGAGGGAGTAAGAGGGAATACGAGGGAGTACGAGGGGGTACGAGGGAGTACGAGGGAGTACGAGGGGATACGAGGGGATACGAGGGAGTACGAGGGAGTACGAGGGGGTACGAGGGAGTACGAGGGAGTACGAGGGAGTACGAGGGGGTACGAGGGAGTACGAGGGAGTACGAGGGGTACGAGGGAGTACGAGGGTACGAGGGAGTACGAGGGAGTACGAGGGGAATACGAGGGAGTACGAGGAGTACGAGGAGTACGAGGGAGTACGAGGGGCATACGAGGGGATACGAGGGAGTACGAGGGAGTACGAGGGAGTACGAGGAGTACGAGGAGTACGAGGGAGTAAGAGGGAATACGAGGGAGTACGAGGGGGTACGAGGGAGTACGAGGGAGTACGTACGAGGGGCTACGAGGGGATACGAGGGGGTACGAGGGAGTACGAGGGGGTACGAGGGGCTACGAGGGGATACGAGGGGTACGAGGGAGTACGAGGGGGTACGAGGGAGTACGAGGGAGTACGAGGGGATACGAGGGAGTACGAGGGGATACGAGGGGGTACGAGGGAGTACGAGGGGGTACGAGGGGGTACGAGGGGGTACGAGGGGCTACGAGGGGATACGAGGGGGTACGAGGGGATACGAGGGGCTACGAGGGAGTACGAGGGAGTACGAGGGGATACGAGGGAGTACGAGGTGGTACGAGGGAGTACGAAGGGGTATGAGGGGATACGAGGGAGTACGAAGGGGTACGAGGGGGTACGAGGTGGTACGAGGGAGTACGAGGGGATACGAGGGAGTACGAGGGAGTACGAGGTGGTACGAGGTGGTACGAGGTGGTACGAGGGGGTACGAGGGGATACGAGGGAGTACGAGGGAGTATGAGGTGGTACGAGGGAGTACGAGGGAGTACGAGGGGGTACGAGGGGGTACGAGGGGTTAGGGTTAGGGTTAGGCTACAAACTTCTACATCACTGTTATCCACTAAACGATCTTATTAGAAGGACAACGGACACAACCTGAAAAATGAAACCACCTCTCACTTATTTTGGACCTGCCCAGACTCTGTGTTTTTGGAAACAATTCATAAAACATCCTCACCAAACGAGACAAAACCTACGCTTTTGGTAAATGTAGAGGTGTTTCCTGTCTGAGCTAAGAAGACCAAACGACCAGCCGGACTGACCTAAATGACAAAATGTTCTTGGGGAACGGCTTGGACCTCAGACAGTGTTTAAGTCTTTTTACCCCATTGCTCTTGACTCACAGCAGGAGAAACTTTGTCTGTTTGTCACCGCTGCAAATGTAAAAAAACCAACATAGACAGTCTTCTTGCACGTTTTGGAAATATTGCCACATTCTATTCAAAGTTGAGAGTCGATAAATCCGAGTCAGTTCTTCCGACATCGTAAATGCGTTCTATTGCAACAGTCGAGGAAAAGATGGACGCTCGAGAAAGTTTAATGTCCAGCTGACTCGATCTGCACTGAACTAGGCCTGAGTTTGTGTTTCGGAACCCCTGATTTGATTGGCCGTTTCTTTGCACTTTCTCGAGGTCCTGAGCTCCACATTTTACAGATCATTTCCACCACAACAGCCTCTACTAAATAAAAGTAATCTCAGAAATATTTGAACTTCAGCAGAATGCGTTTTGTTGAGCTCATCCCGCTTAAACCAGTGTGTGCCAAATTGAATTTTCAGAGCTTTTAACCACGCTGTAATTGTTTTCCCTCCTCATTGACCCCCTCGAGGTTGTATTCAGACAGATTCACGCATGATTGAGTAATTGGTTAGTGGTTTTCAGATTGTAAAATGGGATGATGTCATAATGCCAGATGAGGAGCAAAAGCCAGTGATTTGGTGTTGTTGTTTTTTTTTTTTTAAATACTGGTTTTGTTTTATCCTGATCTGTTTTTATCCACAGGGGGCGCTGTCAGTTTGGTCCGACCGTGACGTAACTCAACGGGGCATGGGTCAACTACGGGTTAAAGAAAACTGATTACAATAAATGCATAAAAAACTTACCCTACGCACGTCTGGAGCTGTTTACTTATAGTTCTACAATCTGTCTACTATTGTTATATATTTTTTCCCATCCCTCTTGAACAATGTGCCTGATTGAATGAAAAAAACGTGATGCCGTCAGTAGCTTCTGTATTTGTTATTACGAGTGTTGTTCGAATACCATTTATTATCTGATACGATACTTGGTCTTAGTGTACTCGCTGATACTGATAACAGTCCGATACTACAAAATGTGAAGAGTACAAGAGCAATAAATCAATCTACGAAAAGTCTATCTCAAAAGAAAATCTAGAGGAATAAATCAGATTTTGAAAACTAAGTGTTAAGAGTCAAATAAAATAATGATCTTGACGATAAGTAACGCCTCCTGGACGCCTCCCTTGGGATGTTTCTCGGCTGGCCTAAGGAGCGCCTTCGAGGAGCCGGAGGAAGTGTCTGGGGTGGTGGAAGTCTGGGAGTTTCTGCTTAGACTGCTGCCCTGCGACCTGGTCCTGAATAAGCGGAAGAAAATGGATGGATGGACCATAATCCAATCCAACTTTATTTGTATAGCACATATTATAAACAAAATGTAAGACATTTTATTTAAAAAAAAAAAAAAAAAGTAAAAAGTTAACAAAGAGTTAGAGTTTGTATATAATCTGTTTTGCAAAATGAAACCAAAAGTAAAAAAATGAAAAAACTAAAAATTACTTTCTTCATTATTTGTCTTCAAAACCAAAAATGAAAAAAAAAAAAAAGGATAATGATTTTTTTTTTTTTTTTTTTTTTCAATTTTGTGTTTAAATGAGTTATCCAGTTTTGACCCTTTTGGACTAAACCAGGACTGAACCAGGACTAAACCAGGTCTGAACCAGGTCTAAACCAGGAATAAACTAGGTCTGAACCAGGTCTAAACTAGGACTAAACCAGGACTGAACCAGGACTAAACCAGAACTGATCCCAGGACTAAACCAGGACTGAAACCAGGACTAAACCAGGACTGAACCAGGACTAAACCAGGTCTGAACCAGGTCTAAACCAGGACTGATCCCAGGACTAAACCAGGACTAAACCAGGACTGAACCAGGAATAAACTAGGTCTGAACCAGGTCTAAACTAGGACTAAACCAGGACTGAACCAGGACTAAACCAGGACTGATCCCAGGACTAAACCAGGACTAAATCAGGACTGAACCAGGACTGAACCAGGAATAAACTAGGTCTGAACCAGGTCTAAACTAGGACTAAACCAGGTCTGAACCAGGTCTGATCCCAGGACTAAACCAGGACTAATCCAGGACTGAACCATGACTAAACCAGGACTGAACCAGGACTAAACCAGGACTAATCTTGGACTTGAGAGAGAGAACCCCGAGCCTGTGGAGCAGGTTGGAGTTCTGCGCCGATCCTTTCGCCTGCGGTCACCCAACAGTCTACACGGGTGCACCTTCGGGCATGTCCCGACACTCAGTAATGGTTCAGTCCTGGTTCAGAGCTGGTTTAGTCCTGATTCAGTCCTGGTTCAGTCCATGAGGGCCAAAATTGGATGAAATTGAAAACAGCCGTTGGAGACAAATAATAAAGAAAATAGTTGTTTTTTTTCTTACTTTTGGTTTTAATTTGAAAAACGAATGAACGAACGACACACGGATTATTCTTAACAAACCGCTGATTTCTACTCACTGTCCAGTCCACACAACAACAACATCAGCTGGAACCGAACCGCTGGACTCTGCTATAATCCTGTTGTTTGTAGTTTTTGTATCAGCTCACACGAACGAGCTTCAGAACAACGCTAATGAGAAGAAGACTTTGATTGGATGCAGAGCGCCGTAGAACGTGTGAACCGGAGTGTTTGTGGATGCCAGTGTGCACAGGCTAATAGCTTTTCTCCCCGTCTGATTGAGTGAGAGAAACCCATCTCGCTCAGCTGCGGCTCTGATGAGACAAAGAAACAAGTCAATTTCATTCAAATCTCCACCTGTCGACTTCCCCGACGCGTAATACGGACCGCGGGACGGACGATTTAGTTTGCCTTTTGGAGTTAACGGCCTTTTAGCTGAGAGAAAAGACGTGCGCTTTGAGAGGCTTATCTCACGGTCTCATCGGCCGCGGTCTCACACGGGAAAGGACGGATCTCGCCGAGTCGCCACGCTCCATTAGGCGACAGCACACCCACACGTGCACATATGCTGCGTTTGCTTTTGGGGGATATTACGGCCGCTGTGTTTACATGCGCAGAGACCTCAGAGTGCGCTCACCAACCAAAGTCAAACCATCAGCCCACGTTTATCCCCGTCTACAGCAGGTCAAAAAGTGATAAGGATAAGTGATATTTTCCCGTGTGTCCACTGTAAAACGCGAGGGTTCACTTGCATTCAGCTCGTTTACTTACTTAACTATTGTGGTGAAGTAACAGTTATTTTCACTGTGAAAAAAGCACATTACTCATCAGTTAGACTAAGACCAACTTGAATGAGACGAGAACTTCAACAGTGACGTATTACTGCCAAGAGTCCAGCGCCATCTCCCACTGTTCCGATTGTTTTGCTGCCTCCCTGTTTTTTCTTCATCTCTACATCCTCCCTCTGTTCATTTAGTCTTTTCTCGATTACACCTGTTCACCTCTTTTGTTTCTTCCAGTATTTTTTGAGCTCTCAGTGTGAGGGCCTCGGTTGTGTCGACATGCAGTGACCGAGCTTTCTTATTTTATTCTTCCACATGTTACGATGTGTTTTTAACTTAAGCTGAACAAAAGTTTTGCAACATTTTTTTTCAAAGACTATTAATATTCAAGTTGTGAAATCTGCAGCCGAAAACGGTAATCGAGCAGCAGAAAGAAAGTTTGGAGTGAACGAGAAACTTGTGACTCTGTGACGGAGCGCCCGTGTTGCCCCCGTCGTCGCCCGACCGGCACGTCTTCATCTGGTCCAAGAGCACGCGGAGTGACTCCCCCCGTTTCTACTGTTTTTATGCAGGACCGCACGTGTGTCTCACGGTCCTGTTTCCCCCATATCTGGACTGTTTTCCCGGCTAGTGTGTTCGAGGTGCACACTCAACACCTACGCCACACACACTCTTACCTGCAGCAGTCTCTGGTTTGGGGGTCAAACCGAGGCGCTTTCCTGTTTGTGCTTTAAATATTGCACATAGTGGCTGTGCTAAAGGTGGACATGTGATCTCGGACTCGACCATTGCGGTCTATTTGTGTGTTATTTTGTTTTTTTTTAAGTTATTTAATAGAATTTACAATAACCAGATGAGGGGTTCTTTAAGTCATTTTTATTATGTTTATTCCTAAGTTCATTTGTGTTCATCAGTACAGTTTTGTTTATGTAAATTCCTTAAAATCCCATTTTTGTTAATTGGTTTAGCCCAGGGGGAGGGGCTAAGCGGTATATAAGAGGAGCTCCGGTCTGTTTTTGGCCTGACTACATGGGTGCTGGCTACTTTAAGTGCGATTACTGTAAATATTGTTGTAAATACTTGGTTGTTTTTGGACTCTACCACCTAATTTTTCACTGTAAATATTCCACTCTGCACATTGAGCTGTGGTGTGAATAAAAACGCACTTAAGTTAAGTTTTTTTCAACTGAGCCATCATTTCTTTACATTTATTTTGGACGAACCCTTGACAAACTCCAGGAAAGTTGCATGGTGCACCCTCCTGGTGTCACAAGAGGATGCACCATGTGACTTTCCTGGAAGTCACTGGATGGATCCACAAAGCCTGGACTTAGTGTGTTACCTGCCGAGGGACTACAGATAGAAATGACCATTTTTGCTATAATCTGGCATATTTACACTGCAATGTTGTAGATGTTTATTAACATGCACTGTTCCTATTAAAAAAACCTAAACAAAAAAACCAAAACCATCCTGTCGGGATGCAGAAAGGCCCGAATAATTCTAACTGGAACTGATGCTGAGTCTGACGACAACGACACAGAAGAGGAAGCGGCGCTTTGTTTACCTCCGGAGGTTGAGGCCGAGTTGTTCAGAAGTGACACCGAGGATGAAGAATTGAATTGATTTAGTGATTTGGAGTGAGATGGAGAGTTTGGTAAACTTGTTCTGTTGTTTATGCTATAATTATCTGAAGAACTGCTCATATGTGTGTTAACAGTCTGTTGTTCTCTCTTCTATTGTTTTTATTGTTAAGCTGAGAGGGTCACAACAAACGCAAAAGCCACAACACATTAAAAAGCCACAACACATCAAAAAGCCACAACGGAAGTGACCGCGGGACTCTATTTTCCGACGGACCGATCAAGCGGCAAGTGAAGAAGAAGAACTACAACGTGAAACAAGTAATGATAAAACGATAAATGACTTTTACTTACATTTCCAACTTTTCCGTTCCTTTACTTTTCACATTGTAGTTCTTCTTCTTCACTTGCCGCTTGATCGGTCCGTCGCAAAATAGAGTCCCGCGGTCATTTCCGTTGTGGCTTTTTTTTTGTTGTGTTGTGGCTTTTTGTTGTGTTGTCGCATTTGTATTTGTTGCGGCGTTTGCGTTTGTTGTGACCCCTCTTGGCTTCCGTAATTGTTATTAAAATTTCCCCCAAAAAGTGCGACTTATATATGTTTTTTTCTTCTTCATTACACATTTTTTGGCTGACTTATACTCCTGAGCATCTTACAGTCCGAAAAATACTGTACATTACACTGAGGAATGACTTCTAGCTCATCTTTAGAGTCACAGTCCTTTTCAATCAGATTTTTCAAGACAATCGGTTTCCTAGATTTTTTTCTAGTAAGGTCTACTCATTAGATTTTACAGTGTACCCTGGTCTGCTGCTGTAGGAGGAGCCAACATCTTGCAACACTTTGTTTTGACGACGTTTACGGCAGCGCATCGTAAAGGGGCTCCCATTGGGCACCACAATCTTTATGCCCTGATGTCAGCGAACTAATTTCTTTTATTAAGTTGTTTCAGATCAATAATGTGATTCTATTACACAATGATCCACGGGTGTCGTAGATTATAACAATAGAGCCGATAAAAGCTCTTCTACTCATGTTTGTTTTTGTAAATCAATAAATGCGAGACGGGAAAGTTTAATGCCAAACTGTGAACATTTTCTGGCAAAGCAACAGCCGACCACAAACCAGAAAATGTACATAGTGTTACTTTAATTTGCCTTCACAAAACATAGGTATATATAACAATTGGATTAAAAAAGTAAAGTGCTTTTAATTGAAGTATTGGACGATGGGAAGATCTGACTCCCGAACAACTCCCCAGACACGTCCTAAAACAAAACCTTAATAGCTTATCTCCCAGTGCAGCCGAACTCATCACCGCTGCTTAGGCCTATTAGTGGTTCCTTTTAATCTGACAGCTCCTCTGACAGGTCGCGGCCTGCACATCAATCCACGGACCATTGTAATTATTGAAATGGAGAGGTCAAAGCAGAATG
Organism: Boleophthalmus pectinirostris; assembly: GCF_026225935.1. Taxonomy (NCBI): domain Eukaryota; kingdom Metazoa; phylum Chordata; class Actinopteri; order Gobiiformes; family Gobiidae; genus Boleophthalmus; species Boleophthalmus pectinirostris. The sequence continues at coordinate 34,285,674 of NW_026571095.1, read as the reverse complement.
CACCGGGGGAAGGCTGCTCCGGCGCTGATTACACCCCACTGAGAGGCCGCTTTGTGGGGGGTTATAAAAAAAAAAAAAAAACACCCGTCCCGTTCCTCTGGAGACTCACCCAGCCAGGCCTTTTCACTGCGGGGGGAGTCAGAAATGAGGTCTGGGTTAATAACGTTAGATGGTATAGAAGGTAATTTAACGTGCAAATACCAAATAATATGAGGTCCAGTAAAAGCTTTTTACATCTGAGCAAAATGTGTCTTGAAACAGCTCTTACGGTCAAAATAAATCAGCCGCTCACTTTCTGATTCTAATTCTAAAATGGTTTATCGTCAGTGAGTGCGTATACATGCACATCAATAACCCGGTTATGATCGGGTTTTTTGAGTATCCCAGTTTCTTCATGGTGCATGTAAATGCAGTAACCCGGTTTCAGTAACCCGGTTATGGCAGTATCCCGGTTATTAGAAACCGGGTTACTGTAGCTGGGTTATTCCGATAGTAACCGGGTTACTTGTGTCATGTATACGCAGTACCCTGGTTACTGCAACATAAAGTTGAGTGCGCATGCGTCCAAAAGACACTTTCCAGCCTTTCACCACAACAGTAGTCACATAAATAAATTGACCAACATAAATAAAGTGACCAAACGAGTGAAATGACTGTAAAATAAAGAGCTGCGCTAAACCTGCACACGTACGACCTGCACTACGACTGTGATCTGCACTGAAAAGCTAAAACATGAACTATCTCCTATACTCTATACGCACAAAAACACACTTACCATCATTAGCGCCTCTTCTGTCACAGAAATAACACACATAATCCACAGAGTCGTGTCATTTAGTCCAAAAGAAACTGATCGCATCAGCGGCGCAAGGAGCGAGTTGTTTTTATCGCCGCTAACAGTTTATGCTAATTAGCCAAACGGTCTTAAGTTTCGTTTCTGTAAAACGTAAACAAATGTGATCACAGCTGAATTATCTGATCAAACGAGCTGATGTGTCTATAGTGTTTATGGTTTATATGTTGTAAAGTTGAGTTTATTTATGCAGAAGATTTTAATGAAGAATCTGCACAGTGGATTGTGGGAGATCTCGTAGCTCCTTAGCTTCTTATGCTAAAGGAGCTCACGGTTTGTATTTTTCCTGGTTTATGAAATTGATTTAAGTTAATTTTTGCGCCTGCGCATTTGTAAGATTATGTCAAGAAACCGGGATACTCCATTTGATCATGTATACGCGGATATGAGTGTCCCGGTTTCTCAGTGCGCATGTAAACGCAGTAACCAGAATACTGACATAACCGGGATATGGCTAATAACCGGGTTATTGATGTGCATGTATACGCACTCAGTGAGTGTTAGGTTGATAGATGTTAGACAATCTTTGCCCGAGTGCTGTAGTCGAGAACGCACTAATCGAGACCAAGACCAGTCCGAGACCACAGGGTTCAGAGACCGGGACAAGACTTTTAAAGGTCGAGACCAAGACCACGGCCCACTGAGACCAAATCGAGACCATCTTTGTCATTTCCTACATTTATTTTTTACTTTACAGTTATTTTGACGCATGTTTTTGTAAATCTATCTCAATTTTATCTGGTTACTGTTCATTTAGGTCTAAACTAAGCCAAGTAAAACTGTGCTGCACTCGGGGCCTGTTCACACGAGAACGCTTGCGGGTAAAAACGACAAAATATTTTATCAGAAGTGCCTTTCGTTTAGACAGTGACGGCGTTTTTGACAAGTGCCTTCAAGACCGAGACCGAGTCCAAATATGCTCGAGTCCAAGATGGGACCAAGATCGTAAAAAAGTGGTCTCAAGGCCAGTCTAAAGACCAAGACTACCCTATGGTCTCTTAAAACTGTGAAAATAAATTGTGAAAATAATTGCTGTACGTAAAGTAAGTGAGGAATCAATAAATCAGGTAGAGTGCCTTTTAGAAGTGATCTTTTCTTCACTGGCAGAAATGTTTCACCACAGAAAAAAGGGCAACTTCTTAAAATGCAAGTTGCTACACAGTATTTTCTATGGATCATCTGCCATGTTTAATGTAAAAACTATGCATATGAATGTTGTATTTATTTTAACCATTGTTATGCCTTGTTTTTTTCTATCCATTCTCTAATTTGCAGTGACCAGGTCCTCCATGTCTGGCTGTTATAACACCATCAGTCACTAAGTTTATATGCATAGAGAACTCAAGGTGTGCTAAAAAAATATATATTTAAACTCCTCCAAGACCTGCCAGACCACTTTTGTCCCAGTCTCTAGTCATTTATAGGCAATATAGCCTTTAACAAATAAAAGTTGCTTTGGAAATGCTGATAACCAATGTATTTAGTGATGTAAAAATTCACTGTAAATCTTCAGCTGATTATAAAACTTAGGTCTGGTTCTGTTAGATTTTAACTTGGGTTTATTTACATTTACTGCTATTTTGCCTCTTTACAGTCATGTTTAAAGAAAGTAGGTCAGCCTAATGGCTTTTTTGCATGACATGCTGGCCAGTAAACAAAGAAAGTACTACCGCTCAGAAGAGGTGGGACCAAGTCGCTTTGCAAGGGTCAAGTAAGTCTCAAGTCTTTGGCCTCAAGTCCACATCAGAGACGAGCAAGTTCACATCAGAGACTGTTTTAGTTCTGTTTTAGTCCTAGTTCAGTCCTGTTTTAGTCCTGGTTTTAGTCCTGTTTTAGTCCTTGTTCAGTCCTGTTTCAGTCCTGGTTCAGTCCTGGTTTAGTCCTGTTTTAGTCCTTGTTCAGTCCTGTTTCAGTCCTGGTTTAGTCCTGATTTAGTCCTTGTTCAGTCCTGTTTTAGTCCTGGTTTTAGTCCTGGTTTAGTCCTGTTTTAGTCCTTGTTCAGTCCTGTTTCAGTCCTGGTTCAGTCCTGGTTTAGTCCTGTTTTAGTCCTTGTTCAGTCCTGTTTCAGTCCTGGTTTAGTCCTTGTTCAGTCCTGATTTAGTCCTAGTTTTAGTCCTGTTTTAGTCCTGGTTTTAGTCCTGTTTTAGTCCTGGTTCAGTCCTGGTTTAGTCCTGTTTTAGTCCTTGTTCAGTCCTGTTTCAGTCCTGGTTCAGTCCTGGTTTAGTCCTGATTTAGTCCTTGTTCAGTCCTGTTTTAGTCCTGGTTTTAGTCCTGGTTTAGTCCTGTTTTAGTCCTGTTTTAGTCCTTGTTCAGTCCTGTTTCAGTCCTGGTTCAGTCCTGGTTTAGTCCTGTTTTAGTCCTTGTTCAGTCCTGTTTCAGTCCTGGTTTAGTCCTTGTTCAGTCCTGATTTAGTCCTAGTTCAGTCCATATGTGGCGCAAAAATCCGGCATCTCGATGGACGTTTCTTCCGTCTGTGAATTCGTATTCGTACTGAAGAAAGCGTCATCGTAAATTTTCTTTTCGTGATTGTAATTCTTTTAACTTTTGTAACTTTTCAATTCGTACTCTGATGGATAAAATACACATGACACATTTTATGTACAACTGGACTCATTCAATAGTTTAGGAATATTTATTTTATGCTCTATCTGCTTTCTTACTCCATATGTACTACTTTAAAAAGTCGTGCAACAAATAGAGACGTAACAATATTCAAATCTCACGTAACCTCACACCTGTTACTTTCAGGCTTCACACCATATGACGTTTTGTACTTCATTTTAGTCCAATTAAAAAGCGGCTGCCAAATACTTTTTCACTTGAGGTTGGCAGGTATTGCACATTACGAAAGCAGAGGGAGAGAGAGTGATTCATGATTCAAAAATAATGATTCTCCAGAGAAGTGAGTCACATTAAAGGACAGGGACAGATACCCACCACTTTTTTAAAAATTACGTCACTGCATATTTTAATCAAATAAAACCAACATTTAACTCACTTCCACATCGTAAATTGTTCTTTCAGCACGTTTTTGTCGTATTATTGTTACTGTCAGATTTGTCTACAGGGTGCCCAGATTTTCAAAATTTAAAGAAAAAACTGAGACATCCCTGTTTTTTTTTTTTTTTGTTTTTTTTTTGGTAGTTGGTAATAATAAAACTGTGAAACAAGTGTGTAATTAAAGGAATTTTTAATCACTCTGCACTAATGTCAGGGTTCCCGCGGTGTCTTAAAAAGTCATAAAAGCATTGAATTTATGAATTTAACTCTGTATTACAGCCTGTATATTCACCTATGGCCTTTAGCAGCATTTCTGTCCTTGCCTTAGATGATACAGTAACATAATCAGCCATGTTCCTACAATTTATTTATTTATTTGACTGGCAGCGCATGTTAATGATCAAACATGACACAGCATGAATGTAAACACACTGGACTGTAGCCAAGGCTAATTTCCATCTGTTGTCCCAAAGGGCTGGGGTCACAGGGGGCCAAACAATAAAATATCGCACACTCCATTCTTTGCACAGCACCCATGATTGCACACCTCACCCACTGCACAGTTCCCATCATTGCACAATTCCCATTATTGCACAATCCCCTCATTACACCGTTCTCATTATTGCACATCTCATTCATTACACAGTTCTGATTATTGCACACTCCACTCGCTGAACAGTTCCTGTTATTGCACATTTATTTCATTACACAGTTACCATTATTGCACATTTCTCATTATTGCACATTTCACTAATTACGCAGTCCCCATTATTGCACACTTAACTCATTGCACAGTTCCCATAATTCCACAGTTCCCATTATTGCGCATTCCATTCATTGCACACTTCCCATTATTGCACATTTTTCTCATTACACAATCCCCATTTTTGCACACTTCACTCATGGCACAGTTCCCATTATTGCAAATTTCTCCATTTACACAGTACCCATTATTGCACACTCCATTAATTGTACAGTTCCCATTATTGCACACTCCACTCATTACACAGTTCTCATTATTACACATCTCATTCTTTACACAGTTCCCATTATTGCACATTTACCATTATTGCACACCCCACTCACTGCAGTTTCTGTTATTGCACATTTCACATTATTGCACATTTCACTCATTACACAGTAACCATTATTGCACACTCCATTCATTACACAGTTCTCATTATTGCACTTTTATCTCATTACCTAGTTCCCATTATTGCACACCTCATTCATTACACAGTTCCCTTAATTGCACACTCTATTCATTGAACAGTTCCCATTATTGCACAGTCCAAAATATTGCACAGTCCAGCCATTGCACAATTCCCTTTATTCTTCAGTCAATTTGGCCACATATTCAACACATGCAAATATTTGTCCATAGAAGATCAAATTAAAATCACATTGCAGCTATACAAGACAAAACACACTTTTTATTCATCTAACTAATAAAAACAACAGAATCAATCTTTATGGAAAATTTTGACCAAACTACTCTATGAAAAGTCAGGAAAAGTTATCACTGAATTAAATGATTAATCGAAAAAATTGTCGATAGATAGGCCAAGTTTGAAGTTGAATTTAACTTAGTGACCCTATAACGTTAGTCAGTATAGTCACATTTTCTTTGTGTTTTGGTGATTTTTAAGCAGCTTTTCTGTATTTTGCCGAAACAAATGACAATGTAAGCTTCTCTTTATTGTTGGCAAGTGTCAAATTTGTCAAAAATAGTGACATTTCTTGTAAAAACCCGGACAAATCACTGGTTTTGGATAAATCTGCTGGGTCAGGGGACACCGGACTCAAAACTGGGACTGTCCCGGATAAATAGGGACGTCTGGTCACCGTAATCTATATCACAAAAGTTATAGGCATTGTCAAAAATTTTAAGCCCTAGATTAAATATTGAACCGTGTCTTTACTGCGTTCTACCAAAAAACATTTGATTACAGCGTTCACGAGGACACTAAGTTAAAAAAAAAAAACATTAAAAAACACATTATTTTGAAGAGACAGCACATCAGACTGAGCGTGACATTTCTCTCATCAGCGTAACGTCGCGGGCTTGTACCTGCTCCCCCGTCTGACTGTTCGTCGCAGTGACTTTGAGCCGCAGATACGAAGCGCTGGCAGCTAAACGAATCGCCGCGTGTTACCGGTGTCCATGCAGGTACACTAATTAAATGCTGGCGCGCGGCGTTCGTGTGTGTACGCGCGTGCGCTCGGCGATGGGTGTGCTTTTTTTTAATTAAACGGCCTGACTCGGGGCGGGCGGCGGCGACGGCGGAGGTGACACCAACCTCCTGGACAGTGACTAAACGCGCGGAGGATTCATTTGCCCTCTCCTCGAGCTCGTGTGGGTCGCGGCTAATCGCTGGCGGTGTCACAGCATATCGGCCCATCTTTTTATTAGCGCCTGCCTGTAATGAGTAATTAGCTTCCCGCGGAGAGCGAGTTTGTGCCGCGCCTGCCGGTTCGCTCCTCCAGCGCCGGCGCCTGTAAAGCTCCAATGTGTGTCAGGGGGAAGGCAGGCTGTTTTTCTAATAGGCTTTCATTATATCAACCACTGCCTGTTTATGTCAGACGCTTATGTGGAGTTTAAAGCTTTTTACTCATCGAAAACATGAAATATCTGCAGTGTTGGGGAGTAACAGATTACATGTGCCGGCGTTACGTAATCAGAGTACAAATTATGAGTAACTGTATTCGGTTACAGTTACTGTTTCAGTGAGTGGTAATTAGATTACAGTTACTTTGTTGAAATAATTGGATTACACAGAGGTATTTTACTGTTTTCACATTTTGGGCTATATCCCCCTCCTCTTTTTTTTTTTTTTTTGGTAATTCTACTCATTGCTGGAAACTAAACCAGGTCTAAACCAGGACTAAACCAAGACTAAAACAAGACTAAACCAGGACTAAACTAGATCTAAACTAGGTCTAAAGCAGGTCTAAAACAGGACGAATCCATTTCTAAACCAGGTCTAAACCAGGACTAAAACAGGACTAAACCAGGACTAAAACCAGGTCTAAACTAGATCTAAACCAGGTCTAAACCAGGTCTAAAACAGGACTAAACCAGGACTAAAACCAGGTCTAAACAAGATCTAAACTAGATCTAAACTAGATCTAAACCAGGTCTAAAACCAGGTCTAAACCAGGACTAAAACAGGTCTAAACCAGGACTAAAACCATGTCTAAACTAAATCTAAACTAGGTCTAAACCAGGTCTAAAACCAGGTCTAAACCTTGACTAAAACATGATTTAACAGGACTAAATCCTGCTGTGTGGACGTGTCTCTTCTTCTTCTATCAATAATATTTTTAATTTGGTTCAGTAAAGTCTGGGCTTTTTATTTTCTTTTATCAGACAAAACTTCTTATGTGAAGATTTCCTCGTCTTTGTTTCTCTACAGCAAATCAAGTAATCCAAAGTATTCAGATTACATTACTCACTTTAAATAACTTAATGGATTATGTTACAAACTACATTTTGGTGTATGTAATCTGTAATCTGTAGGGGATTACATTTTAAAAGTCACCTTCCCAACACTGAATATATGTACATGTAACAAATCTTCTTTGCTGATGTTGAATGGCAAATTATACCACACCAGCACCAGCCAAAAAATGCATAATGAAGAAGAAAAAAAAATATATAAGTCACACTTTTTTAGGGGAAATGTATTTTAGAAAATCAGAGACCAGGACCCAACATTTTATCTAGAAAGTCAATTTATAATAATAGCAATAGAAAAGAGAACAACAGACTGTTAACGTCACATATGAACAGTTCTTCAGATAAACTATAACATAAACAACAGAACAGAACAAGTTTAACAAACTCTCCATCTCACTCCAGATCACTGAATCCATTCAATTCTTCATCCTCGGTGTCACTTCTGAACAACTCCTCGACCTCCGGAGGTAAACAGAGCGCCGCTTCCTCTTCTGTGTCGCTGTCATCAGACTCAGCATCAGTTCCAGTTAGAATTATTCTGGTCTTTCTGAATCCTGACAGGATGGTTTCGGTGTCACTGAAGTCCAGACTTTGTCCGTCCATCCAGTGACTTCAGGAAAGTTTCATGGTGCATCCTCCCGGTGTCACAAGTTTCTCTCTCACTCCAAACTTTCTTTCTGCTGCTCGATTATCGTTTTCAGCTGCAGATTTCAAGATTTGCAGTTTGTAATCTGCAAAATCAGATTTTCTTTTCGGGGGCATTTGAGTTCAGTCTTCTCAGTCTTTGTCTTTATAAGTTTGTTTAAATGTTAAATTGTTCAGTGGTGCAGAAGTAATGGTGCGATCGACTGACATGATACAGACAGGACAGAGGCTCTTTCTGCAGGAGACATGCGCAGTAGAGACAAGTGACTGATACTCACACACAAGATTAGAGCCTCTCGATGCTTCACTCTCAACATTTTAATATTTAAGTCACACTGGAAACACCCGAACCATGAAAAAAGTACGACTTAGAGTGAAAAATACGATAAATAACTCTTTATTTATAAAGGCCTTTACAAAGTGTTGAACAAGCAGCAATGAACAATACAAAAAGCATCAAAATAGCATGTAGGCATACAAAAACAGACAATGCTGCAAACAATTCAATTAATTATAATAAATAAATAAATAGAAATAGAATAAAAAGAATCCACTTTCCCAAAAAGTAAGTGAAAGCGGACGACATCCGAGATGAAACGTGGGGCCAGTCCGTTCAAAGCTTTAAAAACAAACAATAACTTCTTAAAATCAATTCTAAAATGAACAGGATTGGGTTTATGTGCTCTCTTCTTTTCGTTCCTGTTAAAAGTCGTGCCGCAGAGTTTTGGACAAACTGTAGTCGGTAAAGTGTGTTTTGTGAGATACTGGAATAAAGTGCGTGACAGTAGTTCAGGCGTGATGAAATAAAAGTGTGCACCGAACAAGTTCAGGGTGTTCTAAAACCTTTGACTTGTAGTGTAGATAGAATATATGTGTGTGTCAGGGAGAATGCAGGTATATTTTATTTCCCAAAACACACACTGTTGATTAGTCAACAAAAAATCTAAAAATCTCTTTGTATCTGACTCAAACTGCATTCACAGGACTAGACCTGCACAGAAGATCATGCAAAAAAAAAAACTATTTATGTAGAAAAAAGTACTAGACAAAGACAAATACAATCTCACCCACTGTCTTCTCTGTTCTGCCATTGTCCTCATAACTTAAATAAAATGATAAGTCGATTAACATACATTTTGGGTCGACTAAGGCTACGTTCAGACTGCAGCCTGAAGTGACCCAAATCCGATTTTTGGGCCCCTATGTGACCTGTATCTGATCTTTTAATGACAGTCTGAACCACACAGATCCGATTTTTTCAAATGCGACTCAGGCCACTTTGATATGTGCTCCTAAAACTGATACATGTCCGATCTTTTGACATGCAAGTTCAGTCTGAACGGCCAAAGCGCATTCATCCGACCTACATGTTATCAGCAAGCCACAAACGTCACTATTCTACGCTGAAGTCGGTGAAAATTGTTAATGAACTCTGTGTCACTGAAGTGAAGCACATCACCACTCACCACTCTTGGCTCCGTCTCCACATCCACACGTTCCTTTCAACAGACTGACCCACAAAACACCACGACCAAAAACCTCGTCCTTCTCCTTCTCAATCTCCTCCTTAAAACAAGTAAGTTGTTCATGTTCTGGCTCCGGTACGAGAGGAACTTTAAAATCTCCAGGTGCTCGATGCTGCGTCCATGTTTGGACAACTTCCGTAAACACAGAGACGCTCGCTGCGGTTGACGTCGTCGTGTCTCCAGTGCACATGTGGGACACTTTTGGGGCCGTTTACTGTTCACACTGGAGTCACATACAAGTCGCATTTAATTGGAAATGTGAACGACCTCGCAAAAACATCGGATTTCACAAATAAATCGGAATTGAGCGTTAAGCCCTGCAGTCTGAACGTAGCCTAACACACCACTGCCTAAATGACAAAAAACCTGCAGCTGTATAACTTTTATCTGGTGGTATTTGTCTCCACGCATGAGCTTAATGCCAAAAAAAAAAAAGTAAAAAAGAAAAAATCTCCATGGAGACAAGCAGGAGTCAGACCCACATCCAGAAATACCACATATAACCTTTAACAGTGTCTTAATTTACTTTGGTCACATTCATATTAACTTCAGTTCATCTTTTGTTTTCTTTCAGTCTTTTATTCTAATCTCTTTTACGCTCTTTTATTTTGTTAATGAGCTGTATTTACTCTGACATGTTTGGACTGCGAGCTGTGACAGATCTTGGTCCTGCCAGGTCCATCAGGGTGACCACGCCTTAGGAAGTAACAACAGCTGATACACGACACCTCACAAAGACCGGTGACAGTTCTGAGGACGGTTCAGAGTTTGCAGCCCAAACACGTCAAACTAAATACTGCTCACTAATAAAACTGTCTGCCAAATAGAAAAACAAAAGATTAATTAGTGTCTTCATTTGGTAAGTGTTTCTGTCATATTGTCAACCTCTGGCAAAAAAAAAAAAACACGAGAGGCCGTCCAAGGAAGGCACCTCAGTCACGACTTTTATCTGCACGCCAGGAAAACCGAGTGACTCGCCTTGTCCAGTTTAACCAGAATTATCAAAATTAAAGTAAATCTGGGAATTACGAATGAGGTTTTGTGGGCTGAACTTCAAAGATCACAGTAACACCTCTGGAGAAGCTGATGCGTACTCGGATACCTGCTGCACGTCACCACCGTTCCTGAACGCTTTCATAATTTGGGCGAATGTGAACTGAACACACCGTATTACTGCCTGATGTACAACCTGTGAACACATTCGTTCTGGAGTCTGTGAACGGCATGTGCTTCTATGAAACATTGTTCAATCGTGTGCCAGATTTCTTGGTTACAGCCTTATAATCAGAGCCCACTAGTCAGAAAACCCACTAGTCAGAATGCCCTGTAGTGAGAAGGCCCAATAGTCAGAAAATCATTCCCTCTTCTATTGGTTTGTCAGCAACATTTCTCTTGAACAATTGAATGTATATTTGATGAAAGCAAGAGGGAATAATCCTTGGATATCAGGGAAGAATTAGTAAACATTTGGATGTTTACCAATTAAAAATGGCTGCAACATCAAAATGTTTAGAGATATTGACAGGAAAACACATAATCATGCATAACAGCATCAGCTAAGGCCAGTATTACTTAATTTGTTGGTTTACAAACCCACCAATGCTATATTAAAATAAAAAGATTTAAAATTAAATTGAAATGAAGGTTGTAGAACTCGAATTACTGAACATTTTACAAGTTGTTGCCTGAAAATCAGACCCTTATTAACCCTGTTACACTTAAGACTTAAGACATTTTCACCCAATTCATTATTTCCTCAAACATTTTTGCTGTATTTTAAGGGTTTAATATATTTATTACTTTTAATATTTAAAACTTGAAATACAATTTCATTCGTAACAATTTGTAACACGACCTGAACATGGATTTTCTGACTAGAGGCTCTTCTGATGATGAGGCTGACCCCGGTTTCTTTAGCGACTAAACAAATTGTAAAGATCGTTAAATGGCCCATCTCATGCAAAATCAACTTCTCAGAGTTTTCTACCTTCTAAGAGTGATGTGTGGGCCTTGTATTTGTCTCCAAAGTGGTTTTTAGATTGATTCGGCATTTTTTTTAACAGATTGCAGCGTATTTCTGCCAACCTCCCACGTGACAACGAACTAAAGCTGCTACAACGATACACCTATGACGCGTTTGACGTAGCAGAAAGTGCTTCAAAACACACATAACACATAGTTTCATTGTTAAAACTGATAAAATAATTGCTGTCTTTGGTTCTTTATGGGCTTTGGTAATGATATTAAAAAATAATCGCTCGCTGCAACGAACTGACAAAAAAAAAGTAGCTCTAATAGTTAAATTTTTGGAACTATGAACAAACTAGTTCATTTTGAAATTTGTGACCTTTGTGAACTTTGAAATAGTTCAGGTGGAAAATGAACTTTCCCAACACAGCTGTAGACTGAGACAAGAGTAGTCTGGTTTTGGGACAAAGGTCTTTTGAATTTGGCTTAAGGTTGTATAGAGGATTTTTTAAGGGAAAAGAAATACAGCGACAGTCCTTTTTCTAATGTTGTGCATGCGTGACACCACCTTCCTCCTCCACAGCTCCCTCAGTAGAAACACCTCTTCCCGTCTCTTTACTCTAGAAATCACGTTTGTTTACAGCCGATGCGTGTTCAGAATTACTGTTGAAGTTTCCTGTCTAGAAATAATAACTGACATGTCACTTTTTAGACCCTTCGTCTGCTTCAGTCGCGCCGTTGCTGGAAAGAATCTCCAAGAATCACCTCAGTTTGTCTTCGCTCTTTTTCCCCTTCTTCTCTTCTTCTTTCAGCGACCTCAAAAACGGACTTTCTTTTGCGGCGAACTGGTCGTGGATTCTCGTCCGCCGTCGCAACAAACTTTGTGCGAAATGCGAGGAAGCGACAGTTTAAAAAAGCCTCTAAGAACCGCTGCACAAACCACGTAATCCCCGCACTAGGGAGTTTGATTGACAACCTAACAGCCAATAGAAAATGAGGCAGCCTCGTTTTCTATTGGCTGATGTTTATCTGGCCTCACTACATCCACAGTTGGTAGATTTTCATTCTTTTTTTTTTTTCTGCATCGCTGTAATGGTATTTTAAACTTTCATTGACAATTTGAAACTACAAAAAAAAAAATCCTCCATACAACCTTTTAGTGCGCTCTGATTTCCCCCGTGCATGTGCAGTCAGGTCTTAAGTGTTGCATTATTATCTCAGGGGGAGCCGGTGGAGCTTTCAGGGTCAAGAGTTTCAAGAGTTTTCTGAACTGCACAAAAGCTCTGTTCCAAAATGTAAAATAAAACGTCACCGCAGCTCAAGTCTGACTTTCCCTTAACAGGCGTGATGCTGTTTACTATTAGTCACCAACAGCCCATTATCAGATCAGGTTGTCGTCTTTTTCAGAGGAGGTAATGAAATTTCCAACAGATTAGATTATTAGGATTTATTGCATGTAGTTTCCCATTATTAATATTTTACTTTCGACATATAAGTTTATTAAAAAAGATAACCACAAAGTTATTGGGCGATGAAAACCGTCTGGAGCTTTCAGCCAAACAAATATTAATGCATTTTTAATTTACTTTCTGCAAACTGTTGGCAAAGTCCCTCTATAAGCACATTTGTGAGCGTTTGTTTTTAGTTTGAACAGCAGGCGCGGGTTGGGAACCAAAAGTTTGCATTGTTTTAAAGCCGTGTGCACGCACCAGGGGACAGTCGGACGGAGCCACCTGTTTTCCGAGAAATAACTTCCACAATAACCGGGCCACAAAGCCGAGCAGAGAGCCGGTCTGACTCACACCCCCAGACTGTTCAGCGCACGGATAACTGCCCACACAAAGCCCGGCAAATGAGTTCTGCACAGCGCTTCTGGAGCGGGACTTTGGAGATGTGTTCACGTGACAATGCAATATTCTTGAGTCCTGGCTGGTTAAAGTAGAGCTGGAGGAAAAGGTCAGACTTCGGTCCTGCATTACACAAAATGGATTCTTAAGAACTTTAAGCCATGTTATAATGTTTTTACCTGAACAAAAACAGACCTGGAGTTGTGTTTTGTTTCATTCACACATGTCACACCAGCCAAAAAAATGCGTAATGAAGAAGAAAAAAACATATATAAGTTGCACTTTTTGAGGGAAATGTATTTGATAAAATCAGAGACCAGGAACCGACATTTCCTGTTGAAAGTCAAGTTGTAGTAAAAACAATAGAAGAGAGAACAACAGACTGTTAACGTCACATATGAACAGTTCTTCAGATAAATATAACATAAACAACAGAACAGAACAAGTTTAACAAACTCTCCATCTCACTCCAAATCACTAAATCCATTCAATTCTTCATCCTCGGTGTCACTTCTGAGCAACTCGGCCTCGACCTCCGGAGGTAAACAGAGCGCCGCTTCCTCTTCTGTGTCGCTGTCGTCAGACTCAGCATCAGTTCCAGTTAGAATTATTCCGGCCTTTCTGAATCCCGACAGGATGGTTTCGGTGTCACTGAAGTCCAGACTTTGTCCATCCATCCAGTGACTTCAGGAAAGTTTCATGGTGCATCCTCCCGGTGTCACAAGTTTCTCTCTCACTCCAAACTTTCTTTCTGCTGCTCGATTATCGTTTTCAGCTGCAGATTTCACGACTTGCAATTTGTAATCTGCAAAATCTGATTTTGTTTTCGGGGGCATTTGTGTTCAGTCTTCTCAGTCTTTGTCTTTATAAGTTTGTTTAAATGTTAAATTGTTCAGTGGTGCAGAAGTAATGGTGCGATGGACTGACATGATACAGACAGGACAGAGGCTCTTTCTGCAGGAGACATGCGCAGTAGAGCCAAGTGACAGTGGTACAGGAGGAACAGGAGCAGCAGATACTCACACACAAGACTAGAACCTCTCAACACTTCACTCTCATCATTTTTATATATAAGTCGCACTGGAGTATAAGTCATAGGAAACACCCAAACCATGAAAAAAGTGCAACATATACTTCAAAAAATACAGTAACCCTTTATTATTACTGTAGTGTGTCTACATCTCCAAAGCAAAGTGGAGTAATTCCTGTATTACCACGTGACATCACAAGGTGGAGTGATTTCTGTGTGAGGAAATTTGTGCGTGTGAATTAAACATGTGTGAATGAAACAAAACTCAACGTCAGGTCTGTTTTTGGTGATGAACCAGCATTATAACAAAGGTCAGAAAATAGCATAATACAGACCATTTAAGAGGAGGTATTGTGCAACATTGACATTTTTGGAGCTTTATTCCCACATAAAAAAAACACGCCTAAAGAGGTTTTATACATCATCTGTGCGTGTTCGTAATCACGTAAGCGGATGGTGCATTCATGGACAGGCAATAATAGGAATTTGATCTTGTTTTTATAACCTGGTTTACAAATAACATCCTAATTATTCAACACAAAGAGTTTTAGGCTCTTTAGAGGGGGAAACAGCATGCTAACAGCACACTTTTGACTGATTAAAACGCTTTATTATTGGCCTAGATGCAGACAGAGCACAGCAGGATCAGTTTTTACAATATGTCTGTACTGGGACAAATCGCATTGTTACTGTATTACTATTAAAAAAAAAAAATAAAAAAAAAAATTATAATAATACAAAAAAAACACTGTACAATAAAAGTTCAAGTTCATCCAAATGTGTCCCCAGAGAGAGCGAGGGACATCGTGGAGGTCGGCTGGAGATGTGACGGGCCCACAGGGTGAAGCTGTGATCATTACAACACCATCTGGGACTCTACACACACACACACACACACACACACACATATATACACTAAAATATAAACACACAAACACGCATGCCTCTACACACACACCTCCACATACACAAACACACACACCTACGCATACACACACATGCACACACCCCCCAACACACATAAACACACACACGCCTTTACACAAACGCACATAAACACACAAACACACACACACATGATTCCTTTTGGACACACACGCACAGTCTTTGTTTCATTTGAAGGAGCCTGATCCTGAACTTAATCTAATAATAAAGGGAGATGATGTAATAATAAAGGATTTACATGATGAGGGATTCAGGTCCTCATATGTACACCTTCCAGTCCCAACAGTGTCATAAACATCCCCAAACACACATACAAAAGGAGCGGAGAACTGTTCAGGGACGAGCGACTGTGTGAGTCTTGATCACCACATTAGTGCTGTTGTAAAAGCCAGTGTTTTCCAGCTAAGACAACTGGCCAAAATTAAGCCTATTTTGTCAATGGAACATTTTGAAACTGTCATAAATGCGTTTGTGATGACTAGGTTGGTTTACTGTAATGCACTTTATGTTGGTGTCAGACAAAATGCACTTTCCCGGTTGCAACGGGTCCAAAACTCAGCGGCTCGACTTTTAACTGAAACCCGGAAACACGAACATCTCACCTGTTTTAGCTTCACTTCAGTGGCTCCCAGTGTCTTTTAGAGTTGATTTTAAAATTCTTTTATTCACTTTTAAGTGTTTGCACGGCCTAGCGCCCTCCTACCTCACTGACTTGATCCACCCTCACGTCCCCTCTCGTACTCTCAGGTCCGCAGACCAACTCCAGCTCGCCGTCCCAAAAGCTAAACGTAAACTTCGTGGGGACCGTGCGTTTTCTGTTTCTGCCCCTCGGCTGTGGAACCAGTTTTTAAATCACTCTTAAAAACGTATCTTTTTTCACTGGCTTTTAATAAGTGACATGTATATTTCTTGTCGAGTATTTTGCTGTTTTTTATGTTTTTAATGGTTGTATTGTATGTGTATCATATATTTTCTTCTATTGTCTGTCCTGTGTTTGTGTACAGCACTTTGGCATACTGTAAAGTTTTTAAAGTGCTTTATAAATAAAGTTGGTATGGTATGGTGTTCATAAGTGGCAGACAATGTGGAATGTGTTTAAATTTGGTTGACTTGTTTTCAGTGCGTCGTACGGAACTCGTGAGTGCAGGTCTCGTGTCTGTATTAAAGAAGCGAGTAGTGGATTAAAAAAGGCACACATACTGTTTACCTCAACATGTTTGCTGAGTGTTTTGAAGTTTTTAGCAATAGCAGATTATAGAAAACACACACAAAGTTCAAAGTTTTCAATAAATGTCATAAAACCCCGTCGTCTCTCATCTTGCATTTTTCCCGATGCCCCCTGATGGTCACAACAGTTATAAGCCACACAACTAGCTCTGCCAAGCCTGATTCATCAGCTGGTTTCACTTTGTGGAAACCGTCTGACCCCGCAGCATTAGGATTCATTCGCTCGACAGTAGGCAGGTACTTTTTTTTTTATTTAACCAATCGCTGCTATTTGGTTGTGACATATGTAATGCTCCAAATTTTATAGGAAGAAGGTCAATAACGTCTTTCTCTTTGATAAAATTCACCAAACATTCTCTTTGTTCCGGCTTTAAATCCTCGATCTCGCCAACACAGAATGTCTGTCTTCGTCTACATCCATCTTGACGCTTTGTTTACTGTCGTGCTGTTCCACAAAAGGGACACAGACAAGCTCGACGAGTTTGACGTCATGGCTTCACAGCTCTTCGCCGACTGGCCGGTGCGCGGTCTACAACACAGACACGACGAGAATCTCATGAGATTTTAAAGACTGCAGTGGGATATGTCTGCGGATCACACGATATAAAGCTGTGAGTGTGTCTCACGTCAGCTGTTTCTCGTCTAGAGTAAAATACTCGCTTTGAGACTTTTTTAGATGAAAGTCAAAAATGTGTTGTTATTATTATTTGTGAAATGAGGAACAACATTTCAAATACAGGATTTTTAAAGCATAAAAGATTGGAGATAAAGTCCACAGGAAGTAGAGTTACTGTCGCTCATCTGCAGCTTCACCTCGCTCCGTGCGCTGTGTGGATGTAAACAGACACGTGAGGAACTACTCTCACCTTTTTACTTAATGCTTCAATGAAGTTGAATTTGTATCTTGCTCCTCTGTGTCTGTCACTCTATCTGCCCCTAACGCTCTGTTTTGCTGTGAATGGGAATGTGACATCACATGACTTTGAGCGTGAGAAGGAACTGCCCACTAAGAGCCACACTTTTGCCATATTCAGTGTAGACTGTTTCAGTGAAAGTGGTAGAGAACGAGCTGTAACTTTTTGTATGAACAAATTAAACGCGGGCTTCCAAAGACTTATAATTCTGAAATGGAGCATCAGTAGAAACACTCACTCCGCACACTAAATACGCCACAATATCTGAGAATATCAGCGGAGGTAAGGCGTCGGGGTCTCGAGTCCATTGTTTTGCAGGGATCTCATAAGAGTTGTTGCATTGTACAATATATTACTAAGAGTGTTGTTATACTGTACAATATCTTAATCAAGTAGGAGTGTCTGAAAACTGTACACATTCTAAAAAGGTGCTCGACTATCTGTACTTGAGTACGCGTGAGCACCAGCTACCTGTGAACTGCTTTTATCTCCCTTCGAGTCCATGTGAAGTGTACATAGTGTAATTTCAGCGTTGCTAGGCAGCCCGTGAGGAGGAGATTACGAGGCCTTTTATGATCGTCAGTTACACTTCCTTTACTGAGGAGCGTTGAAAGCAGCAATTTTCAAATCTCCAATCTAATTCTGAAAGGGTTTGATTTATTTATCGTGAAGGCAGGTGAAAATATTTGATCTGTCAGTGCGTTTTTTGAAATTCAAGGGCACTTTATAAAGGCTTTGTAGACTTACACACACACACACACAAAAACATTACAGAAAACTGACTAGAAATAAGAGGAAATCTCTCCAGACAGGTTGGCAACACAATTTTTTTTTTTTTCAAGGAATATTCCGCAGTATGGCAATGCATTTCTCTGGAATTTATTCAATTGTACACGTTCTCTTTGTGCAAAAAATACCTTTCAAAGCACAATGTTTGGTTCACACATAAAAAAAAACTTTCAAACTATGCATTTGGAATGTGAGCAGGATCGTCTTTTCACAGATCTGACATGTAACTTGGCCTGATGGAGTCCAGTTTTATATTTTCAAAGCCAGTATATTAAAGATAGAACGATTAAACTCTACGTCAAAGCGTTGAGTTTCTATGTAAAGTCAATGTGGACGTGCGTCTAGAGCGTCCGGTGTTTTTGCGGCGCGTCTTCGGCGTCAGCGCGGTGCGAATCTGGTGTCAACGCGGCGCGATTTGAGCGTTTTGCCGTCGACGCTCTAGACGCGCGTCAAAGGCGTCAGTGTCAGAAGTTGAAAGTGCTGAACTTTTCGTGCCATGTCAACCAATCAAGGACGAGTATCCAGTGACGCAGCGACGTTATTATCAGGAAGAAAGACCCAAGAACGAGAGCGAGAGCCACAAACTTTAGCGGAGCATAAATATATACACCACAATCACCGAGTGGATCGCGAGGACTACACCAGAACTGGACCAGGACTAAACCAGGACTAGACTGGGACTAAACCAAAACTCATTAGCAGAGTATAAATATATATACACCGCAGTCGTTGACCCAATCGCTTCCGCTGATGGTTTTAGGTCATAAAAACACTAGTCTCTCTCAGTCTGGTCTGACATTGTTTCGGGAAAAGACCAGGACCGGTCCCTTGTTTCCAGGGCAATGGACGTGCACCAAGTATTTTTCTCCTGCTCGTCCACGTGCGTCAGGGGTGTTTAAACTCAAATGCAAAGGCGTCCCAACAGAGGCGTCTCGGACATTTTTTGACGCTCTGGTGTGAACACCCCTCTAGACTGTATCAGGGACATAAAATCTTGGATGTCACAAAACTTTTTGCACCTTAATCAGGAAGAATCAGAAGTTATTGTTTTTGGCCCTACCTCTTTAAATTCTTCTTTTTCTGTGGACCTGGGTTCAATAAGTCATTTAGTGAAGCCAGTTGTTACAAACTTAGGAGTCAAAATGGACCCCGATCTAAAACTTGATCAGCAAATTAGGGCTGTTGTAAAATCAATTTTTTTTCCAGCTAAGACATCTGGCCAAAATTAAACCCATTTTGTCAAGGAAACATTTCGAAACTGTCATAAATGCATTTGTGATGACTAGATTGGATTATTGTCAGACAAAATGCACTTTGCCGTTTGCAGTGGGTCCAAAACTCAACTGGAACCCGGAAACACAAGAGCGTCTCACCTATTTTAGCATCTCTCCGTTGGCTCCCGGTGTCTTTTAGAGTCGATTTTAAAATTCTTTTATTTACTTTTAAGTCTTTGCACGGCCTACCGCCCTCCTGCCTCGCTGACTTGATCCACCCTTACGTCCCCTCTCCCTCTCGCACTCTCAGGTCTGCAGACAGCGTCCCAAAAACTAAACGTAAGCTTCGTGGGGACCGTGTGTTTTCTCTTGCTGCCCCTCGGCTCTTGAACCAGCTGCCATTAGAAATTAGAGGCCGAGTCTGTACCTGTTTTTAAATCACTCCTAAAAATGCACCTTTTTTCACTGGCTTTTAACAAGTGACATGTATATTTCTTGTTACTGACTACTTTACTGTTTTCTGTTTTTAGTAGTTGTATTGTGTTTGTACTGTGTATTTTCTTCTACTGCGGTTGTCATTGTCTGTCCTGTGTTCGTGTACAGCACTTTGGCCAAATGTAAAGTTTTAAAAGTGCTTGATAAATAAAGTTGGTATGGTCTGGTGTTTTTACCCACAAAGGCAGGTGATCATGCATGTGGACGACAGGGAGAGGAGTCAGAGTGGTTTGGCCTGGTGCAGTTTGGTTTGGAGGAAAGTAGGAATGTTCCAGTCTGTCTCTGAAGTTTCTTTTCTTCACCACTAGGGAGCGCTCTTTAAAAGTTTGTAATATATGCCAGTGTTTAGTTATGATCGTCTTGAATTGTTCTGTGGGTTTTGGAGGCACAGTTGAGAATATTATCCTCTTATTACCCTTTTGTGGAAGTGGATGATTGGAGTCGGCTCTAAGTAATGAGTTTTTAGCTGGAGGCGAATCTGTCTAAAGACGTGAATATCGTGGAAGTATTTTTGCCTCATTTTAGAAAGTGAAACCCACATATTATACAGAACCAGGCTAAACCCCACTGCAAAACCAGTGCGAGAGTGTAACCCAGTAACTCCAGTTTGGAACTTGAAAAAACAGGTATAAAAATCCTACCCATTTTCTTCACTTTCAGTCAGTTTTCTGTAAAGCGCCAGTGGAAGTGAGATTAATAAAGAGGTTCTCAAACTGTGGGTGAGGGTCCAAAAAAAGGCTGCAGTGTTCAATTTACTCGTCTCATCTTGAGCCTAAATTAACATTAATCAGATCAAATGGAAATAAATTTATAAAACACATAGATAAGTATGTGCCAAAATAACTGTAAAATACAAATAAATGTAGAAAATGACAAAGATGGTCTCGATTTGGTCTCCATGGGCCGTGGTCTTGGTCTTGCCTCAGTCTCGACCTTTAAAAGTCTTTTTATTAAAGTGTTTATTTTGACACAAACAAATCATTCCCATTAGAATAAACATAAAGACTACATACTTGTCTTTGTAGTACAGGAAAAGTGTGGTTGGACCAACAAAAATGACCCGTCTGAATAAACTCTTCCAGTAGTGACATGTTTAAAACAGTTCCACTTTGCCTGGTATTGAATTTTAGAAAATCTATTATATGCATTTAATTAATATCCCCGCGGGGGGTGTGGGAGGGCCGAGCGCACAGACTTGTTTGAGAGTCTTCACTGTCAAGTCTCAATTGTTTTGTTTTGACTGAGACTCCACTTCCAACCAAATGAGTTAAAAATAACTAAATACAAGTGCTTTATAATCCCTGTGTGTTTACAATTACAATATACCAGGCCTAAACTCTGTTGTGTCACCTGAACTCACAAACAAACTGATGTTGTTGATATTAGGGCTGGTATCATTAAGAAGTTGCCGATACGATACATATCTCGATACACAGGCCATGATACGATACATACCTCGATACAGTGCACTTTCGATTCGATATGATATATTTCAAATCGATTTGATACGGTTCAATAAAAAATAAAGACTAAATCGTGGCTGTGATACTAAAAGTGTTTGTTAAACCACTTCTTGTCCAAAGTTCATATGAAACACAAACATTTTAATCCTTAAAACAGTAAAAATGTCAAATGTGTCACATAAATGAGTTTCCTTTCACTCCAACAAAACTGTAGCTGTAACAAAATAATTTAGTAAAACACACCTAAAAATACTCTTGGTGAAATATCGATACAGCAGCCCACGATATCGATACTGTATCATCACATTAAACGATACGATATATCGATATTCCGATATTTTTGCACACCCCTAGTTGATATGTTTGTTGTATTTGCCAGTAAGTATCATTATCTAGTCAATATCTGTCTTTCAGTTTTATCAGTGACATGAATATGTTTCAGCAGCTCTGTGTCATTCTGGTACAAAAATCTGCTAATTGCTGATGTGATGTGCAGTTTTCCATCAGAGGTGATGACAACGTGACTCTTTGTTGTGATGATGTTTACAGTGTTGTCAGCTCCTGTTCTAACCTGGCTCTTTCCAGACTGATATGTGCAGCCCTCTGAATTGAGTTCTACAAAGTCCAAGTTTTTCAAAAACTAAATACTCCATATTTGTACTGAAAGAGGCTAAAGCTCATCTGTCTCCATGTTTGTTTTGGTTTGTTCAACACTGGCTTCTGCACAAACACACTGGTGCCCTGTGATTGGTCCCATCACACACAAACACTTGAGCTGGATCTGAACAAGACGGATTCTCAGGAGTTTGTGAACTGATGATCCACAGCTCATAGATTATAATTACAGAGCAGACATAAGTACAAGTTAGATTTGTGATTCTTGAGAAAACGGAAATTTCATTGACACTGATTTTGTAGTAGTAGTTAATGAACACATTAAAATGATAATGATATTAAAAATGATATAAAAATATGACATGATTGCTAATTACTCTGTGTATAAACAAAGCTGAACACGTTTACACACTTCATGTTTGTAACGAGGCAGAGTGGTTCTGTTTGGAGGCTGATGCGAACTCTTCTGGGGCAGATGTGCAGAACAGTAGCGTCCGTTCGACGTGTTGACACAAACGGGTCCCTCCTGTGCGTCTTGGTTTGCTGGTGGACTGGGTGTTTGGCGTGCAGAACATGTCAGAGGAGAAGCGGGCCGTGAGCAGCGGCGAGCGGCGAGGGAGGGAGAGCCGCCTCTGCCCAGCCCTGGACAAGCACTTTGTTTACTGGCTCCTCGTTCTCTTGCCGTAATCATCATGATTGGTGCAAACAGGCCCTTGTGCGAGAGCGCCGCAGCACTCAGCCTTCTCCACGCCTGGAGAGCTTCTATTTTAATAATGCTTCATGCTCTCTGCTGGGCTCAGCGCTCCACACTGGACACAGGTAGAGAAGCCAACAATTGTATTTATGTAATTACTCAGTGAGGCCTCAAATAGGCTTTACTATGAGGAGAGCCGCTGTCAGAGCTTTTATAAACCACACAAACACATCTGCACTCACATATCTCAACAGGCAGGTGCTCATTGTTTATTGTTAAAAAGAGGATATTTTGCATCTCTGGGGTTTTAACTGCTAACATGTAACATATTTACATCCTTTGCTCTCTGCGCTAAGCCACTCCTCCTTCAGAGCAACATCACAACACAATCGATGTGCGCCCCGCCAGTGACATTTCTGCACATCACAGCAGCTTTGTCAAGTTGCTGTGTACATTTTTGTATCATGTTTTTGTATATTTATGTAGAATTGTTGCAGGAGTGACGTGGGCTTGTGGACTGAACACTGCACAGAGTCTTAGAGGTAAAACGTGACGAGAGTCTGAACATGGCGCAGGAGAGATTGCTAAAAAACTCAGTCCGAGAGTGTGTGGGCCCGGGTCTCTACGTCCGTGAGTGTGGCCCGGTCCTCTACGTCCGTGTGTGGCGGGTCTTACGTCCGTGAGTGTGGGCCCGGGTCTACGTCCGTCCCGGTTTATGTCCGTGAGTGTGGGGGTCTTACGTCCGTGAGTGTGGGCCCGGGTCTCTACGTCCGTGAGTGTGGGCCCGGGTCTCTACGTCCGTGAGTTGTGGGGGCCCGGGTCTCTACGTCCGTGAGTGTGGGCCCGGGTCTCTACGTCCGTGAGTGTGGGCCCGGGTCTCTACGTCCGTGAGTGTGGGCCCGGGTCTCTACGTCCGTGAGTGTGGGCCCGGGTCTCTACGTCCGTGAGTGTGGGCCCGGGTCTCTACGTCCGTGAGTGTGGGCCCGGGTCTCTGCGTCCGTGAGTGTGGGCCCGGGTCTTTGCGTCCGTGAGTGTGGGCCCGGGTCTTTACGTCCGTGAGTGTGGGCCCGGGTCTCTACGTCCGTGAGTGTGGGCCCGGGTCTTTACGTCCGTGAGTGTGGGCCCGGGTCTTTACGTCCGTGAGTGTGGGCCCGGGTCTTTACCTCTGTGAGTGCACGAGCTTGGGTCTTACCTCTGATGGTTTCCTGATCAAACACTTTCTCCAACTCTCTTCTCCTCTGCTCCTCTCCACAAGTGTCACTTTTCCCCCGTGTCTCCAGACTTTGCAGAGAGTGTGTAGGCAAGCTTTTAGAAATGAGGCCCCTGCTCTGGGAACTTCAGTTCAGTTTTGTTTTATCTGCTAAAAGAAAATAAAAAGCCCAGTCTTTACATAAACATGTTACAATATTATTGAGAGAGAAATGATTTTTATATGAGATCACTGCTGCCTTAAAGTATGTTCACCTACTGTTAGTGTCATACTGTTTAGACCTGGTTTAGTCTTGGTTTAGTTCTGGTTTTAGACCTGGTTTAGACCTGGTTTTAGTCTTGGTTTAGTTCTGGTTTAGACCTGGTTTAGTCTTGGTTTAGTTCTGGTTTTAGACCTGTTTTAGACCTGGTTTAGTCCTGGTTTAGTTCTGGTTTACTGTTGGTTTAGTTCTGGTTTAGACCTGGTTTAGTTCTGGTTTAGTCTTGGTTTAGTTCTGGTTTAGACCTGGTTTAGTCTTGGTTTAGTTCTAGTTTTAGGTTTAGACCTGGTTTAGTCCTGGTTTAGTTCTGGTTTACCTGGTTTAGACCTGGTTTAGTCTTGGTTTAGTTTGGTTTAGTTTGGTTTAGTTCTGGTTTAGTCTGGTTAGTTCTGGTTTTAGACCTGGTTTAGTTGGTTTAGTCTTGGTTTAGTTCTGGTTTTAGACCTGGTTTAGTTCTGGTTTAGTCTTGGTTTAGTTCTGGTTTTTAGACTGGTTTAACTGGTTTAGTCTTGGTTTTTAGTTCTGGTTTAGACTGGTTTAGTTTGGTTTAGTCTTGGTTTAGTCTTGGTTTAGACCTGGTTTAAGTTCCTGGTTTAGTTCTGGTTTTAGACCTGGTTTAGACCTGGTTTTAGTTGGTTTAGTCTTGGTTTAGTTTCTGGTTTTAGACCTGGTTTTAGTCTGGTTTAGTCTTGGTTTAGTTCTGGTTTTTAGACCTGGTTTTAGTTGGTTTAGTCTGGTTTAGTTCTGGTTTAGACCTGGTTTAGACTGGTTTAGTCTGGTTTAGTTCTGGTTTTAGACTGGTTTAGACTTGGTTTAGTCTTGGTTTAGTTCTGGTTTAGACCTGGTTTAGTTCTGGTTTAGTCTTGGTTTAGTTCTGGTTTAGACCTGGTTTAGACTGGTTTAGTTTAGAGTCTTGGTTTAGTTTCTGGTTTAGACCTGGTTTAGTCTCTGGTTTAGTCTTGGTTTAGTTCTGGTTTAGACCTGGTTTAGTCTTGGTTTTAGTTTTGGTTTAGTTCTGGTTTAGACCTGGTTTAGTCCTGGTTTTAGTCTTGGTTTAGTTCTGGTTTTAGACCTGGTTTTTAGACTGGTTTAGTCTTGGTTTAGTTCTGGTTTAGACCTGGTTTAGTTTGGTTTAGTCTTGTTTAGTTCTGGTTTAGACCTGGTTTAGTCTGGTTTAGTTCTGGTTTTAGTCTTGGTTTAGTTCTGGTTTAGACCTGGTTTAGTTCTGGTTTAGTCTTGGTTTAGTTTGGTTTAGACTGGTTTAGTCTTTTTAGGTTTAGTTCTGGTTTAGACTGGTTTAGACCTGGTTTTAGTCCTTGGTTTAGTTCTGGTTTAGACCTGGTTTAGTTGGTTTAGTCTTGGTTTAGTTCTGGTTTAGTCTTGGTTTAGTTCTGGTTTAGTCTTGGTTTAGTTCTGGTTTTAGACCTGATTTAGACTTGGTTTAGTCTTGGTTTAGTTCTGGTTTAGACCTGGTTTAGTTCTGGTTTAGTCTTGGTTTAGTTCTGGTTTTAGACCTGGTTTAGACTTGGTTTTAGTCCTGGTTTAGTTCTGGTTTAGACCTGGTTTAGACCTGGTTTAGTCTTGGTTTAGTTCTGGTTTAGTCTTGGTTTAGTTCTGGTTTAGGACCTGGTTTAGTTCTGGTTTAGTTTGGTTTAGTTCTGGTTATAGTCCTGGTTTAGTTCTGGTTTAGACCTGGTTTAGACCTGGTTTAGTCCTGGTTTAGTTCTGGTTTAGTCTTGGTTTAGTTCTGGTTTTAGACCTGGTTTAGACCTGGTTTAGTTCTGATTTAGTCTTGGTTTAGTTCTGGTTTTAGACCTGGTTTAGACCTGGTTTAGTCCTGGTTTAGACCTGGTTTAGACCTGGTTTAGACTGGTTTAGTTCTGGTTTAGACCTGGTTTAGACCTGGTTTAGGTCCTGGTTTAGACCTGGTTTAGACCTGGTTTTAGACCTGGTTTAGTCCTGGTTTAGACCTGGTTTTAGACCCAATACACTTTTCTCATGTTGGACATTTTTCTGATGAGGGTGTCACGGTCAACAGTCAAAACGATCGTCCTTTAAGAGCGTTTGGAAAGAGACAAGTCTTCATTTGTGCTGCTCTGGTGGGAGGGGCCACGTACAGAGACGCTGGAGACGCTGCTGTGATAAACACCACAGAAAATTAACAAGATTTTAATAAAAAATTGAATTAAAATATTTTAGTAAAAAATCAGCCGAGGGCCAGATTAAAGGTCTTGGAGGGCCGGATCTGGCCTCCGGGCCGCATGTTTGACACCTGTGAGTTAGATTGTTTTTCATTTGTGTGTGATTTATCAGGGGCACCGGCGAGTAACGGGTGAAACATTAACGGGTCTGGGCGGGTGCGCATTTAACTTTAATTTAATCACGGGTTAAGGGGCGGGTGTGGTGTTGTACTGCGCGGGTGCGGGTCTCCAAAAACTGACCCGTGCAGGACTCTGACGTAGACCCTTTCAGCCTCTGTACACAGAACACCTGTGTTCCAAAAGCAGGTACAATGTATGTGTTTTTAATGGGAGATTTAGCATCAGACCTCAGATACTATTAAAAAAAAAACAGGTTGTTGTGACGACTGACGTCCACTCATCCTCCATGTGAAGTGCTAAAAATATGAGTGCGTTTTATTCAAGTGCTTTTGAGCGTGTTGCAAAATGTCAAAAACACAATTTATCTGGACAAATAGAAAGATAGATACGTTATTTATCCCGGAGGAAATTCATTTTTTTGGCAGGAACAATGAAATGTAATAACAACAACACTTCTTTTTTGTATAACTGTACATGGATTACAGAAAAGAAAACAATAACGCTTTTTAAATGTTCTGATCTGTTTTATAATGACGTTTCCTCGTCATAAACATATCCGGAGTCGTGTTTTGTTTCATTCACACACGTTTTACGCACAAACTCCGTAACTTTAGTTCTTCTCTCAAGCTGAAAATGTTCCACTTTGTAATGTCATGTGGTAATACAGGAAGTGCTCCACTGTGTTTTTAAAATCCACGCACCTTCACTAGGATCATTTGATTAATTTCAGGCCTGGAATTGCCCATTTCAGTTGTAAAAAAAAAAGTAAAAGGAGCTGTTCACTTGAAAACAGAGCATTTTGAGTTTTGGAAATGTGGACAGAGAATGATAAGTGTTACTCAAGCATGTGTGAATGAAACAAAACACAACTCCAGGTCTGTTTTTGAGGAGGAAACGGTGTTATAACATGGTTTAAAGCTCACAAGACACACACACACACACACACACACACACACACACACACATATATAACTACAATAAAATGTAAATAAACATATATTAAACTTACAAATGCTGCATACTTAAGCAGGCATAATACACAGCCAACTACCAGTTTTATTTCCTTTTGTTACGTTTAGGCACTTTTTGGTTTTTCCCTGTTTTCTTTTTATTGTTTATATTTTTTGTAGCATTTCTGCCTAGTTTTGTTCTTGTAAGTTGATTATGTTTTTGTAGTTTTTTTTATACTCATTTCCGGCAGGAGGCCTTAAATGCGCGAGCCCGGCGCCGCCTCTCTCTCTCTCGCTCTCTCCTCCTCCTCGTCCGCCGCCGCCGCCGCCGCAGGTACCGGAGCGCGCACGCCTCGCGCTGGGAGCCGCCCTGCTGGCTCCCCTGCTCCATCGTTGGGTAGCTTTTGTTAGCCGTTAGCCTTTTGTTTTATTTTATTTATTTATTTATTTATTTATTTAATAGGGACAGTGCATATTAATGAACATCTACAACATTGCAGTGTAAATATGCCAGATTATAAGACTGCTCATTTCCATCTGTCGTCCCTCGGCAGGAAACACCACAAATTTAAACAAAGCAAAAACAAGTAACAAATCTATACTAAAAGTGTCCACAAGTCTGGTTTTTTCTTTAGCCACTCGTTTAAGTAGGACTTGAAGGTGGCAAGAGTTGAAGTTTCTCTTATTGATAGTGGCAGACTGTTCCAAAATGTTGT
Source organism: Boleophthalmus pectinirostris (assembly GCF_026225935.1). Lineage (NCBI taxonomy): Eukaryota > Metazoa > Chordata > Actinopteri > Gobiiformes > Gobiidae > Boleophthalmus > Boleophthalmus pectinirostris. Next base: position 34,257,533 of record NW_026571095.1, on the reverse strand, counting down.
GTCTCTGACTGAGACACACATTGTCCGAGTGTGGAGCGTCTGTGTGGGACGTCACAGTTCCCCCGGGCTGTGGCCCTAGTTCCCACTCACAGTCTTTACTTTAATAAAATCCTGTAATGGAGGAGGGGCAAGTCCATGCAAAACTTTATAGACAAAACATCCATATTTAAAACCAATAAAATTATTAAAATTAAGCAAATTATACTTGTCTAAAATAGTGCAGTGGTTTCTTGTCCAATATTTTTATGGCTTTTTAAAAAAGTGATTCGACGGGTTTGAGTGTTGTTCCAGGAGCGAGTGACCATGTGGTTATGCAGTCGTCTATATGAGACAGAATCATGGAGTGTAAAAACATTCGTGCCGCATATAAAGTCATAAAAGGTCTTACTTGTCTAAAATTCACTAAGTTAAAATTAACAGTTTTTGTGAGGCGCTTAATGTGTTTCTTAAATGTCAATGTCGGGTCCAATGTCAGTCACAGGTATTTAAACTCTTTGACAAGGCTGAGTTCCACGCCATCCAGAAAGATGTTGTTACTTTCTTGATTTGGGCACGGGTAGGGTTTCTTTTTTTGGGTTTAAAACATCTCTACACAAAGGAAAATAAAAGAACTCTAAACTTTACTTTGGTCTCCGTGTCTTTTTATAAATAAGTTGGGACTCATTTTTTCTGGGTCGTAACACCTTTCTATTCTTCATTTACTCTTGTCAACAATGATGCGAGGTCAAAGGTTATTTTTATCCCGGAAACTTGGGCATGAAAATTATTTCCCTGTCATTTCCCGCTCAGCAAGTTTTATTTACCATAACTCCAACAAAACATAACGGCAATTCCAGAGTCATTTTAGAAAACAATATCTATGTTTCTTATGTCTAACGTGCCACACAATATTGTACCAAAAATATATAACAATCCACAATAGTTAAACAGTAAAATATTAGTTTTATTTCCAAAATCCTGTATACATTAGAGAACTTTGAAACTGGAAGCTGGATATTGACTACTATTATTCGTTTCCAAATAAAACAACTATGTAAACCACATCCATTTGTCTGCACTGTCAACAAACACCAAAATATATCTTTTTATTTTGCTGTTCCATTATAATGAAACAACACTCGGTCCCGGGTCCCAGTGTTGGGACCCGGGACCGAGGAGGAGGCACACCTGGCCTCACTGGTCTCGGGTGTGAATAGTGTTTTTTCTACAGTGGCTCATCACTACATTTGAGCTTTGTCTGTTCTGTTATTGCAGCTGACAGAACATGCTGCACAGTGCACGGGGGCTATTGTTCATGTGTTGTCATTATGGTGAGAAAATGCTGCTCCAGGGGCCAGGACCCATATTGTTATTGTCATGTTTCCAGTCCCAGGTGTCAGACTATTGTAAATGTAATAGTCCTCTACAGAACTGCCTATACTGGCCTTTAACACAACATTATTGTTATATTTACACATTATGCAACTTGTTGATAACTCGATTAGCTGCTTTTGATGAACATTGTACAATTAGAAATGTGTATTATGATCATGTTTGTACAGGAAATGGCACAGAAACTGACTGGTGATCATAGATCTACAAACTACAAGAGCCCAGCTCGATTAATCCCTAACGCCTAATAATTATGCCTTACACTTGTAATGTGCTTCACAGGTTTGTCAAAGCAGTCTGATCAATGCTTCTGTTGTAGAGTGTATTATACCTCTGATGACGTAGGCCAAGATAACAAGGACTGAGCTGAGCACCACAGAAATGCAATACCTCTGTCAGTTCCCAATTAAGATGGATTACTTGAAAACATTGTATGTTCCACCATACCTGGTATTTTAGGCAATATCACATTCATCTATCAATATCTATCCGAAAAGGGTTTGAAATAGGCTCTAAAGGGGAGGCCTTGCACATGAGTCAGTCCAAACTGCGGCTGAAGTTTTGACACAAACAATGAAGAAATGGTCCAACATGGCAAAGATGAAAACCTAGTCCATGCATATGTTAAAAGTATCAGCAAATATATACTGACCAATACTGGGCATTGATCTTGTTATGCAAATATAGATACTACAAATTTTACTGAGTCAGTATTAGGGCTGGGTACTGTTTAGATTTTTTTTTTGGATACCAGTACTTTAATGATATATAAGTAAATTAATGGTCAATATTATTATGAAAATATTTTTCAATCCTTTTATTATGTTATAACTATGTTAATTAATATTTTAAAACAAAGTACTAGGCTATACTATGTTCAAATATATCTAAAAATGAATGCACATGCAAATAAACCAGAGCGCACGTCCTCACTTGGACTGACACGTGTAAGTTTCGCTTTTGTCGCTTAAGTTGCACTTTATATTTAATGCAGCACTTGCTTGAGCTGCCTACTACACAAACCCCAACTTGCCTAAATCGCCTGGTATTCTCATGAGACATATCCAAACGTGAACAACAAAAATCAGTGTTTTGATCATATTCATTTGATCCGCCCACATCTCGATTACGTATCATCTAGAATTTCATGAAGTCATCTCACACACAGGCTGATATTAGACTCAATTTTTCCTCTCCTTTTCTTCCGTGTATATTTACCCTCCGCCTAAGCGAGATGAGGAAGGTTGTGGTGAAGGGGCTCTTGTTTGTCAATGAGCGAAGCCACTCTCTTTGAACCTGAGCAGTGAAGTGAGGGTGATTTATGCAGTGCAGGCCACACACGGCACAGGGACAATGGAAGTCCTGCTAATGTGCTCCTCAGAACATGACAATGAGGAGAGAGGAGGGAGGAGTTCCGCACACCCTCCACACTGAGCTACACAGACTCTCCACACCGAGCTCAACTTACCCACCACACCAAGCTCCATCGACCTTCCCTACACACCGAGCTCCACAGACCCTCTACACCGACCTCACAAGACCCTCCACACCGACCTCACAAGGCCCTCCACACCTAGCTCCACACATCCTTCACGCTGAGCTTTGCACATTCTTCACGCCGAGCTCTGCACATCTTCGACACTGAGCTCCACATACCCTCCACACCTAGCTCCACACTGAGCTCACCCTCCACGTCGAGCTCCACACACCCTCCACATCAAGTCCAACAGACTGAGCTCCACACACCCTCCATGCTGAGGTCTACACACCCTCCACACCAAGCTCCACAGACCTTTCCTCCAAGCCGAGCTCCACAAACCCTCCACGCTGAGCTCCACACACCCTCCACACTGAGCTCCACAGACGCTCCACATCAAGGTTCACAGACCCTCCACGCCAAGCTCCACAAACACCCTCCACGCTGAGCTCCACACACCCTCCACACTGAGCTCCACAGACCCTCCACATCAAGGTCCACAGACCCTCCACGCCAAGCTCCACACACCCTCCACACTGAGTTCCACAGACGCTCTACATCAAACTCCACAGACCCTCCACACTGAGCTCAACTTAGATTCCACACTGAGCTCCACAGACCCTCCACAACGAGCTCCATACACCCTCCACGCCGAGCTCCACACTGAGCCCCACAGACCCTTCACACTGAGCTTCACGTATCTTCCAGACTGAGCTCCACATACCTTCTACATCGAGCTCCACCCCAAGTTCCACACCAAGCGCCTTCTACCCTCCACATCGAGCTCCAGGCACCTTCCACCCCGAGCTCCACAGACCCTCCACATAGAGCTCCACAGACCCATCATGCCAAGCTCCACACACCCTCCACCTCCCGGGGCTGCTGCTTGGTCACCACGCATCATGGGTTCTAGGTCGAGTGTGGTGGTCTCTGTTAATGGTTCAATTGATTTTTCAATGAGAATGCTACAAAAACATTTCCCTTTTCCCCTGATGGCAAATGCACTTGGATCTGCACTGGAAAATCGGCTCAGCTCTTCTCTGTTCCTATCCAGTTGGTATCCAGGCTATGACAGACCCATATGATAAGTGGTCAGAATATTAAATCAACTGCACATTTTTGTACATTTTCCAATATTTACATGTTACAGATTCACAGCACAGCATTCATTGTGACTGTTGTAGAAAAATGATGTGTCTCTTGACATGATAAATAAATAATTAATCCATATGCAAAGCCCGATGAGTTTTTGGAATAGACACAAAGTTTTATTCTTGTTACAGAAGATATGGACAGGACCTAGAGACCAAACAGTCTCTCTTAACCAGAAGTATGTCTTTCCCACGTTCGACCCCGAATGATACGAAGCACCAAGTTTATTTACACTGAGATGACCAGAGGACAAAGTGAGAAAGTGACGTCTCTAACTGAAGTGTGTCCAGATGTGCTTGATCTGATTTGCCTCCAAATTCGCGCATTTGTCACTTCCTGACGAGATTTGTAAGCAAAAGGGAACAGAAGTGTTTACACTGAAGGGTCTTTCTAACACTGTCTTTAACTACCAAACCAAATGAGTTTTAGTTACAGGAACAAATGTGCTTCTAAAACATAAACAAATCACTTTTTTTTTGTGATTTGGGCCCATCTCATGTAAAATCAACTTTTCAGAGCTTTCTACCTTCTAACAGTGATGTGTGGGCTTTGTATTTGTCGCCGAAGTGGTTTTTAGATTGATTCGGCGTTTTTTTTTAACAAATTGGAGCAAATTTCTGCCACCCTCCCACATGACAACGAACTAAAGCTGCTACAACGATGACGCGGCAGATACACCTATGACGCTTTGACGTAGCAGAAAACGCTTCACACCCGCCCCACTCCCACCGCCTCCACCCCGCATTGTCTGACAATTCCCACATGAACCTAAACAAAATCGACAGCAGAAGCTCATTGTTCTACACTGCAGTGAACACGATATAATAAGTTTATCTACTAGTGTTTATTAATACTTTACCAATCAGTAATGTTGTTTTGTTTATTGTTTGTTTATTGTTTATTTCAACTTGTAGTCATTGTCACAGAAGAACAACGAAATTGCGTTTGGAGCATCCCATAAAGTGCAAACCCATAAATACCCCTTAAACCCAAGTGTAAGCATTGACCCAGTGTGGCCTCAGTACAACATGAGACGGTTCTTATAGCAGCAAGATGAGGGCGTCAAGTAACATACCCAGACAGGGACATTCAGACAGAGACCTGAGAATCATGACAAAAATGCAACAGCGCAACCAGTTCAGTGTTATTAAGAGTTAAATGTGGTTTTTGTCCATGAGAGGGGGGCAGAGAGGGGCCAAGGGGGGAGAGGGGCAGAGTTCAGGAGCCTCACGTCTGGATGTTCTGGCCTGTATGGACCTGTACCTTCTCCCTGAGGGCAGCAGGTGAAAAAGGTGGTGCGCAGGGTGATGTTGGTCCCGCAGGATGTTGTGCACTCTTCTCAGACAGCGAGTGGAGCAGATGGTGCTGATTTCTGGCAGAGTCGTTCCAATGATTCTACCGGCTGCTTTCACCACCTGCTGATGTTCCGCTGATGTGGACTCGGTGCTTGAGCTTCGTGCTCCTCAAAGTCCTCGTCCGATTCCGGGTCCAACACATGAACGCGTTGTATCTCCATGATGAATAAAAGTTTATTCCTGCCGCTATCAGGGCGCACGCCTGTCTCCCCCTCCCTCCCTGAGATGGCGGAGGAAGGGCGGCTCACTCGTCGCCTATGTCACGTTTGGAGGGCGGAGCCTGTGCTTTCTCAGGACGGGCGGGGGGATGAGCAATAGTTGGACTTTCATAGTTCCTCGTCTGTGACTGTCTCCAAGAAATCAGTAAGATTTAATAACTATTGTGTAATGGATGTTCCAAAACCCAAATTGTGCTTGTTTATGTGCAGAAGATACAATGTGAAAAGAGTTATTTTGCATGAGATGGGCCCTTTAATCAATCATAATAAATATTTTCCTTTACAGACAGACAGATTGAGAGAAACCTTTCCAGAATATAAATTTCCATCACAATAAAAGTCATTTCTTTCATACATAACAACATATACTGTGTACAAAAGAGTTTTATTTTGAAAAGCACAATTACATTTAACAGTAGAAGAAGAAGAAGCCATAAAATCGCCGTAGTGGGTTGTAAAATCGTAATATACTGTACACCTGCGTACGGTAAGAAGCAGTTTTCATCCCCTGCGTGCTCTGCTGCCAGCTCTTTACCGTATATTGACGCTATTTTTTCTTCGAGCGCCGAGTCCAGACTAAAAAGCCTCATTTGTCTTGTGTTCAGCTCAAACCGCATCTGCTTTCACACATTTAAATATTCATCAGCAGAGACGGTTTCTGATGGGAGGCGGTTCGTTTCAGATCCAGCATCTCCCCACACTCTGCCGTCTCCCCGCACTGAAGACCGCTAATGGACACTCTCCATCACGGGGAATAGCTTCACCTTGGGCTCGCTCACCTTGCCACAGAAAGCGCTCTCATCCCCAAACGGCGAGGGCGAGAGTATCACGTCAACAAATCAGATGCCCCACCCCCCCCGGCTCGCTGAACTCCCGCTGACCCACACTCAGCCCGGAAGACGAGCCGCGGGAGCCGGACGGGGCGGGTTCTCGGCTCTCGGGAGGATTCACAAACCGACAACGACGTAACGACAGGTAATAACAGTTTGTCAGGCTTTATTGGAAGATACAGTGTGTTCCTTTATGATGTGAAAAACTGACTCTTGTGAGCTTTAGGCCATGTTTGAATGTTTTTACCGCCTCAAATACCAGTGTTGGGGAGTAACAGATTACATGTACTGGAGTTACGTAATCAGAGTACAAATTATAAACTGTATTCAGTTACAGTTACTGTTTCAGTCAGTGGTAATTGGATTACAGTTACTTTGTTGAAATAAATGGATTACACAGAGGTATTTTCCCTTTTTTCACTTTTTTTTTCTTTACTTTTTTCGGTAATTCCACTCATTGCCGGACACTAAACCAGGTCTAAAACGACTCCGGTGCGAATTATATATTACAATTTTCACACTGAAGCGTCGAGAGGCTCTAGTACAGGGGTGGGCAAACTTTCTGGCTCGCGGGCCACATAGGGTCCTAAAGTTTGACTGAAGGGCCGGACAGAAGACAGGACATGACGTGTTAAGAGCTCAGATTCATTACGTTCTTATTCACATTTATCTAGGACTTCAGACGCGCTACACGTCTCATCACTGCTGTGAAAGATTCAGAACACATAAAACTGTTGAGACCTGTTCCACGACACACCACGAGTGAATGTACATCGTGAGTTCACTGTTTTTGAATATAATTGGTAACAGCTCAAAAACAAAGCTCACACTGTTCAACCACAGATACACACCTGTGAGTGTGGTAAAACCTGACTCCAAAACGTTGTACACATTAACAAATACAACTCAGAGACCATAGGTTTCCTTGATTGATTTATATCAACTCAAAATGGAAGCAGTGCAGTCTTATATCTTAAGCACCAACTACTTCACTCATGGTCCGAATAACTCCTGTAAGAACACTTTCCCATAAAGCATTGCGGCCAACATAATACGCAGCAACTCAATGTATATATAGTGCGCCATCTACTGGGAAACGCTGGAAATGCATGACAAATAAAACATCAACAAGGTTTATTATTGTAATTTATTCCAGTTCGGCGGGCCGGATTAAAAGGTTTTAAGCCGTAGTTTGCCCACCCCTGCTCTAGTATCTGCTGCTCCTGTTCCTCCTGTACCACTGTCACTTCACTCTACTGCGCATGTCTCCTGCAGAAAGAGCCTCTGTCCTGCTGCAAGTCGTGAAATCTGCAGCGTAAAATGGTAATCGAGCAGCAGAAAGAAAGTTTTGGAGTGAGAGAAAAACTTGTGACACCGGGAGGATGCACCATGAAACTTTCCTGAAGTCACTGGATGGATGGACAAAGTCTGGACTTCAGTGACACCGAAACCATCCTGTCGGGATTCAGAAAGACCCGAATAATTCTAACTGGAACTGATGCTGAGGAAGCGGTGCTCCTTTTACTTCTGGAGGTCGTGGAGTTGTTCAGAAGTGACACCGAGGATGAAGAATTCAATGGATTTAGTGATTTGGAGTGAGATGGAGAGTTTGTTAAACTTGTTCTGTTCTGTTGTTTATGTTATAGTTTATCTGAAGAACTGTTCATATGTCACATTAACAGTCTGTTGTTCTCTCTTCTTTTGTTTTTACTACAACTTGACTTTAGAGATCAAATGTCTGCTCCTGCTCTCTGATTTTATAAAATAAATGTCCCCCCAAAAGTGCGACTTATATATGTTTTTTTCTTCTTCATTACGCATTTTTTGGCTGGTGCGACTTATACTCCGGAGCAACTTAGAGTCTGAAAAATACGGTACAAAAACATTCTTCTCGTCATACAAAAACTGTGTCTGATCTCCATGTGAGTGAAGCAGTGAAGCACAGATCAATCCCTCCGATCTTGGCTGCGACTCCGCACCTACACGTTCCTTTCTACGGACGTTTCTGCCGCTGCCTCACAAAACGCCACGGCCAAAAAAAACTCTTCTCTCTCCTTCTCAATCTCCTCCTTAAAACAAATAATCTGTTCATGTTTTGGCTCCGGTACGAGAGGAACTTTAAAATCTCCAGGTGCTCGATGCTGCGTCCAGGTTTAGATCCTCCAGTGCACATGCGGGACACTTTTGGGGTGTTTAAAGTTCACACCGGAGATCACGCACAAGTCGCGTTTAATTGGAAATGTGAACGACCTCGCAAAAAAATCAGATTTCACACAAAAATCCGAATTGAACGTTAAGCAGTCTGAACGTAGCCTAATATTTTTTTCTTCGGGGTTTAGAGCACGGGCCTATTCCAAACAACAGTCTGATAAACACCCGAGCAGAGAGATGCATGGAGCTCCCTCCCAGAACATTACACTATTATACACTTTCAATTAAACTGTTGGACTAAAAAGTCATTTGAATCATTCTCCAGAACTTTTCATTTCAATATTTAATGTACAAACTAATATAAACAGAACCATCAGTCAGTCCCTTTACACCCCATCAGGTTCAGACTTTTAATTACTCCTGTCTTTATGCATTCCACAAGCAAAACACACTTTTGCTTGGCTTTATAACTCTTTAATAATGTATTTTTCAGTTCCACCTCGGTCTCTTTCACCAGTGGTGCTATTAAAGCAGACCTATTACGCCAAATAAATCGACTTTTACCCATATTATATTGTTTCCTTCTCATTTGCCGGCTCAGAGTTTTATTTAGAGGGATTCGCATGAGTTTGAGTCATCTTTATTTCTTTATTTCTCTGCGTTCAAGACGTCATTGCCCTGGTTTTTACCGCCACGGTGACGTACACTCCCACGGTGACGTACTTGTCCACGGTGACGTATGCCCCAGAGGTTGAAAACTTGGAAGTCGTGATTTGAGTCACTATTTTTAAGACTTTGAGGAGATTTGACTTAATAAAATGAACTAAGACTTGGGATTTGATTTGGACTTGAAGGTCTGTGATGTGGGACACCTCAAAAATTATGTTCGTCCCACAGTCACCAACCTCGGCGTGATTTTAAATTTGACAAACAGATCAACAGTGTTTTAAAATCAACTTTTTATCATTTGTGACTATTTTAACTTTTTGAACAAGTCGTGCGCGCTTTTATTTCATCCCGCCTGGACGACTGTAACGCACTTTATCCCGGAATTTCACAAAACGCACTTTACCGACCACAGTTTGTCCAAAACTCTGCAGCGCGACTTTTAACAGGAACAAAAAGGAGAGAAGAGCACATCACCCCGATCCTCGCGTCTTTGCACTGGCTTCCTGTTAATTTTAGAACAGATTTTAAGATTTTATTGTTTGTTTTTAAAGCTTTGAACGGACTGGCCCCACAGTGCATCTCGGACCTCATCCAAATGTATACCTCCACGCGCTCTGAGGTCTGAGGTCCAGTTCCAGCTCTCGGTGCCTAAGACGAGACTTAAAACCAGCGGGACCAGGACCTTCTCTGTGGTCGGCCCTAAACTCTGGAACGATCTGCCCCCTTCCCACGTCCGAACAGCCCCCACTGTGGAGAGTTTTAAGTCTCGTCTTAAGACCCACTTTTATTATCTGACTTTTAACACCACGTAAGTTGTGTGCTGCTCTGTGTTTTTTATTTATTTTTATTGGTTTTATTGATTTAATTAGTTTATTGGTTTATTTATTTCTTATTTTATTTTACTGGTTTTATTATTTTAAGACTAGTATATTATTTTAGTAGTTTATTTTATCATTTTATTATTGTTGTTATTATGTATTTGTGCAGCACTTTGGAAACTGTTTGTGAAGTGTGCTATAGAAATAAAGTGGATTGAAGGTCAATGATTTGGGACTTGACTCGGACTTGAGGCCTGTGACTTGAAAAAACTTGACGCTTCTCCTAAAAAAACATGTTTTTAGAAAGTACTTTTCTCTTTACAGTTGATAAATGTGGTGCAAAATTTTACAGGAAAAAACTGAAACATGTCCGTCCCACTTCTGTTTGTTACTCTGGATGTAACTGAAGTACTGTGATGAGGTATCGTCAAATGTACTACAGTAATTTACAGTACAATACGGTAATATACAGAACAATGCAGTAAAATGGAGGGAACTACAAAGAACATGATCCTTCCATTTCAGGGCAGACGACACAACAAAATAACTGTTATTTAGCTCTTTTAAATCTGAATTCTTTCTATTCTGACTGTAATGATTCACACTAAGATCTTGTCAAGACATTTATAAAGGAAAAATGTGCATTTCTACAACTCTTATATAAATATACCATTTTTGATTGATTGATTGCATTTATATAGCGCCTTTCAAGATACTCAAAGCGCTTTACAGTTCATTATTCAGTCACTCCACACTCAGTGGTGGTAAACTACTACTGTAGCCACAGCTGCCCTGGGGCAGACTGACGGAAGCGAGGCTGCCAATCTGTGCCATCGGCCCCTCTGACCACCACCATCACTCACGCTCACACCTCTTTCATACTAGGCGATGTGGGTGAAGTGTCTTGCTTAAGCAAAGTCTAAGTGTCTTGTCTTGAAGAAGTTGGCCCATCAAACACAAAACCTACAAAAAAAAGTCAATGTCAATCGTTTGTGCTTCGTTTGTGCTGGAAGAAGTTTTGTTTGTGCTGCTACGATTCTTCTGTAGGTCAAATTAGAGTCAGGCAGCCCCCAGGAAGCTTAAAAATACTCTAAAATGACCCAAAATGGAGTTAATCATTGTGCTTCGTTTGTGCTGCAAACAGTTTTGTTTGTGTGATTATGGTTCTTAACATAATAGTATTTTTTTATTTTCGACCGATGACGTTGTCCAGCCCCTTAAAATGTTAAGTAGTCTCAAAACAGCAGAAAATTATACGAAATGTTTGTATTTTGTTGTTGTGCTGTTTTGAGCTGTGACAATTTTCATTTGTGCGAGTATATTTCTAAAATATTAATTATGATTTTGATGTGACGTCATTTCCGTTCAGCTGACGGCAACGGCTTTAGCAAAACTCCGCAAAACTAGTGAAGAGAAACGATCTGAGGCTGTGGAAAAGTCTGTATCAGCCTTTAGTAACTTGCTATTGATTCATATTTTATATAATAATACAGACTTTTCCACAGTCTCAAATTGTTTCTTTTGTGGAGTTTTGTGGAGTTTGCTAGTGAAACTGGACGACGTGATTGGCCAAAAATAAAACTGTTAATATCTTAAGAACCATAATCGCACAATTGAAACTTTTTGCAGCACAAAACAAAACAAACTGAGCACAAACTATTTTTGTTTAGGTTTGCGTTAGATACTGAGAGTGCTGAAGAGAGTAAATTGTCGTAGACTGAGCAAGAAAACATTTCCGATATGATGGAAAGTCAAAATAAATACATTTAAACTGAAACCAGGAGAAGTGTCGTCTTTTTTTCAAGCCGATCGTAAAACTCACAGATGATAATTGAGATGAATCGCACACACCCACTGTGACCTTCGCGCTTCCTTCTCCAATTTATTTTCTGCTGACAACTTCGCAGCTCTTTGTTGTGATGACGTTTACGGTGATTTAATTATAACTACAGAGCCGACCCAAGCACAAAATGTCCGCTTTAAGGCTTTCCTCAGGGATCCGTGCACGTGCTTATGACGACTTCAACTCCACGTTTCACTACGACATCACGAAATGCTTCTGCTCATCTCTAGTTTTTCCTAATTTGAACATTTTGATGAATTTTTTTGTTTGACTTCTTGGGAGTTCTTCGAGATTGGATCTTGCGTTTTGTAAATTCAAACGGGAACAATCATCCGTCTCAGAATTCCTACCTGGAAACTCGGGTAATTTTACAGAATTCCTGAAAATCCAACATAGTTTTGCCTGGATAAAGTTTAATATCCATCAACTAAAATATGGTTAGTACTTTTGTGACAGCGGTGCTAATGGAAACAAGGAGTTAATCTCAATAAAAGCAAAACTTCACTCTCAAATGTCACTTTATAAACTGTGTAAAGTAACGACATTGTCCGTCTTTATAAATTTCCTTCAACAGATCAGTATTTTGGTTGAGCACTTTCTTTGTCGTTATGTCATTGCTGTAACACACGTCACAGTGTTTTTCACGTCTGAGTTCTGATCTCTGAGGACGACCGGAACGCTGCATTAATCCATAACTGTTACCGAGCAACTGTACGACAAACAAGAGCCAAACATGCACAGTGTCGGTCGGATTAATCTGCAAAACTAATCTGATTATTCCCTCTAAACTACTACTACTCGGATTACTTTATTTCAAAAGTAATATGATTACAGATTACAATAATTTACTTTGAAAACAAGAGGAAACATACAGCTGAGGAACTTCTGTGAGCAGCAGCCTAAACATGTCAACAAGTTAAATACACCTGCTGCTGTTCTGTCTTTAAACAGAACCAAGTTGTTGTCTTTTTTTATTCGTTTATAACACACGTGTGAAGAATCCCTCAGTCGTCCAAGTAGAATCATGGAAATAAATTCAGTTTGTCGACTGGACAAAAGTTTGGTTGAAGACGTTTCTCAGCTCATCCAAACTGCTTCTTCAGTTCTGGTCAGACGCTGGTGGACACTTCCTTATATCTGTCTGCAGGGAGGAGCTAAATAAATACTCTGAAACTAACACACACACTTGTTTACACTTTCTGTTAGTTATAATACAGTTCCATGGATTACACACATTACTGCGTTACCAAAAAAGTAATCTGATTACAGTAAGTCGTTACTTTGTAAGTAGTTACCATTCAACACTGAGAGAAAAAGTTATGATTAAAAACAGATTTAAAAAAATATGATAACACTTATTTTGTTAAATAAATGTTTATCTAAAGCAAGAGGATCCTTGTATTTAAATTGTCCCACTTTTCACTTGTGATTAGGTCCTGGTTCAGGTTCTGTCCTGTCCAGAGTCATGTGATCAGGGGAGGCTGGAGAGAGAGTGGCTCACGTGTCATTTTACGGATAAAAAATGTGCTCAGTGTCAATTTTCCATATGTCGGTGATTTCTTGTGATTTGTGGTGAATTCTGTGGTTTAAAATAGTGAAATGTCCCAGTACTTGCTGATACAGTGCAAAGAGATCGAGGTGAGTCTTGCCTCGTGCCAACAGCGCAGCCACATACACACTTCAACTGTTTTGTCTTTTTACAAACAATCTTGTGCATAAAGGAGCAGGTTTAGTGAGTTAATTTGACATTAAACAGTGTTTGACCAGAGCCAAGGTGAGGTTGGCTTCTCATGCTCTGCCTGCCGCACCTTTACAGAAACATTGACTATATCAGGGGTGTTAAACATACGGCCCGGGGGCTGGATCCGGCCCTCCAAGGCCTTTAATCTGGCCCTCATCTGATTTTGTACTAAAATATTTTCATTATATTTTCTATTAAAATCTTGTTAATTTTCTGTGGTGTTTATCACAGCAGCGTCTCCAGTGTCTCTGTACGTGGCCCCTCCCACCAGAGCAGCACAAATGAAGATTTGTCTCTTTCCAAACGCTCTTAAAGGACGATCGTTTTGACTGTTGACCGTGACACCCTCATCAGAAAAATGTCAAAAATTTTAAAAATTGACTTATTCCTATTTGCAAAGAAGTTAATGTTCAAACTTTGTGTTGAAATTACATTTTTCTTAAAGTTTCAAGTTGTTCATAATATTATAATATTTTGTAAAAGAAAGAGTTCATCAATTAAAAAAAGATTTCTGTAGTAGATTTGTGTTTCTCTGCACAAATATTTGAACTTATTGTTATTTTTGGGGTTTATATGACATGAGTTTTCTGATCCGGCCCCTTTGGGATCAAAGTAGGTTGGATACGACCCCCGGACCAAAATGAGTTTGACACCCCTGGACTATATGTCAGAATTTCAGTGCACAGTTTAATTAAGCCTCTTTACATCTTAAGAAATCATTAGTAAACACATCAACTATAATCCTATGTGGAGATTCTGTACACAGATTATGAGCAGGAAGTCTCTGTAATCAACCGACTCAGCATTATGTTTAGCTCATTTAGTTAATTCATTTGTCTTTAGTGATAGTTTAGATAATCGTGGTTCAAAGCTCATGTCAGAATTATTATTTTTCTTTCCCTTTCATCTATAAACCAAAATCATTAAACCTTAATGCTTTTACTAATAAAGCTGATCTCATGTGTTTGTAAAGAAAATATTACCAGCTCATTGCCATCAACTCTGATCTCTGATAAAGTAATAATTAGAAAAAAAATCTCCTTCTCTTTAAGTATTATGTTATTCTACTCAGATGGATACACAGTGTTTTTACGTACCTCATTTGCTGCGACTGAGCCTAATTATTATTAAGACAATGAGCTGAACACGAGTACGGCTCTTCGATTAGCATCTGTGTGAGCTGTTGTGGCGTTGGCCCCTCCCCCTGAGGCGTCGCCCCGGGGAGCGCCGAGCCTCGCCGCCGTGACCCTCGCGCACACACACACACACACACACACACACACACACACACACACACACACACACACACACACACACACACACACACACACACACACACACACACACACACACACAGCACCGTTAACCTCGCAGTCGCTCTCCACCTTCTGCAAACAAAACCATCACCACATCAGCTCATCCCCAGTGTCGGGAAGGTGACTTTTAAAATGTAATCCCCTACAGATTACAGATTACAGACCCCATTAATCCATTAAATTACTTAAAGTGAGTAACGTAATCTGAATACTTTGGATTACTTGATATTGTCGTGCTTTTTAAAACTACATGAATGTCGCGACCACATCCTGAAAATTCATGTTTGTTTTCTTCAAATTGTCTGTTGAGCCCAAGTCTCCATGAACAGACTTTTGTTTTACTGTAGAGAAGAAAAGACGAAGATCTGAACATAAGAAATTTTATCTGCTTAAAGAAAATAAAAAGTCCAGTCTTTACTTAACCCGATTAAAAATATTATTGATAGAGAAATTATTTTTATATGAGATCACTGCTGCCTTAAAGTATGTTCAACTACTGTTAGGTATCTGTCATACTGGTTTAGTTCTGGTTTTAGTCCTGGTTTAAACCTGGTTTAGTCCTGGTTTAGTCTGGTTTAGTCCTGGTTTAGACCTGTTTAGTCCTGGTTTAGTCCTGGTTTAGTCCTGGTTTAGTCCTGCTTCCTCTCGATGAGGAGGAGCAGCGACTCTACTCTGAGCTCCTCACCTTATCTCTAAGGGAGCGTCCAGCTACTCATTTCGGCCGCTTGCATCCACGATCTTTTCCTTTCGGTCACTACCCAGAGCTCATGACCAGAGGTGAACGGAGGAACGAAGACTGACGGTAAATTGAGAGCTTTGCCTTTCGACTCAGCTCCTCTTCACCACAACAGTCCGACACAGCGACAGCATCACTGCCGACGCTGCACCGATCCACCTGTCAATCTCACGCTCCATCCTCCCCTCACTCGTGAACAAGACCCCGAGATACTTGAACTCCTCCACGTGAGACAGGGACTCTTCATTATCCCAAAAAAGACATAAAAAAATGGGTTAGAACAGTTAAATGACTATGAAACATACACTATTATTCATTCATTAGTGCACAAAATCAGGCATCAAAATGAGACACTATGGTAATAGGCATTTCATTAATCAAATGTGAGTTATTCAGCACACTGCTTTTAATTCACAACTGCCTTGGTGAACTGCATGGAAGGAGATGGAGCTACTGACAGCTGCTGAGCTACAGGTTGGAGACCACTGATATAGACGAACATCTTTATTTTGGTAAATTTTGTAAGATAAATGAGTTCCTTGCATGTGTATTATCATTTTCAATGGAATTTTCCATGTTGGGGACATAGACAGGTAGACAGGTGCCACCTAGTGCCTTTACTCAATTTAATTTCTCTCCAGCGACTAGATCAGGAATCAGAATACACTAGACGGTTTGTAAAAAGCCTGGAAGTTGTAGAAAAGCTGTGAAGCCATGACATCAAACTCGTGGCGTCTGTCTGTGTCCCTTTTGTGGAACAACGAAAAGAGTAAAGAGTAAACAGTCGAGATTAGGGATGAGCATTCGATGAAATTTTCTTAATCGATCGTCGGAAGAATTAACGATCGATTATCGATTAATCATTAACGTTTTTATATTAAAATGATCATCATTATTATTACTATCTGCACTACTAATCTGCATAAATAAATTCAACTTTACGACATATAAACCGTAACGACTCTAGAGCCACATCAGCCCGTTTGACATTATAATGTGTTTAATTCAGTTTTGTTCAACTCTCACAGAAACAAAACTTAAAACTGCATCGCTAATTTGCATAAACTCAGCGAAGATAAAACTACAGCTCTTGTGTCGCTGATGTGGTTCAATTTCTGTCGGATTAAAAGACATGACTCAGGTGAATACAGGTTAGTGTGACCAGATTTGTGTTTGTCAAAACCAGGACACCGTACGGGGGGAGGGAGGTGGGGACTCGTCATCCACATTGAGCGACTCTCACCTGGTAAAACTTTTTCCCACTGGACACAGAAACATATGTGCTGCTTTATACACTGTGCACATGGACTCACACTTGTCCCGAACGCAACAGAAAGTGTGGAATTTCTTGTACAAATCATCGTTAAATACACATTTGTGCTTCGGCACGCTGCAGGCTGACCCACTGTTTGTGTTTGTGTCTCACTCCTTCTGATGCAGAGACACATGTACACACCTGTTTGGTCACACTACACACAGCAACATACATTCGGTTTGTCGATTAAAATTAACGTAATCGATGAAATTCTTAATGATCAATTATCGATTAATTGATTAATCATGCCCATCCCTAGTCGAGATGGATGTAGACGAAGACAAACATTCTGTGTTGGCAACAATTCCCGAGATCGAGGATTTAAAGCCGGAACACAGAGAATGTTTGGTGAATTTTATCAAGGAGAAAGACGTTATTGTCCTTCTTCCTACGGGATTTGATGCATTACATACATCACGACCAAAATGGAGGCAATTGGTTAAATAAAAAAGTACCCGCCTACCGTCAAGCGAACGAATCCTAATGCTGTGAGGTCAGACGGTTTCCATGAAGTAAAACCAGCTGATGAATCAGGTGAAGAGACAGAGGAATTCTGCTTTAGAAATCACCGCTACTTTCTGTAGTTTTATACTTTTCTTCAACTTTTTCCGCAAACTAATATTTAACTATTGTGAAGTTTTTTTCCCAACCAAACGAAACCTGTCAGATCCACTTTAAATGTTCTTTTGACATACGGGACTGGTTGGTCAAGCAATGAAAGTGAATAATGAAATGAATAATGCAGGAAACTGTGCAATAATAATGCACTGCAACAACAAAAACAACACAGTTTGACCAAAGTGCTACAAAAATAACAATTAAAGTAATAATAGTAGTAGTTAATTTTAGTTTGTAACGTAATCCATTAAATTACTTAAAGTGAGTAACGTAATCTGAATACTTTGGATTACTTGATTTGCTGTAGAGAAACAAAGACGAGGAAATCTTCACATAAGATGTTTTGTCTGATAAAAGAAAATAAAAAGCCCAGACTTTACTGAACCAAATAAAAAATATTATTGATAGAAGAAGAAGAGACACGTCCACACAGCAGGATTTAGTCCTGTTAAATCCTGGTTTAGTCCTATTTTAGACCTGCTTTAGACCTGGTTTAGTCCTGGTTTAGTCCTGGTTTAGACCTGGTTTAGTCCTGGTTTAGTCCTGATTTAGTCCTGCTTTAGTCCTGGTTTAGTCCTGGTTTAGACCTGGTTTAGTCCTGGTTTAGTCCTGGTTTAGTCCTGGTTTAGTCCTGGTTTAGACCTGGTTTTAGACCTGGTTTTAGTCCTGCTTTAGTCCTGGTTTAGACCTGGTTTTAGACCTGGTTTTAGACCTGGTTTTAGACCTGGTTTAGTCCTGGTTTTAGACCTGGTTTTAGACCTGGTTTTAGTCCTGGTTTAGACCTGGTTTAGACCTGGTTTAGACCTGGTTTTAGACCTGGTTTAATGTCTGGCAATGAGTGCAATTACCAAACAAAAAAACACAAAAAAAAAGGATATAGCCCAAAAAATCAATTTATTTCAACAAAGTTACTGTAATCCAATTACCACTCACCGAAACAGTAACTGTAACTGAATACAGTTACTCATAATTTGTACTCTGATTACTTAACTCCGGTACATGTAATCTGTTACTCCCCGACACTGGACATGTGTAATATTGGGCAGCACTGTTCAAACTTTACTTCACTTCAAAACAAATCAAAGCAGTTCCACATTGATCTTAAACTGCACAGCGCCGGTGAAGGATCAAATCAGACGATGCGCTCATATTTTTAGTGTCCGTAAAGGCACTTTTGTAGCACTTTTCCATTATTTTAAATTTAGATTTGTAATTTTAATTTGATTGCCATAAATTGTTCCGTTCGGCCACAGATAAAACGTGAAGTACAGAGGCTATTTTCGAGCTGCCGTGTGTGTGTGAAGTGTGCGGAGATCAGCTAAAGTCACTTCAGCGGACGAGGTTAGAATGGCGATGATGATGACGATGAAGAGCGGCCCGTGTCCTAAAAGCTCCAGGTTGTTCTCACAAAAGCGCAGCTCGAGTCGGTGGCCGGAGTCAGAGCGCCGGATTAACATATCTGATGCTTTCAGAAGCGTGGGGCGCCTGATGAATATGCAATTGGAAAGAGTTTAGTGAAGCGCAGAGGTTTTTAACACTCCATTAATACCAACAAAGAAATGTGTGTGTGTGTGCGGCGGCGGCTGCAGCGGCGGCGGCGGCGATGTGTTTCTCACTAAAGTTTAGCCAAAGAGTGATGACAGTGTTCCCAATGGGCTTGCAGAGCGGCTAATGCGCCTGCTTTTAATACTGTTGGATCATTTCTCTGAGTGGTTTGTTCATGATTTGTGTTTTCAGTGTCTCACATGGAGCCAAACTTATTACACTGTAGGACTGAGATTATTAAAGTGTGTAACTTTTCAGGCAATAAATAAACAAGATGGGCCTAGTCAAGCAGAAGTAAACAACAAGGCCAAAAATTCAAGTTAATGCATCTGATATAAAAATGTATTGAACAGATACATATGTGCTCTAGTTTATGAAACTGTTTACCTTTTTTCTGTACCATTTTTGGTTCTAAAGATACATATGTTTTAAACAGACCATGTATGAAACATGGAACAAAAATTATTTCCCAAATTTCAAAGACCTGAAAATCATGTAAATAAATGGATGTATTTCATCATATCTTGTGTTATTCCATCTTTGAACTGTTGATGAAGGTACAGGATTTATTTATTTTTTTAATTATTTAAATGGTAAATGGTCACATTTTTCTATAGCGCTTTTCCATAAATAAAATTTAACTTGGAAGGTCTGACATATTTTATAGAAATAGTTTCCTTTCATTTTGAAGTAATATTAAAGTATTCAGAAGAAAAAAAGCGACAAATGATGTAAAATCCTGCACCTTCTACTTGTTTGAACAATTTTCCCTCCGTTACTTTTCCCTCCGTTACCATGACCTTTCTTAATAAAAAATCTCATGACTCAAAAAGTAAGAGGTTTTTCAACCTAATCTTGTACCATATGGTAGAAAACTATATGAAGCAAATATTCAAACCAGTTTGTTAAGGATATGTAAGTGAGAACCAAGAGTTATCACTGTTTGGATTTATTGCCCAAAAAGTGCTGCATATTTCATTCCCTCCGTTACCGACATGAGTTTTTAAATTTTTGTCAACAACTTGAAAGAATATCACAGGTTTAACTTGACCCTGTTGGAGTGTAACTCTTTCCTACATACTTTACTTAGTTCCTCTAGTTTCTGAATAAGAGACATTTGAATGTCAAAAATCTGACCAGACCAACATTACACTGCTCAACTTCATGAGTGACTTTGCCTAGACCTGCTGTTCTCCATGAAGATGAGTGGTTTTTGTTTGTTTTATTTCGTTCACGGTGACTCTGGGCTTTGTTCAGTTGTGGCGTGTAGGGAGGTGCTGTCTGGGACCAACGGATTGTCGGCGTGTTCGCAGTGACTCAGTTGTTCAGTCGTGTCTAGAAGTGGCACATTGCGCTCGCTTTTTCGGTTCGTTCCTCGTCGGCGTGGAGTGATGAGTGTGGGTGCGGGTGTTTTTCGCTGTGCGGTCGCCGTCTGCTCCGTGTGTGTTTGCGGCTTTGTAGTTTACTGAAGTCGTTCTGGGACACCTGAGTGGATTCGTGTATAGGGCGCTCTGGAATGTGGCGTGCGGTCGTTTTTTGATGAGGTTAGAGGCTTAAGACCGCGCCCAATAGCCCGGAAAATACGGTAGGTTGTTTTTTAAGAGAAAGGGCCTGTTTACCCGAGAACACTTGTGGGTAAATACGACAAAATATTTTATCAGAAGTGCCTTTCGTTTTTAGACGGTGACGGCGTTTTTGGGGCTTAAAAAAGCAAAAATCTGAATGAAAACCCCCTCCAGAGTGGAAAAGTTGAATACGCTCTGCAGTAGTGTTTCCGTCCACACTGCCCAAGATGCAAAACTCTGCTCAGATCTGCTCACTTCGCGTACTTGTTTACGTCACATACATACAGTACACAGAAACAAACATGTCGGATCATTTCCACACGTCGGACTCTTGCAGCTCTAATAAACTTACAGGAGGCAAAACAACAAATGTCCAGAATCTGCAGAGAGACAATTAGGCTACGTTCAGACTGCAGGGCTTAACGCTCATTTCCGATTTTTTTGTGAAATCCGATGTTTTTGCGAGGTCGTTCGCATTTCCAATTAAATGTGACTTGTATGTGACTCCAGTGTGAACATTAAAAGGCCCAAAAGTGTCCCGCATGTGCACTGGAGACACGATGACGTCAACCGCAGCGAGCGTCTCTGTGTTTACGGAAGTTGTCCAAACATGGACGCAGCATTGAGCACCTGGAGATTTTAAAGTTCCTCTCGTACCGGAGCCAGAACATGAACAACTTACTTGTTTTAAGGAGGAGATTGAGAAGGACGAGGTTTTTGGTCGTGGTGTTTTGTGGGACAGCGACGTCCATCGAAAGGAACGTGTGGATGTGGAGACGGAGCCAAGAGTGGTGAGTGGTGATGTGCTTCACTTCAGTGACACAGAGTTCATTAACAATTTTCACCTACTTCAGCGCAGAATAGTGACAGTTTGTGGCTTGTTGATAACGTGTAGGTCGAATGCACTTTGGCCGTTCAGACTGAAGTCACATGTCAAAAGATCAGATATGTATCGGTTTCAGGAGCACATATCCAAGTGTCCTGGGTCACATTTGAAAAAATTTGATCTGTGTCGCTCAGGCTGCAGTCTGAACGTAGCCTTAGTGAACAGAGAAGGATCTGCAATCACCTCTGTCAAATTCTGGATGCACCAGGTCGTCGCAGGCGAGTCAGGCGGATATGGACGAGACCTGGAGAACCAGTCGATGGTGGGACGACTTTGTGGAAGGAGTGAAGGAGCTGATGAAAATGTGTGGTGTGAAAACTTCTGTATGTCCAAAGATGCTCTTGTTGCTTTAAGTACAAATGTACACAATCGAATTCCACACACTTTTGCGTCACCGTGTGCACGCAGATTTACTCCCGAAAAAGCTCGTCCAAACGCGGAATAAAAAGTGAAGACGCAACGCCACTTTTGCGTCTTCTGTTCAGACCGTCATCATGTAAACGTAGCCCAAGAGTTTGTTTTTTGTACCTGACAGTTTCGACCTCTCCCTCCGCCGTTCCTCAGAGTCACGTGATGTTGCTGTGACGTGTCGCTCAGCTGATTTAAACAGGTTTTGGTGTTGTTTTCCTACTGGTGGAGGCAGGACGACAGCGCTACCTGCAGTCTGACTTCTTCAGGACTGAATCCCAGGTGTGTGAGAGTAAAAAAGCCCCTCGTCCCGGTTCTGGGCATAACAGAACAAGTGCAGAGGGCGATGAAAAAACACAATATCAACACACCAGTGAAACCGTACAGAAAACTCGGGCAACTACTCGTCCACCCAAAAGATAAAATCAAACCGGAGCAAAAATGTAACGTCAAATATGAAATACTCTACATGTCCTGCAATAAAACACACATCGGGGAAACAGGAAGGGCGTTCAATCCACGAAAAAAGGAAGACAGGACAGAAAACGAGAAGGAAACAGCGAAAGTGAAACACGAGCAACAAAACAGAAAAGGAACAACTTAAATCAGCCATTTGTGACACTGTAAAAGAGAGAAGCACATAATGGACCGGGACAGAGGAAAACAAACATCGTCGCTGGATTAAAGAGGCAATTGAAATACGGAAACGTGCCCATGGGACGATAAACCGGGATGAGGGGGCTTCTTTAGTCTCTCACACCTGGGATACTGTCCTGTGGAAATCGGACTGCAGATGGCGCTGTCGTCCTGCCTCCACCGGTAGGAAAACAATGGTAAAACCTGTTTAAATCAACTGAGCGACACGTCACAGCAACATCACGGGACCAGTCGAAACTGTCAGGTCCGAAAACAAACTCTTGGTCTGAAAAAAGAACCTAATAACACATAGTCTAAATTCACGTTCAAGTGTCCGTCAGCTGGTGGAGCCTCTGGACCTCCGGGACCGACTGGAGAAGACCACTGTTATGACAGTAAATCAATAAGCCACTAATGACTGAATGTGGCTTCGGGACTCGTGCAGACAGCATAAAGCAGATCTGTTTTGCAAAATGGAGCTTGTAACCATGTAATAATTGTTTTCCTTCTCATCCACACACTTTAAATTACAGCCATCTTGTTGTGATGATGTTTACGGCTTCATGTGTACCATAAAGGGGCAGGATGGAATCGGCTCTTAATGTATCTGGGCTCTACAATTTTCTGTGCCGCGTCTCCTGTGCAGGACAGAATGTGCCAGCAGTGTGATTCTGAAGTGCTGTATGTTTAACAGTTTTATCCCCCACAAAACCCACAACGTCGACGAAACGTTCAGCACCACTGACGGACGGACGTCAACGGACATTGTTTTTACAGCAAACGAAGCCAAGAGTGAACATGTTTGTCAACGATCATTCTGCGAGGTGAACTTGCGAATTAAAGGTGCAATAAAAAAAAAGCGAATTTTGTATCGTCTGCATCCATCTCGACCTCTTTGTTTACATTGTGCTGTTCCACAAAAGGACAGGTGCGACGAGTTTGACGTCATGGGTTCACAGCTCTTCTCTGATTGGTCGGTGCGCCGTCTACAACTTCCGGGGTCCTTGCAAACTGCCTATAGGCGAGTTTCATTGTTGACAAAAGCGCGCGTTGCATGCTGGGAATTATTTTGGTCGGCGGCAAGAAACACTAATTCAATATGACAGGACGGAGCGAGAAAAACACGTAAAGGGTATTGATCCTGGTTATTTATCCACTCTAACGGCAGAGGACCCAAGACCATTTGACCAGGAATTGGTCATAAGCATCGACGGACGACAAATCACCCTTTTCAACCCCGACAAAAGTTGGACCAAACCAAATTTCTGGTCAGAATCTCCAACTACCTGGACAAATATTCACTTTGGCGATATCCACAATGACTTGGTGGAAACTCCTGGGCCATTCACAGCAGAAAAGATGAAAACCTCCAAGAGTCTCGATGTGTTGTTGAACTTGTTGGAGTCCACGGTTTGTTAGGATCTTCTACGTTTGCTCTGGTCTGTTAAGTGATTGAAACAAATAAACGCTATTATTTGGTGTTTTACGGTATGTTGTTTTACATCAGTATTGCAATTTAAAAATATAATACGTGTCCAAAATACAGTGTTGGGGAGTAACAGATTACATGTACTGGAGTTATGTAATCAGAGTACAAATTATGAGTAACTGTATTCAGTTACAGTTACCGTTTCAGTGAGCAGTAATTGGATTACAGTTACTTTGTTGAAATAAATGGATTTCACGGTGGTATTTTCCTGTTTTCACATTTTGGGCTAAACCAGAATTAAAACCGGGACTAAAACTCTTCTCTCCGATTTATGTCTCTCTTTTTTAATTTTAATCTTCATGATTATTTATGTTTTGATTTGTTTTTATTATGATTTTAATGTATTTCTTATTCTGTAAAGCACTTTGAATTACTTCGTGTACGAATTGTGCTGTACAAATAAACTTGCCTTGCCTTGCCTAAAACCAGGTCTAAACCAGGACTAAACCAGGTCTAAACCAGGACTAAACCAGGACTAAACCAGGACTAAACCAGGACTAAACCAGGTCTAAACCAGGACTAAACCAGGACTAAACCAGGACTAAAACCAGGTCTAAACCAGGACTAAACCAGGTCTAAA
The DNA here is from genome assembly GCF_026225935.1 of Boleophthalmus pectinirostris. Lineage (NCBI taxonomy): Eukaryota > Metazoa > Chordata > Actinopteri > Gobiiformes > Gobiidae > Boleophthalmus > Boleophthalmus pectinirostris. The sequence continues at coordinate 34,232,814 of NW_026571095.1, read as the reverse complement.
CCAGGTCTAAACCAGGACTAAACCAGGTCTAAACCAGGACTAAAACCAGGTCTAAACCAGGACTAAAACCAGGTCTAAACCAGGTCTAAACCAGGACTAAACCAGGTCTAAACCAGGACTAAACCAGGTCTAAACCAGGTCTAAACCAGGTCTAAACCAGGACTAAAACCAGGTCTAAACCAGGACTAAACCAGGTCTAAACCAGGTCTAAACCAGGACTAAACCAAGACAAAAACCAGGACTAAACCAGGACTAAACCAGGCCTAAACTAGGTCTAAACCAGGTCTAAACCAGGACAAAAACCAGGACTAAACCAGGACTAAACCAGGCCTAAAAGCAGGTCTAAACCAGGTCTAAACCAGGCCTAAAAGCAGGTCTAAACCAGGTCTAAACCAGGACTAAAACCAGGTCTAAACCAGGACTAAACCAGGTCTAAACCAGGTCTAAACCAGGACTAAACCAGGACAAAAACCAGGACTAAACCAGGACTAAAAAGGACTAAACCAGACTAAACCAGGTCTAAACCAGGTCTAAACTAGGACTAAACCAGGACTAAACCAGGGCCAATTTGAGGAGAACAAACATGAATTTTCAGGATGTGGTTTCTACGTTCATGTAGTTTTAAAAAACATGACAATATCAAGTAATCCAAAATATTCAGATTACTTTACTCACTTTAAGTAATTTAATGCATTACGTTACAAACTACATTTTGGTGTGTGTAATCTGTCATCTGTAGGGGAATATGTTTGAAAAGTCACCTTCCCAACACTGCCAAAATATAAAATAATGATCCATGTGTGTCTGAAATCTGAACTGCAGCGGACAAAAGCAGCACAGTGTGTCCTGTTTAAGGCCCGTGCGCTTGTATCCGACTGGACCGTGTTTACCCAGCGGCGCCTCATTTGTCCTGGACTCTCTGGACTCGTACGCGCTCACACTTAGCGCTCATTAGCTGCGCCAAATGGACTCATCATGGCCGTGTTTTGCACCGCGCTCTCCAAAATGGTGTTTGGTTAAGATAAGGGGAGGTGTGTTTAAGGACCCATAAACAAACAGGAAAAGTCAGCTCGTTCGGATAAACTAAGGTCGTGCATGAGTATTCAGAAAAAAACAAAGACACAGATGTTGAACCTGATCATTTTATTTTCATTTTTAATCCGTGTATCGTTCATTTTTCAAATAAAACCAAAGATAAGAAAAAAATGAATAAAATCTTCATTATTTGTCTCCAAAACCAAAATGAGGTCAAGATTTGTTTTTTTTTTCAGTTTTCGATTTTGTGTTTAAATGAAAAATGGAAAAAAAACAAAACAAAAAACAAAACAAAACAAAAACAAATAATGGCCGTTTCCCATTTACGTGACTTAAACTGAGCTGCAGGACTGAACCAGGACTAAACCAGGACTAAAACAGGATTAAAACAGGTCTAAACCAGGACTAAACCAGTTCTAAACCAGGACTAAAACAAGTCTAAACCAGGACTGAACCAGGACTGAAACCAGGACTGAACCAAGTCTAAACCAGATCTAAACCAGGACTGAACCAGGACTAAACCAGGACTAAACCAGCTCTAAACCAGGTCTAAACCAGTTCTAAACCAGGACTAAACCAGTTCTAAACCAGGACTGAACCAGGACTACAACAAGTCTAAACCAGGATTGGACCAGGTCTCTAAACCAGGACTGAACCAAGTCTAAACCAGATCTAAACCAGGACTGAACCAGGGCTAAACCAGGACTAAACAGGCCTAAACCAGGACTACACCAGGACTAAACCAGGTCTAAACCAGGTCTGGTCCCGGTCTCAGTCCTGATCACCTGACAGTCTATGTGGGCGCACCTCCGGGCCTGTCTCCACACTCAGTCCTGGTTCAGTCCTGGTTCAGTCCTGGTTCAGTCCGTATGCGGTGCAAAATTCAGGCATCTCATTTTAAGTCACGGAAACGGGAAAACGGCCGTTCTCCATTTTTTCCATTATTAATTTAAACACAAAATCAAAAACTGAAAAACAAACAAAAACGAATCGTTATCTGTTTTTTTTCATTTTGGTTTTAGAGACAAATAATAATTATTTTTGGTTTTATTTTGAAAAATGAATGAATGAATGATAAACGGATTATTTTTGCCCAATTATTCAAATTAAAACTTAACTCCAGAAAAAAATATTTACTTTTTAATGCAGACAGTATCACAAACAGACCCTATACTTCATGAAATCATATTTTTATTTGTATTCACTCTTTAAACCTTCAACGCTCCACTTGACAGAATTCAATTTCGTTTTGCGTTGAAAGATTACGACATCCTACACATCATTTAAAGAGCGGACTGTGATTTTCAAGACATTTCCAGTAGTTATAGGTTTGATATGAGACCAGCCTCCTGTCCGACGTTTAGACGACCAAAACCCACAGGTCATGATGAAGAGGAGCGAGTCTGTGCTGAAGGGTAAAACCATCGAGTGCTTGTGTTCACACCAGAGGCTCTGAGCCGACGGAAATATGACAGAGTCTGAAATGCACCGGAGAACAGAGGAGGTTTGTAGATCAGGAGGAGGCTGTGAGCCACGCTGGTGCCACCAAGTCACTCTAGAGAAATGAAACCGAGCAGAGGCACTAGGTAAGTCAGGAATCAGAATACACGAGACGGTTTGCAATAACCCCAGAAGTTGTAGACCGCGCACTGACCAATCAGCTGTGAGCTGTGAAGTCATGACGTCAAACTCGTCGCGTCTGTCTGTGTCCCTTTTGTGGAACAGCACAACAGTAAACAAAGCGTCGAGATGGATGTAGACCAGGGGTCTCCAACCTTTTTTCCTCTGGTAATCTACTTTTATAAAATGAACATGGCAGAGCTGCTCATTTTAGAGGTCACAAGAAACTAGTAAATATAAGACCCACTGCGAGCCTTAGACGAGGCACAGTTACTGTAGATATAAAACATAAACCCAGGGCCATTGCTGAACATTTGGGTTCCTAAGCACAAATGCTTTGTGGTGCCCAACCACACCAGCCCACCCCGCCCGGAATGAACAGTAATTCAGAATTTATCAGTGCAATTCACTTTATTTCCAAAAGAAATACACCAAACATGAAAGTTAAAATAAAACATTATTGATAAATAAATACCACCACCTTTATTATAAACAGAGATTTGTGCAATGACTGCAGACACTGAACTGAACACTGTAAACACAGGACAAGTACAGAGTCTTGTAAGTCATAATTTGCACATTTCTTTAGTAAATATGATCATAAGTACAAATAATTGCACAATAGAATTGACTCAATCAAGGAACTTTAATTCTGCTGGATTCTGTTGGTGCTGACAGCGTCTTCTTGTCTCTCCACACATTTTGGATGGATAGTTTTGCAAAGATTCATGAGTCTGTTTTTTCGGTGGTGCCCTGTAAGGACATGATGCCCTACACACTGTGTGTAATGTGTGTGTGCGTCACTGAATAAACCATTACCCATGTAGTAGTGCACAAAGTGAGGCATCAAAATGATACACGTGCGATGGGAAAAGACACAGAATAAATCACATTTTACTTATTCAGCACAATACGAGTAATTCAGAAATCCTTATTATTATTAAATATCTAGATAAATTAATTACTCTGAGTCGATTCAACTTAAATGTAAAATGATCTACCAGTGGAATAAATGTGTTTTTCTTAATTCAAGCAACATGTGATTTTTTGTTTTAAGTGCAAAAAGTTGTTGTTTTTTAAGTGCAGGTCTAAACCAGAACTAAACCAGGTCTAAACCAGGACTGAACCAGGACTGAACCAGGACTAAACCAGGTCTAAACCAGGACTAAACCAGGACTGAACCAGGTCTAAACCAGGACTAAACCAGGTCTAAACCAGGACTAAACCAGGACTGAACCAGGACTGAACCAGGACTAAACCAGGACTAAACCAGTACTAAACCAGGACTAAACCGGTCTGTCTCAGACTCAGATTGGTCCTGGTCTCGGTCCTGGTCCCAGTTTCTGTCTGGTCCCGATCTGGTCCCGGTCTCAGTCCTGATCACCCGACAGTCTATGCGGGCGCACCTCCGGGTCCGTCTCCACATTCAGTCCTGGTTCAGTCCTGGCTCAGTCCTGGTTTAGTCCTGGTTCAGTCCTGGTTTAGTCCTGGTTCCAACATCTCAGTTTAAGTCACGGAAAGGTGAAACGGTTGTGTGTTTTTCTTAGTTCAAGTAACATTTGATTTTGTTTCTTATTTTAAGTTCAAAAAGTTGTTGTTTTTCACATTTTAAGTGTACCAAGTGCAAAAGTCTTGTTCCACTGGCAGATAACTTTACTTGTCAAGTGAAATTTACTCAGATCATGATAAAACTTTCTTAATTCAAGTCGTCTTAACTTGACTAGATTTAGTTTTTTTCAGTGTGGGGATAAGTTAAGGTTTAAAGAGGGCAAAATATTTAAATTCCTACAATGTTATAATGTTGTTCCCTCATCAGTAACATGCTGGTTTTAGACATCAGCCAGTCATGTTTGAGTGTTTTAGCGATCTCTCCAGAGCCCTTTTCAGACCCTCCTCATGGTCAGCTGTAAGATTCAGTACGAGGCTCCGCCCACAAGTCTATGCCGTGCCTGCTCTTACATGACAGTTCTCCAGAAATGTACAAAAGCGTGATATAAAACTGTAAAAATCTGATGCAGTGTGCAGTATTTTCATGAGCAAAATGAACGCTGATTGTGTTGTGAAGAAAAAGAAGGAGGGGAGAATCAAAGCACCAAAAATTAAACTTATAAAACCTGTTATTATGGTGTTTTTGGTGAATAGAATTTTCAAAACAATAAAAGGTAACATGGCGATGTAAATACGGGATGTTTTGGCAGAAAATACCCCGTAGAAGTAAAATACTCCCTCTTAAAAGTCCTCCGAGCTACATGAAACCGTCTTTTTGGCCTGATATTTAGAGGAGCAATACAAACATCCACAAACAGCGACGGGGGTTTAATTTCGGAGCGTCTCCTTCTCGCCCGAGTGCAGTTCTTTGTGAAGAAGTGGAGTCTGAAAAGGCCCCATTGGGATGAAAATGAAGCAGGTGTTACAGGAGAAATGACGCTCCCAAATGGCCTCCGGAATAAAGGGCCCAGATTGATTTGGAGCTGAGAGGCGATCAGCGCGAGGGGCTCATTATCCTGAGGAGCAGACTTCAAAGTCTCCGGCGCTGGCCCCGCTCGGCTCGACACCGCTGCTCTACACCGCCAGCTTTCAACAGGAATCACCACCACAGAACATTATCTCTGCTTTAGTAACTTCTGTTTATACAAAAGCAAAACAACGGCACGTCTTGTCAACACAAATAAAATTATACTACACTCATCTGAACAAAACTGAAAGGAATTTTTCTCTTTGGATTCTACCTGGACGACTGAGGGATTCCACAGACGTGACTTAAATGTGTCTGAAACTGAGGCTTTCCCCCATTAAACTCATTTGTTTGTTTCTTCTCCAGTGACGAGCTGCTGAGTATCACAGGTCTTACACTTGCTCAAAGATTCTTGGGTCCATTCGCAGGCCATTCTCCACAGACAGCCTCATTTGGAGTTCACTTTTCTTCTGAAGTCCGTTGTTTAGTTCTGAATCTGAGCAAAACAAACTTGAATAATCTTCTCTTCTCACTTTAACGGGAGTCTGAAAAGGCGAGACTGCACTCCTAATAACATGTAATCATCATATTTCTATAGAAACAGAAGTGAAGCTTCAGAGAAATCTCACTTCATTGTGTGGAGTTTGTTTAAAGACGCTCTAATGCACAGTGTAATTCACACTATAATGATGTTTTTAAACAACATTATGTCCATGTCTGGGTAAAGAGCAGTGTCATACTGCTCTTTACCAACCAGACACGTCAGAGACTGGTGCATCAATCCATTTATCAATCAGTCAATCAATCAGTCAATCTATCTATCTATCTATCTATCTATCTATCTATCTATCTATCTAGTCAATCTATCTACCTACCTACCTATCTTGAACTTGAGCTCCTGCTGTCCTCATGTCTTATCAGTAGAACATGCAGAAGACTTTTGGTCGTCTTGACCAGGAGAGGGTCCTGCTCCACATGTGCCTTCTCCCTCTGAAAACCTGACACGTGGAAGTGCTTATCCAATTGTGCTCATAAAAAATGATTCTGTAAACATGAAAAGTTCATTAAAATAAAGACTTTGGACATAAACATGTGTTTGTGGTGTCTCCCTCAGTGTGTGTTTGCTCTGTTCCTCTTCACAAACACAGTTGGTGTGTGTACGTGCCAGTGCAGACTTACACTTCTCTTATGTGGCACTTTGCTGCAGTAATGTCCCTGTTTCTGCTGAGGGCCATTATGGTCCCATCAGAGCATGATGAAAGCCAGGGGCCGAGAGGCCAGGGCCATCTCCACAGAGTGGCCCCCGTCAAGAAGTTTGGGCTTTTCAGCTTTTCAGCTTTTCAGCTTTTCAGCTCACTCCCAGCTCATGTTCTGAGGAAACATCAGTGTGTGAACGATGCTCAGGTCCACAGACTCAGAGTGAGTGGAGTTTTAGAGGAAAGGACTTTTAAAAAAGACACACTGTGGTGTTTAGTATTGAACTATAAAATACATTTAAAATAGAAACACTGACTTTGTGTTGTGGTTTAGTTTAGGGTTTGCAGGATTAGAAAGTGGGTCCACCCCCAGATCTAGTATTAACCTTTAATTAAGATAAAGACGAGGCGCCACAGCAGCCTGGCTAAAAGCTCACATAAGAAACATGAAACACAACGAGAAGAATCTCCTATTAGTAAATCATTATAACAGTGAATATAAGAGCCTATAGAAATATGGAGTGAGGCATGAGAGAGAAGAGTAAAAAAAGAAGTTGTGCCCTGACATGGTCCAGTGTGAGCGCTGTGTGTGTGTAGTATGTGTGTGTGTAGTATGTGTGTGTAGTATATATGTGTGTAGTATGAGTGTGTATATATATGTGTGTAGTATGTGTGTGTATATATATGTGTGTAGTATGTGTGTGTATATATATGTGTGTAGTATGTGTGTGTAGTATATGTGTGTGTAGTATGTGTGTGTAGTATATATGTGTGTAGTATGTGTGTGTAGTATATATGTGTATGTAGTATGAGTGTGTATATATGTGTGTGTAGTATATGTGTGTATGTATGTGTGTAGTATAATGTGTGTGTAGTATGTGTGTGTGTAGTATGTAGTATATGTGTGTGTAGTATGTGTGTGTAGTATATGTGTGTATATGTGTGTAGTATTGTGTGTAGTATGTGTGTGTGTATATATGTGTGTGTAGTATGTGTGTAGTATATGTGTGTAGTATATGTGTGTAGTATATGTGTGTAGTATATATGTGTGTAGTATATGTGTGTGTGTGTATATATGTGTGTGTAGTATGTGTGTGTAGTATATGTGTGTGTAGTATATATGTGTGTAGTATGTGTGTGTAGTAGTAGTATGTGTGTGTAGTATGTGTGTGTAGTAGTATATATGTGTGTATATGTGTGTATATGTGTGTGTAGTATGTGTGTGTAGTATATATGTGTGTAGTATGTGTGTGTAGTATATATGTGTGTAGTATGTGTGTAGTATATATGTGTGTAGTATGTGTGTGTAGTGTATATGTGTGTAGTATATGTGTGTAGTATGTGTGTGTGTAGTATGTGTGTGTAGTATATGTGTGTGTAGTATGTGTGTGTAGTATATATGTGTGTAGTATGTGTGTGTAGTATATGTGTGTAGTATATGTGTGTAGTATATGTGTGTGTAGTATATATATGTGTGTAGTATGTGTGTAGTATATGTGTGTAGTATATGTGTGTGTAGTATGTGTGTGTAGTATATGTGTGTGTAGTATATGTGTGTGTAGTATATGTGTGTAGTAGTATGAGTGTGTAGTATATATGTGTATGTAGTATGAGTGTGTAGTATATATGTGTGTGTAGTATGTGTGTAGTATATGTGTGTGTAGTATGTGTGTGTAGTATGTGTGTGTAGTAGTATGTGTGTAGTATGTGTGTGTAGTATATATGTGTGTAGTATATGTGTGTAGTATATATGTGTGTAGTATGTGTGTGTAGTATATGTGTGTAGTATATGTGTGTAATATATGTGTGTGTAGTAGTATATGTGTGTAGTATGAGTGTGTAGTATATATGTGTATGTAGTATGTGTGTGTAGTATATATGTGTGTGTAGTATGTGTGTAGTATATGTGTGTAGTATATGTGTGTGTAGTATGTGTGTGTAGTATATATGTGTGTGTAGTATATATGTGTGTAGTATGTGTGTGTAGTATATGTGTGTGTAGTATGTGTGTGTAGTATGTGTGTGTAGTATGAGTGTGTAGTATATATGTGTGTGTAGTATGTGTGTAGTATATGTGTGTAGTATATGTGTGTGTAGTAGTAATGTGTGTGTGTAGTATATGTGTGTGTAGTATGTGTGTGTGTAGTAATATGTGTGTGTAGTATGTGTGTGTAGTATATATGTGTGTAGTATATGTGTGTAGTATATGTGTGTAGTATATATGTGTGTAGTATATGTGTGTGTGTGTGTATATGTGTGTGTAGTATATATGTGTGTGTGTAGTATATGTGTGTAGTATATGTGTAGTATATGTGTGTGTAGTATGTGTGTGTAGTATATGTGTGTGTAGTAGTATATGTGTGAGTATATATGTGTGTAGTATATGTGTGTGTAGTATATGTGTGTGTAGTATATATGTGTGTGTAGTATGTGTGTAGTATGTGTGTAGTATATGTATGTGTGTAGTATATGTGTGTAGTATATGTGTGTGTAGTATGTGTGTGTAGTATAGTATAGTGTGTGTAGTATATATGTGTGTAGTATGTGTGTGTAGTATATGTGTGTGTATATGTGTGTAGTATATGTGTGTGTAGTATGTATATATATGTGTGTAGTAGTATATATGTGTAGTATGTATATGTGTGTAGTATATGTGTGTGTAGTGTGTATATGTGTGTGTAGTATATGTGTGTGTAGTATGTGTGTGTAGTATATAGTGTGTGTAGTATATGTGTGTGTAGTATATATGTGTGTAGTATATGTGTGTAGTATATATGTGTGTAGTATATGTGTGTGTAGTATGTGTGTGTGTAGTATATGTGTGTGTAGTATATATGTGTGTAGTATGTGTGTGTAGTATATATGTGTGTGTAGTATATGTGTGTGTAGTATATGTGTGTGTAGTATATGTGTGTGTAGTATGTGTGTGTAGTGTATATGTGTTGTAGTAGTATATGTGTGTGTAGTATATGTGTGTGTGTATATATGTGTGTGTGTAGTATATGTGTGTGTAGTATGTGTGTGTAGTATATGTGTGTAGTATATATGTGTGTAGTATATGTGTGTAGTATATATGTGTGTAGTATGTGTGTGTGTAGTATATGTGTGTAGTATATATGTGTGTAGTATATGTGTGTAGTAGTAGTATGTGTGTGTAGTATATGTGTGTAGTATATATGTGTGTGTAGTATATGTGTGTGTAGTATGTGTGTGTAGTATGTAGTATGTGTGTGTAGTATGTGTGTGTATATATGTGTAGTATGTGTGTGTAGTATATATGTGTGTAGTATATGTGTGTGTAGTATATATGTGTGTAGTATATGTGTGTGTAGTATATGTGTGTAGTATATATGTGTGTAGTATATGTGTGTGTAGTATATATGTGTGTGTAGTATGTGTGTGTAGTATATGTTTGTGTAGTATATATGTGTGTAGTATATATGTGTGTGTAGTATGTGTGTGTGTAGTATATGTGTGTAGTATATGTGTGTGTAGTATATGTGTGTAGTATATATGTGTGTAGTATGTGTGTGTAGTATATATGTGTGTAGTATATGTGTGTGTAGTATATGTGTGTAGTATGTGTGTGTAGTATATATGTGTGTAGTATATATGTGTGTGTAGTATATATGTGTGTAGTATATGTGTGTAGTATGTGTGTGTGTAGTGTGTAGTATGTGTGTGTAGTATATGTGTGTGTAGTATATATTGTGTGTGTAGTGTGTGTATATATATGTGTGTGTAGTATGTGTGTGTAGTATATGTGTGTGTGTAGTATATGTGTGTGTAGTATATATGTGTGTATATGTGTGTGTAGTATATAGTATGTGTGTGTAGTAGTATGTGTGTGTAGTATATATGTGTGTGTAGTATGTGTGTGTAGTATATGTGTGTAGTGTATATGTGTGTGTTAGTATGTGTGTGTGTAGTATATATGTGTGTAGTATATGTGTGTAGTATATATGTGTGTAGTATATGTGTGTAGTAATATGTGTGTGTAGTATATATGTGTGTAGTATGTGTGTGTAGTATATGTGTGTGTAGTATATGTGTGTGTAGTATATATGTGTGTGTAGTATGTGTGTGTAGTATATGTGTGTAGTATATATGTGTGTAGTATGTGTGTGTAGTATATGTGTGTGTAGTATGTGTGTGTAGTATATGTGTGTGTAGTATATATGTGTGTAGTATATGTGTGTGTAGTATATATGTGTGTAGTATGTGTGTGTGTGTAGTATATGTGTGTGTAGTATATGTGTGTGTAGTATGTGTGTGTAGTATATGTGTGTGTAGTATATGTGTGTGTAGTATGTGTAGTGTGTAGTATGTGTATATGTGTGTAGTATATATGTGTGTAGTATGTGTGTAGTATATATGTGTGTAGTATATGTGTGTAGTATATGTGTGTGTAGTATGTGTGTAGTATGTGTGTATATGTGTGTGTAGTATATGTGTGTAGTATATGTGTGTGTAGTATATGTGTGTAGTATATATGTGTGTAGTATATATGTGTGTAGTATATGTGTGTGTAGTATATATGTGTGTAGTATGTGTGTGTAGTATATGTGTGTGTAGTATATATGTGTGTAGTATATGTGTGTGTAGTATATATGTGTGTAGTATATGTGTGTGTAGTATATGTGTGTGTAGTATGTGTGTGTGTAGTATGTGTGTGTAGTATGTGTGTAATATGTGTAGTGTGTGTAGTATATATGTGTGTAGTATATGTATATGTGTAGTATGTGTGTGTGTAGTATGTGTGTGTAGTATATATGTGTGTAGTATGTGTGTGTAGTATATATGTGTGTGTAGTGTGTGTGTGTGTAGTATATATGTGTGTGTAGTATATGAGTGTGTAGTATATGTGTGTAGTATATATGTGTGTAGTATGTGTGTGTAGTATATGTGTGTGTAGTAGTATATGTGTGTGTAGTATATATGTGTGTGTAGTATATGTGTGTGTAGTATATGTGTGTGTAGTATATGTGTGTGTATAGTATATGTGTGTGTAGTATATGTGTGTGTAGTATATGTGTGTGTAGTATGTGTGTGTGTAGTATATATGTGTGTAGTATATGTGTGTGTGTATGTATGTGTGTGTGTAGTATATGTGTGTAGTATGTGTGTAGTATATATGTGTGTGTACAATAGTTTCACTTTGGGTTCATTACACAGGAAACAGACTATAGGACTGAAATAAATGGATGTTGTTATGTATTTATTCTTCACTACATGCGAAGGAAAGAAAAAGTGCACATGCACAGACTGTGTTCTCCATTTCTGTCACTGAGCGTCTGAAGAATGAACTGTGTTCAACTATAATAATGTATTCTTTTGATTTGGAAAAGTAGTAGTAGTGCCAAATGAAACTGTACCAGACTACAGTTAGTCAGAAAGCATGATTCTGAATCCATATTGTGTGTGCATTAGTTCCTTGTTTGCCAGTTGTTGGTTTTGTGTGTGCTCCTGTGCTGTGCTCAGACATGTGTCGGCTGCTCCACTTCGTGTCTGGGCTGACATGAGCGTGCTCGGCTCGGCTCCAATCTCCCCATGTATTGTTGTGGTGCAGGTAATGTCTGTCTTTATCCTGTGGGACAATAGGAGCTGTTCACGTCTCCTCTGATGGGACTCTTTGTGATTCAGTGTAGAAAGCAGGTCAGCGCACCATGTGCTTTGCTTTATTTAATAATTGTACCAACTGTGACAAAGTCCTTGAACAGCAGAGCAGGACAGTGTATGTAGTTATATTTGAACTTAAAGTGACTTAAAGTGAAGTAAAGCTCAAAGTGACTTGAAAAGCTCAAACTATTATTTGCACACCCGCCACCGTCTTTTCTGTAGCCACAGCTGCCCTGGTCACTTTAATTTCTTGGGTTCTTTTTTAAAGACGATACAGTAAAGTGTATTTTCCTTGTTGACATGTTTCTGCTGCTGCTGCATCTTCAGAAGTGTCCCTGGTGTTGGTGGTGACGTGTCGTATATCAGCGGTTGTTACTTCCTGTAGGTGTGGTCACCCTGTGAACCTGGCAGGTCACTCAGACTGACCACACCTCCCCTCGCCCGAGCGACTTTACTGTAATCTTTAAAAAACTAACAACTAAAAAAAACCTAAGAATTAACTCAAACTAAAGCATCTTTACATTCACTCACTTCACAACTATCTCAACCTACGACTGATGTAATGTTGCCCGAGCACAGATACACTGTAAAATATTTATATTATCATCTGTGAACTAGAAAGTAAAGCAGTGTTTTATTTATTTATTTTATTGTTTTATTTATTCTGTTTGATAAGGACAAATAGAACAGACATAAATTAACATGTTAATCTGATGCAAGTATCACAATGTTTATAACCTCCTAGATTAATTAGCAGCACCTGTTCTGTTAGCATGCTAGTTAAAACTCGGCTCTGGTCTGTAAAAGTTGTGAAAAGTATTTATAAACACGGGTCAGTAATCTAGGCCTACAGCTCACGTCAAAACCTTTTTCCTGTCGCTAATGTCTGTTTGACGCTTGAATCAGTGCAGAGGTTCTGGGTGATTGCAGAACCGGATCACCTCTGGTCCCCTGCTCCCCCGCGTCGTCCTGTGACACCCGCACCGCAGACCTGTGGTTATGTAGGTGACACCCGTGCCATTACAGGGTGAGTCTCCCAGCACATCACAAGCACCTATTACTCTCACAGATATTATGATACTCTTAACTCTTCATACGACGGCTGTTAAAAGTGACCTGCTTTTGTGTTTACAGAGTCATTTTAGTCTGTATATAAATGTATAAAGTACGTACAATAAAAATATACACAGGGTTTCCACTCTTTTCCACTGACAAACTTGCAAAACTTTTCCTTGATTTTTTGGGGCGCAGCCGATGTGGAATACAGGAGGTGAGGGCGGTCCACGCAGCATGGTTCAGTCCTGGTTTAGTCCTGGTTTAGTCCTGGTTTAGACCTGGTTTAGTCCAGAGTTAGACCTGGTTTAGTCCTGGTTTTAGACCGAGTTTAGTCCTGGTTTAATCCTGGTTTAGTCCTTGGTTTAGACCTGGTTTAGACCTGATTTAGTCCAGAGTTAGACCTGTTTTAGTCCTGGTTTAGACCTGATTTAGACCTGGTTTAATTCTGGTTTAGTCCTGATTTAGACCTGGTTTAGTCCTGGTTCAGTCCTGTTTTAGTCCTGGTTTTAGTCCTGGTTTAGTCCTGGTTTAGACCTGGTTTAGTCCCGGTTTAGTCCTGGTTTAGTCCACCTGGTTTAGACCTAGTTTCGTCCTAGTTTAGACCTGGTTTAGTCCTGGTTTAGACCTGGTTTATTCCCGGTTTAGTCCTGATTTAGACCTAGTTTTGTCCTAGTTTAGACCTGGTTTAGACCTGATTTAGACCTGGTTTTAGTCCTGGTTTAGTCCTGGTTTTAGTCCTGGTTTTAGTCCTGGCTTACACCTAGTTTAGACCTGATTTAGACCTGGTTTAATTCTGGTTTAGTCCTGATTTAGACCTGGTTTAGTCCTGGTTCAGTCCTATTTTAGTCCTGGTTTTAGTCCTGGTTTAGTCCTGGTTTAGACCTGGTTTAGTCCTGGTTTAGACCTGGTTTAGTCCCAGTTTAGTCCTGGTTTAGACCTAGTTTCATCCTAGTTTAGACCTGGTTTAGTCCTGGTTTAGACCTGGTTTATTCCCGGTTTAGTCCTGATTTAGACCTAGTTTTGTCCTAGTTTAGACCTGGTTTAGTCCTGGTTTAGACCTGGTTTATTCCCGGTTTAGTCCTGATTTAGACCTAGTTTTGTCCTAGTTTAGACCTGGTTTAGTCCTGGTTTAGACCTGATGTAGACCTGGTTTTAGTCCTGGTTTAGTCCTGGTTTTAGTCCTGGTTTTTGTCCTGGCTTAGACCTAGTTTAGACCTGGTTTAGTCCTGGTTTAGACCTGGTTTAGACTTAAGACAAGGATGGAATATTTTTAAAAGTGTCTCCACACGTCTCCAACACTCTGGATCACGAGGAAATGAGGCCCTATGTGCAAAATCCAGGACTGTCCCTTTAAAGAAGCACATTTTTTGTTGTGTTTCCAGCGTTGGCGCGTCCAGAGAGAGTGGGAGCTGCTGCTGTGTGTTTTTGTGTGTTTCTGTGTGTGTTGTTGGTGTTTCTGTGTGGTTTTTTTTGTGTTTCTGTGTTACGTTAATGACAGTGTAGGGCTCCTCGGGGCCCTGAACGAGCTGTTGTGACTCATCCATTGTTGGAGCCAGATCCGATCTCGCCGGGCTGATGGTCTTCTGGCTGCCTTCCTTTCCAATCAGCCGCAGAATGATCCGGGTGTGGGAGCGCTGCCTCACGGTCGGCGGGGGCCTTTCATCTGCCGGCGTGTGGCAGAGTGGTTAGCGCGGTGCCGCAGTCAAGAAGGGCCCGACGGAACGAGGCCGCGTGTCTCTGAGCGGAGGAGGAGGAGGAGGCGTGTTCTTCAGCTCTGTTCACAAAATGCAAAACCAAATTCTTCAGTCTGATCAGGGCTTGGTAAGGCATGCTAAGTGCGCACTTCCTGACTCCTGGGCAATAAAACCGTACCTTTGACCTCTTCTCTACTCATCCTCCGCTTCTCTGGCCTTTCCTCCACTCATCCTCTGCTCCCCTGCCTTCTCTTTCGCTCTTCCTCCACTCCTCTGCTCACGACACCTTTAAGCATCCTCAGGTCAAAGCCAGAGTCCCACATTATCCGTCCAAATCTCCTCACAGTGTTTCCTCTGCTCCCTCCTCGGTCCCCGTGTGACCGCGGGCTACGGCGCTGTCACACTGCGTTAGTCTGCACTTTCAGCGTCCAGCCTGCGGGGGCGCTGCCGGGCTCAACAGCGCGTTCAGAGACGCAAGAGGACGGTGACCTACGACCCCCCCCCTGTCATCTTCAGTGTTCCGAGGAGCAGCCCCCAGGAAGACACGCTCAGAGCCGTACTCCGTGGATGTGCCGTCACCTGTCTCCTGGCGTCACCTGTCGAAGTATAATCGGTGTGTGTGTGTGTGTGTGTGTGTGTGTGTGCCCCTGTGACCTGCAGCTGAGGCCAACAACAACAACTCATGTTACAGCAGGATTTCTACAGCTGTTTACAATATTAAATGTTGGTTGAAAAGAAGACAGAATGAAGAATAGATTATGTTTTATTTTAGTTTTCTACTAATTTCTGACATTGTTCTCTCATCAAAAACACGTCTGAAGATGTTTTAGAGTCATCCATGCATATCTGAGTCATTTATTTTTCATAAATATACAAAAACATGACACTGCAACAACAAACCTGAACCGATGTGCAGTAGTTTCATTAGTGAAATGCACGTCAGTTGTAGCGCTCTGAAGGGGAGAGCGACTTAGCGCAGGCAGCAAACGGAGGGAGGACTCAAAGTGGTGAATATAACATTTTCAGAACAGTAAAGGGTAACATGGTGATCTAAATCAGTGGTCCTCAACCTTTTTTTGTGCCACAGACCAGTTTTATATCTGACAGTGTTTTGCAGACTGAGGGAATCCGCACGGCATGGTTTAGTCCTGGTTTTAGACCTGTTTTAGAACTGGTTTAGTCCTGGTTTTAGACCTGTTTTAGAACTGGTTTAGTCCTGGTCGTGACGTAGGCATGGCCCGTGTGGGGTATGGGAGGGGGGTGTGCATTCATGGCCTGGTACCATGGATCTATTCAAATAACTGGAGGGTGTTGCTGCTTGTAGTTGCCTCCAGTTGACGTAGTGTCACTCACTGATACTTCAGCAGAAAAAATCCCATGGGCCGAGACAAGATTTTTCTCATAGAGGCAATGTAATCACAAACTGCTCATGTTCGGCTGACAGGGACCTACAACTTTCAAAAATGTCAGATTTGTTGCCGATTTTCTCAGCTCAAAATCCTTCATTTGTCTTAAAAAAGCTCCGCTCCGCTCTAGCTCTGAAATATGGTCATGCTAAGTGATCACATGATAAGTTTGTGTGCGTTCGCGTGTGCCCGCGGGAGAAAAGACACTACTGCGTATTCTCGGTTGGCCCACAGCCACCGGATGTACCTGGCCGGTCTAGGCTAATCTGGGATCATGCGCCATTGAACTCGGCCCATTGACTTGAATGGGCGGCCATTTTGGAACCTGGGGGCCCGGTACCAAACGACCCATGGCCTGGTACTGGTCCACGGCCCAGGGGTTGGGGACCCCTGATCTAAATACTGTGTTATCAGTTAATACCCCTTAGAAGTGTTACAATAACTACAGTACAATAATCACAGGATCACTTACATAAACTAGAATCCCTAAGATGGAGGATTTTGTTGAGGAAAGGCCCCACACTGTGTTAATGTGTCTGTGTGAATGTGTGCGTGGCGTTCTGTCAAAATGCTCTCAGGTTTCCATCTTTGCTTGAATCCATGATTGAATTTTCATAAAACTTTGCTAAACAAAGACAAAACAAAATGTATGCAGGATGACCAAAGCGTGATTTACTTTGAACATGAACTACGGCATAGAAAAACATAAATGTGTCCAAAATGAACTCTATATCCAGCTGTTCTACAATCTCTATATTTAAAAACATAAAATAAATATACTTTCATCATTTAAATTTGATTATGAGTTTGGAGATCGTCTGACACAAATTGAAACTGCGGTCAAAATTCAAGCCTTATATCCATGGCATAAATGTGATGTTTCCAGGACAACAAATAAAACTCAAAACTCAATTCTGATCACAGTTTCATCATTGGGTTTGTGAGAATAACTTCCTGAAACAGTCGCAGTTAACGTGTGGGGTGTGGGTGTTCAGAACATTTGCGACAATGACCGCGATCGCTCCATGAAGTCGTGTTCTGGTTGGGCGTGGACTCCGTGATCTCTGATGTTTGTTTGAAGAGCCATTAGGAGCGCGTGGGCACAGGCAGGGAAGAGCATCGGGACCACCCAGCCTCCACCCAAAGCACAGGAAGCACGGCCGTATCCGAGAGGCTGTGCAAGCAAAACCGCCCCTCAACAAACAGATGGGAGAGGAAAATGAGCGGCTAATGGTCAGTAGAAGTCATAAAAAGTGTTACACTCCTAGAACAAACAATCATGTGTCAAATGTAAATGTCACCAGACACCACACCCCAGGGAATGTGCTCATCTGTCAGGTGAAAGAGGACTTGGCTTCAGAAGGTTCTCTTTTTAACCATTTGCTGACCTCACAGCATTAGGATTCATTTGGTTGATGGTAGGCAGGTACTTTTTTTATTTAACCAATCGATCCTGTTTGGTTGGGATGTATGTAATGCGCCAAATCCTGTAGGAAGAAGGACAATAACGTCTTTCCTCTTGATGAAATTCACCAAACATTCTCTTTGTTCCGGCTTTAAATCCTCGATCTCGGAAATCGTTGCCAACACAGAATATCCGTCTTCATCTACATCCATCTTGACACTTTGTTTACTGTTGTGCTGTTCCACAAAAGGGACCCAGACAGGTGCTTGAGTTTGACTTCATGGCTTCACGGCTCTTTGCTGATTGGCCGGTGCGCTGTCTACAACATCCCAACAACACCGTCTGTGTCAGCTCTTCAGACATCATCTTTAAGGAGAGGGGGTTCTGAATCAGCTGGGTGACCATTTTGGATTGGAGATGGACTCTCCACCTTGAGTCTCCCCTCAGCCAATAAATATCTTATCGTATACCATTATTGTGGCGTGGTGCTTTAGTAATAATATCTACTGGATAAGACACGCCCCCTCTGTCCGCTCCAGGTACTGCAGCTCCCAGGAGCTCCGGCCCAGAAAGAATTCTCCCATAGAGCGGCGCAATGCATTTTTTGTGAAATCAAACTGCCCGTGTTCGGCTGACAGTGCATCGACAGCTTTCTTAAAGGTTGAAGATTGTGATATGAACTTAAGTTGTTTTTTTTTAATAGTCAAAGTGCCTAAAAGTCAGCTTTGTAAAAGTAAGCCCAGCCCCGCTCTGAGCCCACGCTGGTGCCGCTCTGCAGCTCTCGCTCTGATTGGTCAGAAATGCACTTGTCTGACACATGTTTTGCAGCGTAAGGCCAGTATACAGGAAATAATGCAGAAGTAAAAATCTTTTTTGGTGAGATGCACCAATAAGCACTACAACACCATCTTGGATTCATTTTCCAGTTCTTATTATTATACTTCCATGGTCAGAACCAGCACAAGAAACACAAAAGCAGAGTAGGCAACATGAGTGAGAGCTTAAAAAAAATAAACATCTGGCACCATAATAATTATTAGAAATAATAGTTTTTTAATTATAATTTTTGGAGTTTTATTTAGATCACGCATCATTTCAGTGGATAAACACACTCCCGCTCAAACTGGCATCAGTCATACATAAACAAAAAATAAAAAATAAAACAAATATTCAAACAGCAGTCTGTCTCGTGACCAACAACAACCAGCCCCTACACCTCTAAAAGAAGCCCAGGTCTGCAGTAGTTCAGAACAGAAAAGCACCACATAAATGCGACCATTTAAAACCTATTCCACGTCATATAGAGTCTCCAATAACGTTGTGTCTGTTAAGTTTACTGTTACTGTTTCTTGTTTATAATGATTTTATGTTTTATCGGCATTTAACTGTACAACATCTCAGCCTTGTTTTCTAAAATGACCAGCTCTCCTGCATTTTCATTTTGTATTTTCATTCTTGTCTAGAGTTTCTACATATCGTGAATGAACGACGCTGTGTAAAGCGTGTCCAGAAAAGCGCTACGGAAGACTGATCCATCCTTCTTCAACATATGCATTATCATTATTATTATTGACTTGTGTAGGTGGGTTTTCTTTGTACCACTGACTCCTGCGTGCACTTTGACTGCAGGGCATAACATTTTGGCGCGAGCGTGTGGGCAGATGCTGCAGATTCCAGTGACACAGATATTGTTTTCCATAGACAATTGCTTCCACGGCCGTAAAAAACCTGTTTCTTGTCTATAATCTTCCCGGGAGGTGGCTGTGGCTCCGGGGGCTTTCGCAGCTCGGGCAGGCTGTGCACGTTTTGGTTTTGACTGTGAGACACACGCTCGGGGAACACGGCGTCATTAAGCACAAGGTAAGAATCATAACCATAAAGACACAAGGCTGACGACATGACGCACACTGAGACGAGCACATCCCTGGGTGTGATAATGGAAAAGAGAAGAGTTTGTTTCACGCAAAAAAAACCCATAAAAACAAATAAATCATCATTATACAAAAACACGGACAGTAAAAATCAAGTAACACAGTAATAAAATCTTTCTGGTGTGTGTTTAAATGCACAAAATAAGCTTTAAAGCAGATATTTTGTAGAACATTTTGGAGCTTTCTACCATGATAGAGCGTCGTTCTTTCATCGAAAACTTGCCTGAAGATATTTTAGATGTCATTCATGCGTGTTGGAGTAATCTTGTGTGTCTCATCTCTCCTATTTCTCTTTTAACAGCAGCAGTTGTAGGAGAAACCTGCACAAGGCTCAGCCCACAAGCCTCTGCAACCACGTCTGTACTCACACAATCAATGCTTTGACAGAATTATCTCATAAAAAGTACAATAAATAGTTTAGAAAGTGTGTGTGTTTCAGTTGTATGTATTGTATTTAATCCATGTGTTATCCGTTCATTCGTTTTTCAAAATAAAACCAAAAATAAGAAAATGAAAAAAAAAAAAAACTATGATTTTCTTCATTGTTTGTCTTCTTTGTCTGATAACAATTTGTTTTTTAATGTTTTATTTTGTGTTTAAATAAATAATGGAAGAAACAAATAGCGGCCCGTTCCCGAACCAGGACTAAACCAGGACCACACCAGGAGTAACCCAGGACTGAACTGGTCAAAACCAGCTCTAAACCAGAATTGAACCAGGACTAAACAAGGTCTCAGTCCCGGTCTGGTCCCGGTCTGAGTCCCGGTCTGAGTCCCGGTCTGAGTCCTGGTCTCAGTCTCAGTCTGGTCCTGGTTTCCTGATCACCCGACAGTCTACGTGGGCGCATGTCCGAGCCAGTCCCGACACTCCTGGTTCAGTCCTGGTTTAGTCCTGATTTAGAACTGAGACCAGGATCAGACTTGGACCAGGACCAGGACTGAGACAGGGACTGAGACTGTTTTCGTCCTGGTTCAGTCCTGCGGCACACGCCACGGACAGGACCAGGACTAAATCAGGACTAACCCAGGATTAACCCAGGACTAAATCAGGACTAATTCCAGGACTGAACCAGGAGGACTAAACCAGGACTAAACCAGAACTGAAGCAGGACGGGCTCGGAGGTGCACCTGCATAGACCGTCACTTGACTGCAGGCGAAAGGGGCTAAGCGCCATTGTCGTCACTGTTACGGAAACCCTGCTCCATGGGCTTGGGGTTCTCTCTCTTGCTCTTAAGTCCAAGGTTAGTCCTGGTGTAGTCCTGGTTTAGTCCTGACCCACCCGTGTGTAATTACTGCCCGCCGGTAAAATTCCAGAACGTTTCAACAACTATTTTCCCGTACCTGACCCGGTGCAGCACTCTGATTTGTACTGGGGCAGGACACATTTTGCAAATATGTGGGAAAAATCAGATAAAGGACCTTTAAGTAGAAAATATAAACATGTAAAGCAACTAATACGTAGGAAATTCTGTGCGTTACAAACTCATGTGTAATACTTCAATGAGCTGAAGAGCCCGCAGCCTTCCCACGGCTGTGTTCAGACTGTGAGTATTCTAAGAGGTGTGGGCGGGAGAGCCAGCCACCTACAAAGGGAAACGCTTTTGGCCGCAAAGGAGAGAAATACAACGGGACAAGGCGCTGAAACGGGCCTGAAAAGACAAATCAAAAGAGAGCAAAACAGACTGAAGCAGATGTGTGCGTCAGAGGCTCCAGACTGCTGAGACAGGCTGTCCCACGGCCCAGAGGCGGCAGAGTCGTGACCGTGGACTCTGAGCTCATGGAAGGTTCACCCGGGTTTCCAAAAGTCTGCATCGGGAAGAGTCCTCAGATCCCCTCACGACCAGGAACGCAGCAAAGGGTCTCCTAAGGCCTCAAGCAGAACATCACAGGGAACCTCGAACCAGATTTTTAAAGAAAAATGTAATTGTGATTTTTCTGGCAGATATTGCAATTTCAATTTCATCCACATTTTTTTTTTTTCCAATCAAATTTTCAGTGCACACGAACATCTGCAAATATCACAGAAACTTACATCATACCAGAGTCCTGCACCGACGATTTGACACTGGACCATAAAGCCCAATTTACACAGACAATAAGGCCTGTGATTGGTCCTCCTCCAGCCTGATTCATCAGTTTAACCTCGCAGCTTTAGGATTCGTTCGCTCGACGGCAGGCGGGTACTTTTCTATTTAACCAATTACTGCTATTATTAAGCTTGTCCCAAATCCCGTAGGAAGAAGGGCAATAACGTCTTTCCCCTTGATAAAATTCACCAAACATTCTCTTTGTTTTGTGCTTCTGTCACGTTGGAGATGGTTCATGTTAAACTTTACACGAACGCCAGTTTTAAAGGTTACACCCTTATCATCAGAAGGTCCACTAGTCAGAAAATCATGACCTCTTCTATTGGTTTGTCAGCAACACATCTGTTGAACAATTGAATGTATATTTGATGAAAGCAACAGGGAATAATCTCTGGATATCAGGGAAGAATTTGTAAACTTTTGGATGTTTACCAATTAAAAATGGCTGCAACATCAACATTTTTAGAGATATTGACAGGAAAACGCATAATCATGTATAACAGCATCAGCTAAGGCCAGCGTTACTTAATTTGTTGGTTTACAAACCCACCAATGCTATATTAAAAGAAAAAGATTTAAAATTAAATTGAAATGAAGGTTGTAGAAATCGAATTACTGAACATTTTGCAAGTTGTTGCCTGAAAATCAGACAATTATTAACCCTGTTACACTTAAGACTTAAGACATTTCCACCCAAATCATTATTTCCTCAAATATTTTTGCTGTATTTTAAGGGTTTAATATATTTATTACTTTTAATATTTACTTTTTAACATATTTAAAACTTGAAATACAATTTCATTTGTAACAATTTGTAACACGACCTGAACATGGATTTTCTGACTAGAGGCTCTTCTGATGATAAGACTGACCCAGTTTTAAATCCTCGCCTCCTCACGTTGTGGCAGTGAATTACTTTGTGGTTGCATAGATCTCAATGCAGATCCATAAATCAAAAACAACGGCGACGGCGGAAGTGTGCGTTGAGTCGACGCAGAACTAATCTTCGCCCTTAAATTGGGCTTTAGGAAGCACTGCAAAAAATCCAGCTTTAACGCTTCCAAAATCACGTTGTCTGAGATTGTGATTTTCGGTCGAAAACGATAGATCGTTCAGCTCTAGCGCTAAATGAACCTTACATTGACTTGTTTTCTTTTGGGGAAAGCAGGTGCTGTGATTTTGAGCTGTCAAATCAACCGAAATGAGAGAAGCTGA
This sequence comes from Boleophthalmus pectinirostris, assembly GCF_026225935.1. Classification (NCBI taxonomy): domain Eukaryota; kingdom Metazoa; phylum Chordata; class Actinopteri; order Gobiiformes; family Gobiidae; genus Boleophthalmus; species Boleophthalmus pectinirostris. Next base: position 34,210,095 of record NW_026571095.1, on the reverse strand, counting down.
ATGTAACGTGTAGTGTAATGTAAACTCTGGATGAGGCTATGGTAATGCAAACTTGTTCAGTGACAAATCTGATGTGAACCGAGGCGCCCGATCTTCTCTTTACATGTCATTTTAATAGTCTAATAATGAAAACATCTCATAATCACCAACATTGTAACTGGAATGTCCCACCGTCGGGCAGATGAAGGTCCTCTTATCTTGTGTGCACACGTGAGGTTTACATGGGCGTACGTTTCCCATCAGCGCTTACATAACGTCCATGATGAGGGCTTTTCCAGAAAAGTCCATATCCTCAGCCCATCTGTCACTTCTGTTTTATTAAACTTGAAGGGTTTCAGATGACAGCACGACATCCTGCAGGCCAATATGATTGAATACAGACGGGGGGCAAAAAATTAAAATGAATACAGTTGGAATGCAGTTTTTTGTTGTAATACAGTGAGCACTTGGGTCGAGTCACTAATAGAAATGATTGAACATTTCTGCATTTACGTTTTGTATATTTGATGTGCTCAATAAGAAAACCGAGCTACGAACTGAACCGGGATTTTTGTGCACTGTTACACCCCTAATTGTTATAAGAACTTAACTCTGTACGATCACAGTCCTTATGGTGATTATCAGATTCTCAAATGTGAATGTCAAACTTCTAGACGAGTTCAAGGCAAGGGATAGTTTTTCTCATTGAGCACATCAAATATACAAAACGTAAATGCAGAAATGTTCAGTCATTCCAATTAGTGACTCGACCCAACAAAAATCTGCATTCCAACTGTATTCATTTTAATTTTTTGCCCCCCGTCTGTATTCAATCATACTGGCCTGCAGGATGTCGAGCTGTCATCTGAAACCCTTCAAGTTTAATAAAACAGAAGCGACAGCACGACAAAAAAGTGCCTTAGATGAGATACAGTTACCTCCAAATCATTATCTATTTGTTAGTGTACAAAGTTAGGCATCAAAATGATACATGTGCAATGTTTATAAATGTGTAATAGACATGTAATTTGACTTCAGAAATCCTTGGGCGATCTACCTGGAAGGGGGTAGGGAGGTACCGGAAGCTCCCGAGCGACAGGTTGGAGACTCCTGCAGTAAAACAAAAAAGTGATCTTTTAAGATACTGTCTGTACGATGTCGGTATAAATCCGTCAGTGTGATAGTTTGGATTCTACCTGGATGAACCTGTCTATGAATCTGGCCATCTGTAACTGTTCTGTATCACCTCTAGATACTTTCTACATCACTGCGTCACATGTACTTTACACTTTTACACTTTTACAGACTGTATCGAGAGCAGAAAACCCTTATGATTAGTCACAATAATAATATAATTCAATGTTGCAGCCAAAGAATATAATACCATTCATTTCCATTTTTTTCTATTTTTTATATAAAATCAATCTTTGTCTCACGATAAAATAATAATAATTTTTATATAGAAATGTATTGTAAAACTCAAATGAGGCAGAGTCTGACAACTTTTACTCTTTGTACCAGACCTCCCTTTGCTCCGTTTGAGCCTACACCACATTAAGCAGAGTAAAGTTCCAGTTTAGTTATGTTTTAAAGCACCTAAAAGAGAGGACTGTGTTTGAACGGACCTCGCGGATTTTTCTCTCCCAAACTGTGTGACCACTCTGCATTTTCAAGTCACTTTGTTCTTCGAGTTTTGATGTAGAAATGAGCTCTATACTTCTGGTCCGTCTGCTCCTGTGGTTAGCTCCTCTCTGACCAGTCCACAGGCCAGTCCACAGTCCTCACACGGGCCCGCAGTCCACGAGCCGGTCCACAGTCCATGCGCCAGTCCATAGGCCGATCCACAGTCCCGTCCACAGTCCACACGCCGGTCTACAGTCCAGTCCACACATGGGTCCGCAGTCCACTACAGAAGAGAAAGAAATGACTGGAAACACTGAAATCTTTATATTAAATAAATATCATCAGCTACAGTGTGAATTTCCTACTATAATATAGTGATATTTTATTCATACAGCGCCTTTCTAAAAAAAAGTTACAACGTTTTCTACACATGGAAACTAAATAAAATTCAATGTAATCAAAATTATAACATCAAATCCAAAGTAGGTTTTATGCTGCAAATCTAAGTGGTCAAAACAGACATTAAAGCCAACACACTTTTAAAATGTGACTTGTTATTCTACTTCTGCTTCCGAAGCTCAAATCGACGGCATTTCAACTCTTAACTTGGGGGTCGTGGGCATGCGCAGTAGCATTAGGGAGCTCAAATCGACGGGTAGCTCAAATTGACAGGACACCGGCTCTAAACACTCTGCCCGCTCACATCCGAATAGCCCCCCAAGTTTCGTCTTAAGACCCACTTTTACTCTCTGACTTTTAAGTTTTGTGGTCTTCTGTGTCTGTGGCTTTATGCTTTTTAATACATTTGATTTATTGTTTTTTATTTATGATTTACTGTCTTTTATTTTATTCATTTGTCTGTGCAGCACTTTGGAAACGGTTGTTAATAAAATGTTCTATATAAATAAAGTGGACTGGATTGGATTATTGGCATCAGGGAGATTCAAACCTCACCACCTCAAACGTGGTTCCCGGGTTTACGTGTATTCTGCTAAATGGATTTAAATTGGACCGGGGCCACTTTTGCCGTTTTCCTGCGTTCACGTAAATGTTCCGCGCTGTGTTCTGTTCACATACCTGGCTCCTGAGATGTTTTCTTCCTTCTTTGTGTTTCCATCGTCTTCGCCAGAGTGTGTCCCGAGGCTCGTTCGTCCCGCCTGAGTGCAGCTCCGCTAAAGAGTAACGGCTCACACTTAGACTTCGCTCACAGCACTGTACATGGAGGAATTATGGACTCATTCACAAACACACACACACAAAAACACACCAGAGATACAGACAGAGAAGACAGGGTGCTTTACGTGTCTTGCTCAGGGACACACCCACTGTAAATGAGAGCAGGGATTGAACTGTCAACCTTAAGTGTTTATCCTCTGGGAGAAAGACAATATCGATCTGTTTATGAATTAGGCTCACAGGAAAAGGCTCCTCCAAAAGTCGCAAAAGCGGCGTCGCGTCTTCACTTTTTAATCCACTTTTAGACGAGCGTTTTCAGGAGGAAATCTGCGTGCGTACGGTGACGCAAAAGTGTGTGGAATTCGATTGTGTTTGCACGCCAGGCGGCTCGGCGGTGACTCTAAGTGGTGATGTATGTGACGTAAACGCGTACGTGACCTGAGCAGATCTGACCAGAGTTTTGCGTCTTGGGCAGTGTAGACGGAAACTCTACGGCGGAATGTATTCAACTTTTCCACTCTGGAGGGCGGTTTCAGATTTTTGCGTTTTTAGCCCCAAAAACACCGTCACCGTCTAAATAAAAGGAACTTTCAATAAAATATTTTGTCGTTTTTACTCACAAGCGTTCTCCTCTAAACAGGACCTGAGTCTCAATACAGCTTCAGTGCCCAGGAATATGTTTTTTTATTTTTATTTTGTAATGCTTTTCTAATCTTTGTAGTGAAATTGTTCTCTGTATTTTACCCTTCCTTTCAGGAGCAGTGGGCAGCACATGGAGCACCCAGGGACCCATCTCCATGATGTTGTTGTCAGGATTTGGTCAGGACCACCTTAGCTGGAGGATTTTATCTATGGTGCATGTTTCTTGCTGTGACATGTGGGTGCTTACCACTCAGCCACTGTGCTGCTGTTGTGGAAATATTTGGGTGAGAATGAAATAGAGATCCTGAAAACATTTGTCTTTGTGTGGTTTATTGTCTTGCAAGAGAAGGAGCAAATAGAGAAGAGATTAGAACAGGTAGAACAAACATATCAAACTCAGGCCTCGGGGCTAAATTTGGCCCACGATATAATTATATTTGGCCCGTGAGATCATATCAAACATGTATTAGAGCTGCCCACCGGCTACAGATCGACTATAGAGACATTATTTATTTAAAATGTTGTTATTATTTTATATTTTGCTTGTTTTGGATTCAATGTTTAAGCAAAACTATTATTAAACATTTATTTTAATAAGAAAAAGGTTTAAAATTACATATCTAGAAAGAAGAGAAAACATGCAGATGTTGTTGAAATTGTTCAATAAATATTTTCTTTGGCCCATGACTTAGTCCCAGTTTTTAATTTTGGCCTCTGTCAATTTGAGTTTGACTCTCCTGAGGTAGAAGAAGAACATCGTCATCATGACGTAAACGATGGACCAGTCAGAGAGAGAATTTAGTGTATTTATTACATATAACCATCCGTGGAGGTGATCGGCTCAGCAGCTGTACTCCTGGTTTAGTCCAGGTTTACTCCTGGTCCAGTCCTGGTCCAGTCCTGGTGTAGTCCTGGCAATCGGCTCGGCGGTTGCAGCGTGTATATATTTATGCTAATAACACTGGTTTAGACCTGGTTCAATCCTGGTTTAGTCCTGGTCCAGTCCTGTTTTAGTCCTGGTCCAGTCCTGTTTTAGTCCTGGTCCAGTCCTGGTGTAGTCCTGGTCCAGTCCTGGTGTAGTCCTGGTGAGCGGCTCTGTGGTTGCAGCATGTATATATTTATAATAAGCTATTGACACGGCGTAGTTTGAGTCCTGGTTTATTCCTGGTTCAGTTCTGGTTCAGTCCTGGTTCAGTCCTGGTTTAGTCCTGGACTACTGGGCTGTCGGACTCATAGACTGACCCCGATTTATCAAGGGCGAGTAATGGGTAGAATGTTAACGGGTCCGGGCAGGTGTGGTGCTGAACTGCGCCGGTGCGGTTCTCCAAAAATGGACCCGTGCAGGGATCTGATCTACTCTACACAGTAACACACGTCCATAGTGTTAATGAGGGCTGTGTTCATCTTCGCTAACAGGATTTGTTAATGTGTATCAGTGATGTAAAGAGCCCTGAACACAGCCCACATGCCCCACGGGACAAGTGTCAGGTCAGGGCACGTCCTACTGTCAGTGAACGCACCATGAGCTCAGAGTCCTGCGATCACCGCCGGGCCAAGGGGCAGTGCTTAGTGTTACACCCATTAACTCCGTGAGCACAGCGATCGGATTTATTTCCAACCGTCAAGTGAACAAGACCGTTTAAAATCTGACGTGTAAAAACAAACATCTGTCCGTACTGCTGTGTTATTAAACGTACAGTCATTATAATTAGACGTGGGCTTCACATGCTCTTCGTGTCATTAACAGCGTCACGAGTCACGCTGGCTGCTGTGAGCTCGTCCATATGCTCCTGTGAAACACGCACACGGACGACATGGAGACGCCTGAGACTAAAGCTCACTCCAATCATGTGTTTTATATGTTCTTTAAAACTTTTAAGTCGCTCTGGACCAGATCATCTTGTGTTGTTTATGTTTTGTTTATATTATATCTGTATTTACATGTGTTTACTGTTATATTGTTTGCCTTTTAATGTCTGCTGTTATAATAAATACATTGTGTGTGCAGCACTTTGGTCACCCGAGTTTGTTTTCATTGTGCTTTAGAAATACTTTGGACAAAACTTCAAGGAACTGTTAGTAAGATGAAACGTCATAAACTTTCATAAACTGTCCCCAGATACAGAGAAATTATGTTCAAAATGCACTTTTCTGAGCTTTTAACCATGTTAGTTATTTCCCCTCATGATTTACTTCGTTTCGTTTATCTTTAATTGTTTTTTTTTTTGTTTTTTTCAAGACACCATTTTGCCATTCAACCCCAATTTTCACCACCACTGGCACACGGCCGATGTGACACGATGTACACACTTCCTTCTCCACTTTGATTTTCTTAATCGTCGGTACGCGCAGGATTCGGCAGCGTTACGTAGTCATTTTGTGGCGATGACATTTACGCGACGCCAGCTCCGATTGGGCACCACAGCTTTCTAACGCAGCAGTCACCGCACTTGTTTCTTTTATTAAGACTTAGTTTTAGACGAATATTGCGATTTAAATTGTTTATAATGATAACTAGGGGTGTCAAATTATCGCGTTAATTGCGATTAATTAATTACAGTCATATTTAGCGCGTTATGTTTTTTAATCGCGTTAATCTCATTTTTAATCTCTAACTTTAGTGTTTCTGTATGTGAGTTGCTTTATTATAAAACCTGTTTTTACACACGCACAAACAAAAAACACATTTATACATTTTTTAATTTCGGCAATTCCACTCATTGTCGGAAACCCGCACAAAACACGCGCAGTAAGAGTGACGTTTACGGCGTCAGTCGCACAATGGACGAGGTGGAAGAGCCAGTAGAACAGAGGCAGCAGTGCACAGGTAAAAACACATTCGTGTCTTGGAAATTCTTCTCCCGACGTGAAATATAAAAGAAAATAACAAATATAAAATCGCCTACAACTTAAATGTCACTGGTGAAAACAACCTGCATAGACTCATGATGTCTGCACTACTGTCCTATACACACACACAACACACACACACAACACACAACACAAATACACACAAACACACACAACACACACACACACACACACACACACACACACACACACACACACACACACACACACACACACACACACAACACACACACACACACACACACACACACACACACACACACAACACACACACACACACAAACACACACACACACACACACACACACACACACACACACACAAACACACACACAACACACACACACACACACACACACACACACACAACACACACACACACACACACTTCATCATCGTCATTAACCTGAGAACGCGTGGACCACGTTTCCTTCCGTAGACACTGCGAGGACACCGACGTGCTCCCGTGAGCCGCGTGTGGATCGTTTTCTCGCGTACGCGACGTAAACCGCGCTTCCTCCTGTGCGCCTCTAAACAAGAACTAACACCAAGACTAAAACCAGGACTAATCATCCAGTCCAGGACTAAACCAGGTCTAAACCAGGACTAAACCAGGACTAAACCAGGACTAAACCAGCTAAACCAGGACTAAACCAGAACCAGACTAAACCAGACTAAACCAGGACTAAACCAGAACCAGAACTAACACCAGGACTAAAACCAGGATTAATCCATTCCAGGACTAAACTAGGACTAAACCAGGTCTAAACCACGTCTAAACCAGGACTAAACCAGGACTAAAACCAGTGATCTCATATATAAAGCATTTCTCTATCAATAATATTTTTTATATGGTTAAGGAAAGACTGGACTTTTTATTGTCTTTAAGTAGACAAAAGTTATTATGTTCAGATTTTCTCGTCTTTGCTACTTTACAGCAAACAGTTTCTTATTCATGGAGACTTGGGCTCAACAGCCAAATTTGGAGAGATTTGTTAAACAATAAATGACTTTATAAAGTCACTTTTTTAAATCTATATCAGTCTTTTGATCTGCCACAATAATGTAATAATGAATTTAAATGAAAATACCTCAAATTGAAGGATTTTCTGAGCAATTTTTAGGTGAGATTAAAATGAGATTAATTAGATTAATTAATTACAGATCATAATTAATTAATCTCTCAATTTTTTTAATCGCATGACAGCACTAATGATAACATAATGATCCATGGGTGTCATAGATATAATTATATAGCAGACACAAGCACAATGTTTTCTTTAATTACAAAAGATATTGGACATAATGTACCTTTTATTTATGATGGAATTCATTTGATGTTTTGCTTCTCAAGATGGTCATCCAGTCAGAAAGTAGAATGAGCCTCACATGAGCCTGGTAGATATATCATCGTCGTCATCCTCATCATTATCATCTTTATTCTGGACTCCATTTTTTATTTTTATTTTTTATTCTGGTTCAATTAAAACCGACAAGGACAGTGACAAAACAAAACAAAAAACATTCATGTTTTTAAAAGACAGTCACACCAGTGTCTCCACATGTTGGACTGATATCTTATTGCACTGAATTTCATATTTGTGAGTGACATTATTATTTCAAAGTGTGATTTGTTCAGTCTGCAGATAAAACTGTACATTAAAGTTCTTCGTGCAGCTCGCAGAGTTTTCACTTGTGCAGTAACAAATATCTCGGTTGCACTCGTCCATCGTGGCTCCTCAAAAACACCGCAAACCATCACTGTAGACCACCTGCAGTATTTGCAAGCTGACTTTTCTGTAATTAATCCAGAGGTGATCTGTGTACAACGACATCGTGGCAACAGCAACGGTGTCATATAAACATGCACATCCATAAAAGGTGCGACTGCATGCTGGGTCCAAAGACTGAAAGATTTTATTATTTTAATTAAATAAATATTAAAATAATAAAATTAGGAGTGCCAAAGAGCTGCAGTGTTTTCTCACCTGAGCCTCTCATGTCAGTGCTGAAGTCCAGTTGGTTTAAACCTAAAAGAACTGACTCTGATCCGAGTCTGTCACTAAACCCCAGCACCCGCAGTCTCATTAACGCGGTGCTAGTGCGGCGTCTGCAGCTCAGGTTCACAGGATCACAACAGTCCAAAAACATTCAAAAGAACACACACAGGAACCATGACTAAACAGGACTAAAACAGATCTAAACAGGACTAAACCAGGACTTCTTGGACTTGAGAGAGAGAGAGAGTGAGAACCCCAAGCCCGTGGAGCAGGGTGTCCACAAAGCATGATGGGGCGACGGCTGCGCTTACCTCCGTGGGGCGTGGAGCTCTGCGTCGGTCCTTATGTAGCATATCTAAAAGGTGTATGCAAGGGACAAAGGGGTGGAGTTGGTGTAGGTAAAGGGCTAGAAAACAGAAGGCTCGGCTTCGGCTCTCTGGGAGGAAGGGAAACAGTAAAAAGCACAACAAACTGCAGAGCTATGGTTGGTATTTTATATTGAAAAGTGAAAAATATATATACAATATTTACAATATTTACAATGCTCTTCAGATTTCCTCAAGTTTGGTTAATACAAGTGAAACAATATGAAACAGGAGTGGTGAATAAGTCACTTTGTTAATGTCCTTTATCATTGTCAAAAACCAAAGGGTGAAATTTAATGTCCGCACTTCGTGTTGAAGTGTGCATATAGTCTTTTGGGTGTGTGTGTGCGTGTAATTGTCCAAACGCGGGTTGAGTAGGTATGATGCGGGAGTGGACTGGCTGCAACAGCCCCTAACCCGAGCGTAGAAGCTGTTTGAAGTGTCTTTAGTTGAATTCAAAGTTCCTGGGTTCAGCTCGCCATCGGGATGGTTTTCTCAACCTGAATCACCTGGCCTGTGGTAAATAACAGTACCAGTCTTAATTAAATACAGTTCGGGCTGATTAGCTATTAGCCATAGCTATCGGTAACTCTGATTAATAGTGTATCTGCTAGCTAGCTTAATTCATAATGTACACAATTGTTCAGTCCACACAGTAAGTAAAATGACATTCCAATACATGAACAGTAAATGATATTAGCATAACAATAGCCTGCAATACATGAACAAGTTAGCGGTGGAGGCTATTGGCATGCTAGCGGCAACAAACAAGACAGACAGACAGACTCACCAATTCCTTTGCGCTATCATTTAATTCGGTCTTTTCGGCATCAGATATTAGCGGTAAGGGCTCCTGAAACGTTGCATAAATAAGCATAAGTTTGCGAACAACCGATGTTATAAAATCAGAAAATTTGTGATGGTAGCTCCATACCTGCGCAGCCGTCCTGTCTCGCCTCACTCCCGGGTGTGTATGGAGGGAGGGGAGCAGGTGACTTATGGAAAGCGCGAGCGTGCGCGTGACGCGTTTAATGACCCGTCGCCGTTGGAATATTTGCTATTGACCAAATTTGTATACATTAACCTGGGTTACACTTACGTCTGCAGCCACCCGACGGTCTACACGGGCGCACCTTCAGGCCATTCCCCACACTCAGTCCTGGTCCAGTCTTGGTTCAGTTCTGGTTTAGTCTTGGTTCAGTCCCAGTCTCTCATGTCTCAGGTCACTAGAGGACAGTAGTGCAGATATCATGAGTCTGTGCAGTTTGTTTTCACCACTGCCAATAGCTCCAGTTTGACATTTAAATTGTAGCTATTTTATACACTTTTTTATTTATATTTATTGTTTTTTTAATATCTCACATTGGAAGAAGTGGGTGGACGACGTACCCCCACGTACTACGCCCACTACACCCCTGCACCTGGGCACTACCCTTGTGGGATGATCCTTTCGCTGCATGAACAAAGCTGTTCCTGGATCGTGTGGTTTTCCCTCGAGGACCAAGTATCGCCGACTGAATTCTGGAGGTTCTGAGCTTTCACATGAGGCCTGTGTCCATCAGTGTTGGGAAGGTGACTTTTAAAATGTAATCCCCTACAGATTACAGATTACATACCCCAAAATGTAGTTTGTAACGGAATCCATTAAATTACTTAAAGTGAATAATGTAATCTGAATACTTTGGATTACTTGATTTGTTGTAGAGAAGCAAAGACTCTGATATTTTAACCGTATTAAAAATATTATTGGTAGAAGAGGAGGAGACACATCAGCGCAGCATGGTTTAGTCCTGTTAAATCCTGTTTTAGTCCTGGTTTAGATCTAGTGTAGACCTGGTTTTAGTCCTGGTTTAGTGTTTAGACCTGGTTTTAGATCCTGGTTTAGACCTGGTTTTAGTCCTGGTTTAGTCCTTTTAGAGCCTGGTTTAGTTTTTAGACCTGGTTTTTAGTCCTGGTTTAGAGTTTTAGACCTGGTTTAGTTTTTAGACCTGGTTTAGTTTTTAGTCCTGGTTTAGACTGGTTTTAGACCTGGTTTTAGTCTGTTTTAGTCCTGGTTTAGACCTGGTTTTTGTCCTGGTTTAGATCTAGTTTTAGACCTGGTTTAGACCTGGTTTTAGTCCTGGTTTAGAAGTTTAGACCTGGTTTTAGTCCTGGTTTAGTTCCTGGTTTAGACCTGTTTAGACCTGGTTTTAGTCCTGGTTTAGTTTTTAGAGTCCTAGATTTTTAGACCTGGTTTTAGTCCTGCTTTAGAGCTAGTTTAGACCTGGTTTAGACCTTGTTTTAGTCCTGGTTTAGACCTTGTTTTAGTCCTGGTTTAGACCTGGTTTTTGTCCTGGTTTAGATCTAGTTTAGACCTGGTTTTTGTCCTGGTTTAGATCTAGTTTAGACCTGGTTTTAGTCCTAGTTTAGACCTGGTTTCAGACCTGGTTTAGTTTCCAGCAATGAGTGGAATTACCGAAAAATAAATAAATAAATAAAAATAAAAATAAACATATTGTGAAAACAGGAACATACCGCCCTGTAATCCATTTATTTCAACAAAGTAACTGTAATCCATTTACCACTCACTGAAACAGTAACTGTAACTGAATACAGTTACTCATAATTTGTACTCTGATTATGTAACTCCAGTACATGTAATCTGTTACTCCCCAACACTGGTGTCCATATGTGAGGATGAGACAAACCTGGACGTGTCTCTATCTGCAGGTCCAGGCTCTGGCAGCACAAGTTCAGCTGTGGTTGTTGTACCTAAAACTAGCAGAAACCCGTTTTCTTAAAGTTACATACAGTTCCTTCAAGTTTTTTAAGTTTTTCACCTTATTACTATTAAAGGTTATATATTTTACCAAACTATTTTATATAACATGAACAAACACACACTGTATTATTAGTCTTTTCACTTTAAGGCTTATGTATCTTGACCTGACTGACAAATGCTCAAGTCTTTTGCTCTGCTTTTCTTCTTTACAAACCAATTTTTCTCTTTGTTAAATTGCAGTCTGTCATCTAATGTGGCCGACTTCTATCCTTCATTAATAAAGTGATCAGGAAAGTTTCTCCGAGGCCAAATCCAATCAGAAGTGTAGTTTGACGTCTACTTTGCTTTCGTTTGGCCTTTTGTTGACGAGCAGACGTGGAGCAGACGCAGATGGGTGGTATTTCTGACAGAACAATCAGCCCCGCTCACGTCTTGATGAGAACATTTGCACTTTTGATTATCCTCTCGAACACTGGGAGAACTGCAAACCCACGACTGTTTCAGGTCAACCGTGTTTTTCTGCCGTTCGATCTTAGAGGAAATATCTGCTGCTAAATGGACTTTTCAGAGATTTTAAATGTAGTTCTCTTTTCATTTACTTTCTTGTTGTATTCCGAGCTTTTCGTTATAACATTACAATAGAGAAAAACCAGAGAAACTACGGTGCATCACATCAGGCGTGTGAAGTTGTAGTGAATTGTTTTGTGTCATGTTTTTGTATATTTTATGGATATTTATGGAGCCTGGGTGAGGGAGACATGAGGACTGAGTCTTCCGGTAAATGGTAAAAGGTTCACATTTTATGAAGTGTTTTCCACCTTCAAGGCAATCAAAACGTAGGCTTGTGAAGTCAGACTTTGACCGATGCAGCTGGTAGTAAAGAGGGTTTGAACAGGGCTCGGCAGAGATCTAGATTACTGTATTTTTCGGAATATAAGTCGCTCCGGAGCCACAAAATGTGTAATGAAGAAGAAAAAAACTAGTAAAAACAATAGAAGAGACAACAACAACAGACTGTTAACGTCACATATGAACAGTTCTTCAGATAAACTATAACATAAACAACAGAACAGAACAAGTTTAACAAACTCTTCATCTCACTCCAAATCACTAAATCCATTCAATTCTTCATCCTCAGTGTCACTTCTAAGCAACTCCACGACCTCCGGAGGTAAACGGTAGGGATGGGCATTCGATGAAATTATATTAATCAATCGTTTGGAGAATTAACAATCGATTTTCGATTAATCATGAATGTTTTTTATACAATAAGTATCATCATTATTATTACTATTACTAATATTACAACATATAAACCATCACCACTCTAGAGCCACATCAGCCCATTTGACATTATAATGTGTTTAATGCAGCTTTGCACAAGTCTCACAGAAACTAAACTTAAAACCACATGGCTAAATTACATAAACTAAGCAGAAAAAATAAATAAACGCTCTTCTGCACTGATGCAGTTCAGTTTCTGTCGGACTAAAGGACATGACTCAGTGGATATAGATGTTCTTTCTGTGACAGAGGGATGTTGATGCTGAAGGTGAGTCTGTTCTGTGTGTCGCGATGTTTTCAAAGATCGTACATGTGCAGGTTTAGTGCAGTTCTTTATGTTGCAGTAACTGGGCTACAGCGTAAACATGCACCATGACAAAACCGGGATACAGATGTGCATGTAAACACACTCACTGAGTCGTACAGTGTCTCCAAGGCAGTGCCAGAGCCCAAACATGGGACTGAGACCAAAACTCCAGTGTTTGTGTCAGACACAGCTTCATATCTACGCACAGAAACCTACATTCGGTTTGTCAATTAGAAATGAACGTAATCGATGAAATTCTTCATGGTCAATTATCGATTAGTTGACTAATCCTGCCCATCCCTAGTAAACAGAGCGTCGCTTCCTCTTCTGTGTCGCTGTCGTCAGACTCAGCATCAGTTCCAGTTAGAATTATTCGGGTCTTTCTGAATCCCGACAGGATGGTTTCGGTGTCACTGAAGTCCAGACTTTGTCCGTCCATCCAGTGACTTCAGGAAAGTTTCATGGTGCATCCTCCCGGTGTCACAAGTTTCTCTCTCACTCCAAACTTTCTTTCTGCTGCTCGATTATCGTTTTCAGCTGCAGATTTCACGACTTGCATCTTGTAATCTGCAAAATCTGATTTTCTTTTCGGGGCCATTTGTGTTCAGTCTTCTCAGTCTTTGTCTTTATAAGTTTGGTTAGATGTTAAATTGTTCAGTGGTGCAGAAGTAACGGTGCGATCGACTGACATGATACAGACAGGACAGAGGCTCTTTCTGCAGGAGACAAGCGCAGTAGAGCCAAGTGACAGTGGTGCAGGAGGAACAGGACACACAAGACTAGAGCCTCTCCACACTTCAGTTTGAACATTTTAATATTTAAGTTGTACCGGAGTATAAGTCACAGGAAACACCCAAACCATGAAAAAAAGTGCCACTTATAGACCAAAAAATACGATACTCAAACGTGCATGGATGAGGCATGTGTTTGTTGAGGGAACAGTGTTATAAAAGATCTGGTCTTGTATAATACTCTCTCTTTAAAGTGTTCAGAGCTGGTGTGTTCCATGAGAGCGTAATGTTTGGGGAGACACAGTTGTAGCAGCGGGCAGCACCGCAGCGCACAGATGTGGCGAGCGGCAGAGTGTATCCGGCAGTAATGGCAGCCTGTCCCCACTCTCTTCCACTTGACCACATCTCCTCAAGAGCCTGACCACAGCTGCACCGCACACAGCCTGCATTTACGCTCCACATCCACCAGCTCTTTGTGTCGAGGAGCAGGGAGGCCGGGACAATGCTGTGACTTAAAGAGGGAGACGGGCTACGCAGGTCTGCAGGAAGAAGAGCTGATAGATGATCACTGAGGTCAATTAAATACGATCAATCAGTGAACCTGCCCAGAGACGACAGGTGGAAATGAACACTGGAGCTACAACCTGAAACAAAACAAAATCTAAAACCAAAAGTAAGAAAATGAAAAAAAAAAAACTGTTTTCTTCATTATTTGTCTCCAAAACCAAAATGAAAAACCAGATAATGATTAGTTCTTTTAGTTTTTGATTTTGTGTTTAAATGAAGAATGGAAAAAATGGATAACGAAAATTTTCTCTGCCTTAAACTGAGATGCTGGACTTTTGCGCCACATGTGGACTGAACCAGGACTAAAACAGATTTGGGACCAGACCAGGACTTACACTGGGACTAAAACCAGGACCAGACTGGGACTGAGAACTGCACCAGACCGCAGGACCAGACCAGGACTAAGACCGAGACCAGACCGGGACTGATACCGGGACCAAACCAAGACCGGGACCAGACCAGGAATGAGACCAGGGCCGAGACCGGGACCAGACCAGGATTGACACTGGGACCAGACCGGGACCGAGACTGGGACTGAGAGTGAGACCAGACCAGGACTGAGACTGGGACCAGACCAGGACTGAAAGCAGTTTAGTCCTGATTCAGTCCTGGTTCATTAAACAGAAAGTTACACTTACTGGAAAATGTAAGAATGGGTAAGGTACAAACCTGAGGCACTGACTGAAAATATTAAAAGTCCTTTATTGCATGAACGGACGCCAACGCGTTTTGACCAGCAAGACGTCAGGGCAAAGTGGTAAAAACAAGACACAGCAGGTGTCATTAAATACAATCAATTAATCACATGACAACATCACATGACAATAGGAAAAACACAACGAGCAACCCCCAAAACTAAAAAAATGTGGGCCAACCATGAGGAATATATAAGTGATGAGCAGCTCCACCAAACCACAACAAGAATAACAGAACATGTTGGAGGAAAGTAGCTGTGTCCATCACATATGCAAAAACACAATTAAATATCACATGTCAAAAAATGTCACTTACAATAAAGGATTGTCTGAAAAAGTAAAGTTTCAAAGAAACATTGAATAGTCCAAATCATGATTAAGGCCCAGATGTTGTGTGGCCTTTAACGTTGTGATCCAGAAATGACCCTACACTTTCAATCTTCTACTCAATGTAACATCAGACTCTTAAAAGTCTTGGTTATTGAGGTAATCCCTCCAGACATCAGAGGGGGCGACAGACTCATTCAATTGTCAAAAAATAAAAAACTAGAAAAGCACTCAGAGAGCGCAGACCTCCGCCAAGGACTACCCCCATTTTTTATATAAATTGCGATAAAATCAGTCTTCTGGATCAGATCCGGATCAGCCTTTGGAATATGAAAGAGGATCCCATTGTCCATCCCTGAGTCAAATTTCATGGGGTTTGGTCAATAATTAACCGAGATATTGAGAAACAAATTTTTGGCCCCATTTACCACAATGTTAACTAAAATTTCAAAGTGATCCAGAATCCAGGATTTCTTCCGGATCACCCCCAAAATGAAATCAGTTCTTCCTTTTCACATTTCCAACAAATCCTGAAAATTTCATCAGAATCGGTCCATAACTTTTTGAGTTATGTTGCTAACAGACAAACAAACAAACAAACAAACAAACAAACAAACAAACAAACAAACAAACAAACAAACAGACAAACAAACAAACAAACACAAACAACAAACAAACAAACAAACAGACAAACGCCGGCAAAAACATAACCTCCTTGGCGGAGGTAATAAAAATTCTGGATCGCAACCTTAAAGGCCACACAACATCCGAGCCTTAATGATTTGATTGTCTTTATAAGTTTACTTTGTTTAAATGTTAAATTGTTCAGTGGTGCAGAAGTAACGGTGCGATTGACTGACACGATACAGACAGAACAGAGGCTCTTTCTGCAGGAGACATGCGCAGATGATGAAGTGAGGCCTTATTACTGTAATTACAGCAGCACCGTCGCCTCCATCAATGTTACTGTAAAACAACAAATAGACGCGCACCATTGATTTTCTTTAATAGGCTCTTTTCCCGGTTTCCCGTCATAAAACAAACCCTACAAACAGTTTTAATCAGATTTTCCTTGGAATTTTTTGCCAGGCTGGCGCCACCTAGTGCCTCCAGTCAATTTTATTTTTCTCCAGCGACTAGATCAGGAGTCAGAATAGACTAGACAGTTTGCAAGAACCCCAGAAGCGCGAGTTTGGGCACCAGCCAATCAGCAAAGAGTCAAACATTCTGTGTTGTAAAGGATTCCCGAGATCGAGGATTAAAAGTCGGAACAAAGAGAATGTTTGGTGAATTTTATCAAGGGGAAAGACGTTATTGTCCTTCTTCCTACGGGATTTGGGACAAGCTTAATATACCAGTTATCCCTGTTAGCGGCGCATTACATACATCATGACCAAATAGCAGCAATTGGTTAAATTTAAAAAAAGTACCCACCTACCGTCGAGCGAAAGAATCCTAATGCTGCAAGGTCAAACGGTTTGTATGAAGTTAAATTAAGTAAAAACGGCTGATGAATCAGGCTAGGGAATTTTAGGATTAAACCCAAATTAACACAGATTTAACATGTGCTTTAGCTCTTCTCTCAAACAGAAAACACTCTGTTCCACTTAGTGATGTCATATGGTAATACAGGAAGTGTTTCACTGTGTTTTTAAACTCCACACACCTTCATTAGAATCACCTGGATGTCATAGAATTACCCTTCTCTTCTGAACTAAAGGTAAAAGGAGCTCACATGAAAACGACTTCTTCATGATTGAGCTTTGCAGATGTAGACAGATTGTTAATAAAGTGTTACTCAAAACAAAACACAACTCCACGTGTGTGTTTTTGAGGAGGGGGCAGCGTTGTAATGTGGGTTAAAGCTCACAAGAGTCACTTTGGTGAAATACAGAAGCTTTAAACCGCTCGAGCGCACATCACAATCCGACGGTAAATCTGGAGCGTGGACATGAGTGTGGATCAGAGTGTCCCGCAGGAGCCTCCGCCCGGACCTGCCTTTAATGCAGCGGGTGATGAACACGGACAGACTCTGCTTTATGTTTTCAAATAAACCTCTTTTTACGACTTGTCTTTATGACATGTGTTGTGTTGTGAAGGCCTCCTGAAGAGACAATACACAACGTTCAATCATTTCTATCTTCAGTCCCAAGTCTATGAAGAGGGCTGTGTGTCGGGGTGTGTGTGTGCGTGTGTGTGAGGTGCTGAATAATGAAGAGATTACACATTAACAGTAAAAAGTTTGGATTTTTTTTTTCTTTAGGCTTACTACTTTCTACCTTTTCTATACACAAAACACATTAAATATATAATGTAAGATGCTCAAACAAAGAGCAAATATGTCACAGCAGAGTCGCAATGTCAGACAGTTTCTTTTTAGACAAAGCTTTTACGAAACAAACTCTAAGCATCTGTATATGTAAAAAAAATCACCTGAACCCAACAATACTATTTGTGTTTGTCTGTCTAAATTCAGTGTCAAACTTAAATTCACATTGGGCCAAAATTAAAACCTGGGACTAAGTCGTGGGCCAAACTAAATATTTATTGAAAAATTTCATCAACATCTGCACGTTTTCTCTTCTTTCGAAATATGTAATGTTAAACCTTTTCTTATTAAAATAAATGATTAATAATAGTTTTGCTTAAACACTGAATCCAGAACAAGCAAAATATTAAATAATTAGGGGTGTCAAATTATCGCGTTAATTGCGATTAATTAATTACAGTCATATTTAGCGCGTTATGATTTTTAATCGCGTTAATCTCACTTTTAATCTCTAACTTTAGTGTTTCTGTATGTGAGTTGCTTTATTATAAAACCTGTTTTTATACACACACACAAAACACATTTATACATTTTTTTATTTTGGTAATTCCACTCATTGCTGGAAACCCACACAAAACGCGCGCAGTAAGAGCGATGTAAACGTCATGTTCACGTTGGCGGCGTCAGTCGCACAATGGACGAGGTGGAAGAGCCAGTAGAACAGAGGCAGCAGTGCACAGGTAAAAACACATTCGTGTCTTGGAAATTATTCTCCCGACGTGAAATATAAAAGAAAATAACAAATATGATATCGCCTGAAAACAACCTGCATAGGCTCATGATGTCTGCACTACTGTCCTATAGTGACCTGCCACATGAGGGGACACGCACACAAACACACACAAACACACACACACACAAACACACACAAAACACACACAAACACACACAAACGTCATCGTCATTAACCTGAGAACGCGCGGACCACGTTTCCTTCCGTAGTTACTGCGCGGACACCGACGTGCTCCCGTGAGCCGCGTGTGGACTGTGTTTTCTCGCGTACGCTGTGCGCCTCTAAACCAGAACTAACACCAAGACTAAAACCAGGACTAAACCAGGTCTAAACCAGGACTAAAACCAGGATTAATCCATTCCAGGACTAAACTAGGACTAAACTAGGACTAAAGTAGGACTAAAGCAGGTCTAAACCAGGTCTAAACCAGGACTAAAACCAGTGATCTTCATATATAAAGCATTTCTCTATCAATAATATTTTTAATATGGTTAAGGAAAGACTGGACTTTTTATTGTCTTTAAGTAGACAAAAGTTATTATGTTCAGATTTCCTCGTCTTTGCTACTTTACAGCAAACAGTTTCTTATTCATGGAGACTTGGGCTCAACAGCCAATTTGGAGAGATTTGTTAAACAATAAATGACTTTATAAAGTCACTTTTTTAAATCTTTTGATCTGCCACAATAATGTAATAATGAATTTAAATGAAAATTGAAGGCTTTTCTGAGCAATTTTTAGGTGAGATTAAAATGAGATTAATTAGATTAATTAATTACAGATCATAATTAATTAATCTCTATTTTTTTTTTATCGCATGACAGCACTAAAAATAATAACAACATTTTAAATAATAATGTCTCTACAGCCTATCTGTAACTCTGTAATTCACAGAACTACTATAAAATCTGGAAGATGAATCCAAGATGGTGCTGTATTGTTTTCAGTGGCCTGTGCTCATTGGCACATGAGACCAAAAACAGTTTACTTCCTCAATACGGGCGAGCTCCTCCTGCCCGTGTGACGTCTGTGACATACGCGGCGTGGAGCATTTGGACCAATCAGAGCGAGAGCTGCGCGAGAGCGGCTCAGAACGGGGCATTGGTAAATCTTACAAAACTAACTTTTAGGAGCTTTGCGGATTTAAAAATGTTGAACTGAAAAGAATCCTACAAAATTCGACCTCTGTGAAAGTTGATGATGCCCTGTCAGGACACGGGCAGTTTGAACTCCCAAAATGCATTGTGCTTCTCTGGGAGAATTCTTTCTGGGCCCAAGCTCCCCTGGGCTGCAGTACCTGGAGCGGCCACTAGTCGGTCTCGAGACGTGACACGGGGGGATGTCTTATCCTGTTATTATTATAGATCCATGGTCTAATTATCATCAATCTAGAAGTAAAAGGTGCAGAAAAAAATTGGTGAAAAATGTTATTACAATTTCAATAAAAGTTTCCCCTTTGCTGTTTTTCCATTAAAATTTGCTTCCCTAGACTAAACTGTTTTGGCTAAACTAGTCAAATAAATAATAATTACCACAGTTTGAGGTTCTCTGATTCCACCATGAGCCCGTTTTTACCAGCATAAAAATGGAAATTATGAAAATTTGAGAAGGAATTTATTAAATTCATTTACACAAAACCAGTGCATGAAAATGTTTTATTGACTGCCTTTGTGTGTCAAAATAAGCTTTTTTCTCAATAAATTATTTATTCTGACAAAATCTGTTGATACCAATTGGCACATGGGGGGGGGCACATGGGCGCCAGATTGGCACAGGACGAATGGATTTCTCCAACTAAAAACAGAGACAAATTTACATATTTTGTTTTATCTGCTCCTAATTTTGACAAGTGACGATCTCATGTTGTTTTTAAACATTTTTCAATGTCCCAGAAGTTACAGTCACAGTTTAAAAAGCAATTTTGAGTTTTAATTGTATATTTTTTGTCAGGTGGAATTGACAGGGCTGAGTTTGAGTCCAGTGCACTTATTGATAATGTTCCATAATGGAAGCCATGAATTTATTATTTACTGTCCAAACAAGGACTTATGGTTTAACAATCTACAACCTGTTCTAAGATATGTTCAGTTTATTTTTTGTTTGCTACACTCACATGTGTCATGCATAGATTTGATGGCTTCAGTGCCTCAAAGTGAAATGAAAATAAATGAAAATAACCTTTTGACTGGTAGTGTGTGTACGGCGTTATCATGTAATGCTGTAAAGACTTACAACTTTTAAGGTGAGGGGAAAGAAATGAGATGCACATTATAATAACAATGAGAGACTCTTTGGAACTGTTCTCACAGAGGAGGAACCTTCATGTTGTTCAGGTACATAGAAATAAATTCTCTCATGAGGTTAGATTCTGTAGACTCATTACACAGAGTCAAGCTTGAAAGCATCATAAATGTATTTTTATAAATAAAATAAAAGCATTTTTATTACACTGAACAAACACGTCTGTTGCCAGCGTCTTCAGCCTAGTGCTTCTCATCAACTGTTTTATTATAGTAAATATTTATTTTGGCTGCGGTCTCACCTCAGCGCTCTAACAAAGCTAACACAAGTTATCACTGCGAACGCTGCAAGTGTTTCTTTTGTTCTGTGTTCGCTTACGTCCAAAACTGATCTATACCCCGGCCTGTACCCACACTCGTGTCATTAGTGTTTGTGTCAGTGTCAGCAGGACTCTGCTGTTGCACCTAAACACATGATGAAAAGGATCCATTTCCTGTCATCATCTGATAAGAGCAAAATGTCTTTACTGCGAGTGGGCTTGCATTTTCACAAACCTGACTCTTAATTGGCCCAGAGGAGGACCTCCTCCTGCTTATCGGCATAACAGTGCTGTTCCATTGGCTGTAATATTCCACCATTTGGCATTTGACGGATCATGTTCCACATGAGCTCAAGTCCACTAGGCCAGAGAGCGAGGGTCCAGCAGAGGTCCAGCAGGTAGATGAGTGGAGCTCCAGGTATGGTCCAGCAGGGGTCCAGTGGAGGTCCAGTGAGGGTCCAGTGAGGGTCCAGTGAGGGTCCTGTAGGGGTCCCAGTGGAGGTCCAGCAGTGGTCCAGTGGTGATCCAGAGCGCACTACCACATTCTGTTCAATAGATCAAACTGACTGAGGCGTGAGCTGGGGTCCACAGGTGTCGGCTGGTGTCCACAGGTGGTTGTGGAACAAATCCCAATCTAATTGGAGCTTTGTCAGTCTAATCAACACTCGCTCTGTGTCCAGTCTTTAGTATCCAGATATTTACAACTACTTAATTTATTCAACATCGTCCTACACCAACCAAGAAGTGAAAAGCTACACAGCGTAAGAAGCAGATAAATTTTGTAGCAGGATGCGTGAGATCTTTGTTGATCACCAAACATCACATCCGTTTCTGATAACAGCCAGGGAAATCAGAGCCGGAGCGACCCGGGACGGTGGAAATAGAGGGCCGGGGTGGGGGTGGGGGTTCCATGCCGGCGAAAGTGAGAACAGTCCCGCACCAGAAATTAAACGTTGACTGCACAGACGATTCTACTCAGCGGGCTCCATCCCTCTCTTTTAATGTCCGCTCTCCACGTCTGTCTGATGCTAGAAAGATACTACGACCTCCTTCTTTAGCAGATTGACTCCGGCCAGAACATCCAACACCAACACAGGTCAAAACCATTGTTATTCAATTCAAATTTTATCGCACACAAATACTACATGTTTGTCCAGATGGATAGTTTGACCTCCAATATGGCAGCATCAACATCAGGTCACGTGGTTTGAGCGATTAAAGATTACTCAAACGTGCACAAATGAGTAAACGTGAAGGAAAAGAACTAAAATGTGGCTAAAAAAAAAACCAAAACTGAGGCCTGTCCATAAAATCAGAGAGCGCTTGATTTTGCATACGTAGAAAACCTCTTAAAAACAACATTTCTCTTGTAGACGACGGGCGTGCGGAGTCTAATAATCCAAGACAAAGCAGACGTGATGTTCTCTGGCTAAAAATAAGCGGCTCATCATTTGGATAAAGCGATAAACACAGATACATTTACTGCTCGGAATTACGCCTGATACAAACACATCAATTCTGCATCTCTAATGAATGTATTTATTTCTCAATTTCGCATGTTCAGAATCAAACACCAGAGCGAGCGTTGTTATTTTATTCAGGTTTAGAAGTTCGTCATTATACTTCAGCTATGACGATTAACTTGATTTACATTTACACAAAGCTGTTCTGTACTTACTTGAAAGGTAAATAACAGCTACATGACACATTTGGATCCATTTTTATCTGTTTTTTGAATTTTTCGTTGAAGGGAATTAAGTAAAAATGTTCAGTCTCGGTCCGCAGCTGGATCGGTCAGTCTCTGATTGTTGCCACAGTTGCACTTTGGCACCCGATGTTCCCAGCGGTTTCCCGTCCAAGTACAAACCGAGCCCAGCCCTGGTTATTTTTCATGTGTGGTAAATGTTTTTCTCTAATAATTTTCTCTCAGTACACAAAAATCCATCCAAACACAGGGACTTGTATTGGGTTTAGGGTTAGGGTTAGACTATGAGTTGTACTTTTTTTATGGTTTAGTAGCTTCCTGTGACTTATACTACGGTGCGACTTAAGCCGGGTGCACACTGTGTGATTTTTGACCCTTTTTGAGCCGATGTTTCACTCGTGCGACCGGGCTGAGTTTTGGCTTCATCGTGTGTCGTGCTTCGTGCAGTAAACATGGGGTAAAGAGAACAGATTAATACCTCACGACCAGCTCCCGATCGGCATTCGTAGGCCGCAAGAAAATCAAACTTGTTTGAAACTCAGTCACCTTTAGTGAGAGATTCGCTCTGTTGAAGTCGTTCCATGAGTCAGTTTGGCAGAATCTGTCAGACTGAGCATGTGCAGACACAGAAGCAGAAGCAGGATATGAGGTTGTGGAGGACGATGGCGCTGGCGAGTGTTTTTTTGTTGTTGTTTTTTTTTACAATTTTATTTATAAATTTCGATAGCACATTACAGAGTATATACACCAAACATCATATTTATGCAATTTTTTTCCAAAAAATAACCCCAAGAAAAGCAAAACAAAACAAAGAACAACAAAAAAAAATAAAAAATTAAATTAAAATATATAAATAATAATAGCAATAGCAAAAATAAACGCTAGAGTTAAAAATAAATAAAAAAATATATTATAATAATAATAACAAATGAAAAATACATCAGACCCGGCGAGTGTTTTGGACACAGGACATGGAGGCGCAGCTAATCGAGCAACACAGAACACAAGTTTGGTGAAAAAGTTGATGCTACTTTCCTCCAGTTCTCTCTGAAGGACTGACAACCTGTACTGCCCACATCTGCCCACATCTGTCCACATCTGCCCACATCTGCCCACGTCTGCCCACGTCTACGCAGACATTTCTTTGACCATATTCGTCACCTCTTCTTTTTGGGCTTGTCTGCGCAGAGAATAGCACAAATTGCCAAAGCAGCACGTCTGTTTTTTGCCTGGATCAGCATTGCGTCTCCGCACATCTGTGGTTTTCTAATTCCGTGGTTTTCTTCTTTGTGGTTTTCTACTTCTGGAACAACACCTCCGGTCGTTATGTGAATGTACAGTGTGCGCAGGCAGGTCGTATCCGAGCTACCGTTCGTAGAGTGTGAGAACATGATTCATGAGCTGTGAACTTTTAAACCCTGTGATTTGGTCGTACAGTTTAAGATGAGGCTGAGTGACATGACCGAAAATATCGCACAGTGTACGCCCGGCATTATATATTAAACTGTTCACACTGAAGCGTGGAGAGGCTCTAGTCTTGTGTGTGAGTATCTGCTGCTCCTGTTCCTCCTGTACCACTGTCACTTGGCTCTACTGCGCATGTCTCCTGCAGAAAGAGCCTCTGTCCTGTCTGTATCATGTCAGTCGATCGCACCATTACTTCTGCACCACTGAACAATTTAAAGGTTGTATAGAGGATTTTCCAAGGAACGAGAAATCCAGCGACTGTTTGTCCTTTTTCAAATGTTGCGCATGCGTGAAACCACCCCCCCTCCCCTACAGCTCCTACGTAGAAACGCCTCCTCCCTCCTCCTCCTTACGCCAGAAACAGGTTTGTTTACAGCCGCTGCACATGACTTGTAAACAACTAACTACAGTGTTGGTTAGGCAAGACGGAGAAGTGAGGAGCAGGGGGAGGGGGTGCGCGGACATTTTGTGTGCGGAAAAGAAGTGAGGAGCAGGGAGAAGAGCGGAGCAGGGAGCGAGGAGAGGAGCAGGAAAGGGTGCAGAGAAGGTTGCACGGAGATTCAGTGCGAATGAAGCTACTACTACAACACGCAGCAGCAAGTGGACTCTTTCTTTGCATTGAAAATTACGTTTTCAGACATAGGATATCACATTTGTGTCCTGAAAAACGTTTGTCTCGCTCTTGGAAATAAAGTACGTTTTCATAATAAGCAGAAGTTTCCTGTCCAGGAGTAATTTGGCGACCAATGCGTCAGTCTTTAGACCCTTCGTCTGCTTCAGTCGCGCCATCGCTGGAATGAATCTTCAAGAATCACCTTAGTTTGGCTTCGCTGCTTTTCCCCTTGTCTTCTTCTTTCAGCGACCTCAAAAACTGACTTTTTTTTGCGGCGAACTGCTCCTGGATTCTTGTCGCCATTGCAACAAACTTTGTGCGAACTGAGAGGAAGATATAGGTCAAAAAAAGCCGCTAAGAACTGTTGCGTTGGTGGAGTAAACAGCGTCTGTGCGTCTGTGGACTGCGTGACAGGCGTATGTAAACCACGTAACGGCGGCGCACAGGCAAGTCAGTTACACTAGAAACGTAGGGAGTTTGATTGACAGCCTGTCAGCTCACAGATAACGAGGCAGTGTCGTTATCTATTGGCAAATGTTTAGCCCCACCACGTCCAGAGTTGATGAATTTTTATTCTCTTTTTTTTGGTCATCATAATTACAAGGCTACTGCATCTCTATAATCTATCATTGACAATTTGAAACAAAAAAAATCCTCCATACAACCTTTAACATTTAAACAAACTTATAAAGACGACTGAGAAGACTGAACACAAATGCCCCCAAAGATAAAATCAGATTTTGCAGAGTCGTGAAATCTGCAGCTGAAAACAATAATTGAGCAGCAGAAAGAAAGTTTGGAGTGAGAGAGAAACTTGTGACACCGGGAGGATGCACCATGAAACTTTCCTGAAGTCACTGGATGGATGGACAAAGTCTGGACTTCAGTGACACCGAAACCATCCTGTCGGGATTCAGAAAAATGGAAAATAATTCTAACTGGAACTGATGCTGAGGAAGCGGTGCTCCTTTTACTTCTGGAGGTCGTGGAGTTGTTCAGAAGTGACACTGAGGATGAAGAATTGAATGGATTTAGTGATTTGGAGTGAGATGGAGAGTTTGTTAAACTTGTTCTGTTCTGTTGTTTATGTTATAGTTTATCTGAAGAACTGTTCATATGTGACGTTAACAGTCTGTTGTTCTCTCTTCTATTGTTTTTACTACAACTTGACTTTTAAGATGAAATGTCAGTTCCTGGTCTCTGATTTTGTAAAACACATTTCCCCCAAAAAGTGCGACTTATATGTTTTTTTCTTCTTCATTACGCATTTTTTGGCTGGTGCGACTTATAGTCCGAAAAATACAGATTGATTCTTTGATTTTGATTAGATTTTGTGCTCCTCTGTTGCTGTAAGATTAAATTAGATTAGAATATTTCTCCACAGGAATATAACTGGACCTGAAAAACCCTATAACCAGACTGTTTACAACTGTTACTGTGTTGTAATGATCTAAAGTGTGTGTTTGTGACCCGAGCCGCTGTGTGTGAGAGCCAGTGTCCAGCTGAGGCCCGGTCACATCCTATCAGCTCTCCCTCCATCACACGACCCTGTCCACTGGCCCCTGAGCGAGGCCCCTGAGCGCCCCGGGGCAACACTCCGGCACCTACTGATTCTTCTAAGGAGGACTAAAAGGCTCAGCGCTATCGAAGGAACATTTTATCTCAGCGACCCGTTTAATCTCGGCACAGAGTCACGGAGAAAATGGATGTTAAAAATCCCAGTTTGTTTTGCTAAAAGCCTGTACGATCGTGCCCCGCGGACGCGCTGACTCGACTCCTCACACTCCACGGCGCTCGGAGCCAATGACCTGTAAATGCTGAACTTCACACGACCGTCATGAGGTCCACCAGAGCTCTCTCACTAAAACCACGAGGAGACATTAAACATCTCACTGGAACGTCAAACGCTTCCTCGTTCTGAACCATAATCTATGACGCCGGTCTTGTGAGTGAGTGAAACGTCTTGCTTAAAGTCACATTGGCCACGTTTACATGATCTTTTTTAATTCAGAATGAACTGTTCTGGATTAAGTAGTTTGGAATTAAAATATTCTCCTTGGAGTTTACATGGAAATAATTACAAATGGGTCTGGTCAAGTGGTAACGGAGGGAAACAGGGGCAGATTTTTGACATTCAAATGTCTCTTATACAGAAACTAGAGGGACTATTGAAATAAGTAAAATATCAGAATGTAGGAAAGAGTTACACTCCAACAGGGTAAAGTTAAACCTGTGATATTCTTTCAAGTTGTTGACAAAAAAAACCCCAAAAAAACTCATGTCGGTAACGGAGGGAATGAAATATGCAGCACTTTTTGGGCAATAAATCCAAACAGTGATAACTCTTGGTTCTCACTTACATATCCTTAACAAACTGGTTTGAATATTTGCTTCATATAGTTTTCTACCATATGGTACAAGATTAGGTTGAAAAACCTCTTACTTTTTGACTCATGAGATTTTTTATTAAGAAAGGTCATGGTAACGGAGGGAAAAGTAACGAAGGGAAAATTGTGCAAACAAGTAGAAGGTGCAGGATTTTACATAATTTGTCACTTTTTTCTTCCGAATACTTTAATATTACTTCAAAATGAAAGGAAACTATTTCTATAAAATATGTCAGTCCTTCCAAGCAAATTTTTATCATTTTAAATACATTTTTTTTTTTTTTAGAAAAATCATGTACCTTCATCAACAGTTCAAAGATGGAATAACACAAGATATGATGAAATACATCCATTTATTTACATGATTTTGCAGGTCTTTGAAATTTGGGAAATAATTTTTGTTCCATGTTTCATACATGGTCTGTTTAAAACGTATGGAACTTTAGAACCAAAAATGGTACAGAAAAAAGGTCAACAGTTTCATAAACTAGAGCACATATGTATCTGTTCAATACATTTTTATATCAGATGCATTAACTTGAATTTTTGGCCTTGTTGTTTACTTCTGCTTGACTGGGCCCAAATTGAGATTTACATGGAAAACACGTTAAATCGTCTTTATTTAATGTGTCTAATTTAACACAATTTAAGTTGTTTCCAGTGATATATTATTTCAGAACAACATATAACTTGGTGATCTAAATATGCAAATTATTCACCATGATGAGTTTACAAAAGCTGAGTGGAGTTTACGGTAACAATAAAACCAACGTTAACAAGCATTTTGTGATTCGCTCATTGTTTCTGTGTAATTTTGAATGCTTTTTTAAAATTTTTTTACATTGTATGGACGTGTATTGCGTATTACAGGCAGTAGTAATTACACACGGGTGGGTCAGGGCTAAACCAGGTCAGGGATTTAAGAGAGAGAAACCAGAGGTGTGGAGCTTTCCATCGGTTCTTTCTCACGTGGTCACCTGTGAGTCCGTCCCAACAGCGAGTCCTGTTTCAGTTCTGGTTTAGTCCTGTTTTAGTCCTAGTTCAGTTCTGGTTTAGTCCACCTCTTTCAGTCCTGGAATCAGTCCTGGGTTAGTCCTGGTTTAGTCTTGGTGCAATCCATGGCGTAAAAGTGCATAAATTTGATATAATCTTGGGTTAATGGGCGGATGTGGGTCTCCAAAAATAGACCCGTGCAGGACTCTGTGCTGTCGGGCTCCATTACGGAATGAATTAGTCTTCGGTTTGTTACATAAAGAAGGAGGAAAATAACAAAAGGACGACAGCAGTAATAAGTTTTAAGAAGAATGTAAAAAGTGTATAAAGTGTGTGGTGAGGGGTTTTACAGACTTAAAACAGATATAATAATTGTAAAATATAAAGTTGACAACTTTGCGGATTTCACCTATCGAGGGTTATTTCTAGAACATAACCCCTGCGATAAACGAGGGACCACTGTATTGGACAATGAAACACTTTATAATTAGATACAGTCAGCTCACAGTGGACGTATTTCGACCTCCAGATCTGCTTATACTTTATACTTGTACTCGGGTCAGACACGTGTTGCTCAAATACATGAGAAAAATCAGATACAGGACTTTTAAAATGAATAGTTTCCACAGCAAACTCATTATTAAAGTGAACACATTATGTAATACTGGCTTCAATAAAGTTGTATTTTAAGTGATTTATGCATCCTCATATTGATCAATCACAATTTTGTATTTAATTTGATTGAAAACAAATAAAAATGTTTTTTGATATGAATTTCTCTGAACATAAACAATGTTAAACTTATAATCAGTGCTAAATAAAGATAAAAAATAGTCTGATTTCTTACTCTAAAATCTTCTACTGTTTCCATACCTCATGTTTTTAGTGAGAGGACGGGCTGTAGATCTGTCCATTAAAAACACTGACAAATAGAAATGACAGAGTGCACCGATCGCACACCCGCTCCTTTCTCTCCTCATTCACAGCTTTCGTCACTATTGTGGTCTAAAGTTAATCAAATTTAAAATAACAATCTGCGTCTGTGAGAGATTAGAGCGCCGCGAGAAGCATTGTGTCTTGTTTAATCACATTAATTGTTTTCCATGTTTATTCATATGAGAGAAAAACAGAATGACTGAATAATAATTGGATTGTGAGCTGCCTCCCAGAGCCCGGCCTCAGAACACTCTGACATTAGTCTTATCTGCTGCTTAATAACACAGAACACAGTGCAGAGGTGCTGGAGTCTATCGCCGTGACAGGAGCGATTACACCGCGCACCGTTCACCTGCCGGACATTTCATGAGCCACATCACTCATTAATCTTTATGGAGCTCTTGCTCCTGACAAATAAGTGTTGGGAACAAACACTTATGTTTGCACAATTTCTTTTCTTAATTAAAAAGCGTGTCTTTGTTTTACCTGCGCCAGTGGCAACAGCTCTCTGCTGAGTGGAGATAAGGCCGGACAGAAATGAGCCGGTGTTTCCCCCATGTCCACGTCACAGTGACAGACGCCCTCAGAGTGAGCGTGGCTGTGGTGGGAGAACGGTCTGTGTGGATTAGCTGTGACACCAGTGACACTGAGCTTCAGGATGTGAACATGTCCACAGGCAGCCTTCATCTAATCAGCGCTGAAGTGTTAATGACTCACTTTCACAGGCCGCAGACCTCACATGCTCTGGAGATGATTGAAGGCGTCCACCGTGAGACAGTACACATGCCACTGTACGAGAGGACGCCGCACATGTGCTCACCTGGTTTATGGTCAGTGTCTCTGTAAACACTGGGCCTGTCCACATGGAAGTGAAACTGGCACAAAGTTCAACATCTTCAGCACAAATGAACAGCGCCCCTCAAACAGCCGTCCAATCAGATTAGTTTATTTCCGTGACATGTGAAACTCAGAAGCTCATGGCTCACTCATCATTTTGATCAAGATGACATTTCTCACACCTCAGATGAGCAGAGTTTAGGGCTTTGCTCATTGATTCTGCAGAAGGTCACTGTTATTCTGCGTGTCCCCGTCAATCACACTCATCTGAAGGAGATTCACCGGGGGCAAGACTCTCATCATGGAGAAGTTGGTTCTGTGGGTTCTGGCAGTTGTGGAGGCACGATGGTGGTGGAAGGGCTTGACTTACTTATTTATTTAGTTTGCAAAGGGCTTTATAAATGAACTTTGATGGAAAATCATCTCAAGAGAATCCTGAATCCTTCTTTTGCTGTGTGCCTTGATCTAAATCCCACTAAAACCAGCTCAAGAAAAAGCTCTGACACACAAAACCAACAGAGAGAATACAAACTCAGGGCAGACAGGTGGAGGTGGTGGAGAGGAGCTGGTGGCTGTATTCTGAGGCCACCTAATGAGGACAGGCGGTGTACTTGTGAGCTGTCAGAGCCCTGTGCATGAACTCATTTACCAAGAGCCGAGTTTGTGTTACTGACACTGTCTGACAGCCTCATAATGAGACTCCAGATCAACCACAATGTCCTGCACTGTCCAGACCTGCACCGGTCCACAGGTAAGGTGAGAATGCAAACAACACAGTGTGAACCCACGTCTGACCAGTGCACCTGTCAGAGGAGGTACGTGGCTCTGGAGAAGTTGAAGATGGGGTTGTGTTGTGGTTGAAATGAAATTGAACTGTAAACCAAATTTGAGTGAGAGATTGTGATATATGACATTGATATTGAGGAACAGTCCTTATGGCAAAATGGTCCCTTCCTTGTGTCCTTTGTGTCCTGTAGCATCACAGCTGCCTCCAGGTGGTGCCAGGTGAAGTCTGAGACACAAAAGAAAGCCTCTTCTTATCCTCTCCACTCTCTGTTCGATTGTTTCCGTCGGCTATGACAAGGAGCATTCTCTCAAAATGTTTCCTCTGGAGTGTCTTCTGCCATATTTGGTGTAGAAAAGCCTGTATTTCCTGCCTTTAAATGGTAAATGGTCACATTTTTATACAGTGCTTTCCACCTTCAAGGCGCTCAAAGCACTTTACAACAATGAACCAGTCACCCATTCACACACACACTCATACACCAGTGTACACAGACACTGGGGGCGAGGTGGGTTAAGTGTCTTTACCCTCAGCAGGGACACTTACAGGAACTGCCACTGGGTCTCCACTGGTCCTCCAGCTGCCCGACCTCTGCCCTTTTCCTAGAATTCTTGCTCCAGACTTAGGCTGGATGCCTCCTGGGCCCCTCCTCTTCCCTCCCACACGCCCCATCTGTCCATCACTGCTGTGGCCCGTGGTCCTGCCCCTGTCCTGTCTCTGCCGCCTTTTATTCAAACAGGAACTGTGCAGACTGCAGCTACTCTCAGATTGGAGCATCTGTCTCACGTGATAAGGGGTGTCCAGGAAACAATATTTTATTTATTTGTTTATTTATTTTGCACATATAACAATAAAAAAAACACACATACGAGATAAAAAAGTAGGCAAGGCAAGGCAAGTTTATTTGTACAGCACAATTCGTACACAAACTAATTCAAAGTGCTTTACAGAATAAGAAATACATTAAAATCATAATAAAAACAAATCAAAACATAAATAATCATGAAGATTAAAATTTAAAAAGAGAGACATAAATTGGAGAGAAGAGTGCGGAATGAAAACCTTTCAGTTATTTGCACAGTTAAACAGAAATGTTTTGAGTCTGGATTTAAACAGCGTCACAGAAGAGTCTGTCTCACATGTTCAGACTGTTCCAGTAGTAGGTGCCAGAAGAGGCAAAAAACCCAAAAGGGCGTATATTAAAGCCTCCACCTTATGAATACATTAAAAATTTAACATTATCGCTGTGCATAAAAAAAACAACCAAAAAAAAAAAATTATCAAACATCACCATGAAATATCAGACATTTCCTCAAACTCTTTTTAAAAACAATAATAGTGAAACACACACAAAAGACACTAAAAGCAAACAATGAAACATCCCACTTGTGCCACGTAGGCCTGTCACTACACATTTTGAAGTGCAATATACTGCTAAAGAAATATAGTCAGTAAATTAACTAATGAAATAAGTGAACTATTGTTAAAACATGAGATGCAAGAAGTAAATAGCTGCATTAAATACATTTGCAGTTAAGTTTGTTTCTATAATGAGTCATAGAAGTTCTATGTATTCAGTCCTCTGCAGTTCAAATCTTGTCATAGAACAGAAAAATAACAAATGTCCCCCTGTAGTAAAAGAAAAATGTCCCCAGACAAATGCTGACCCTAAAATGCATCTATACCAGCTACAAAACACTAAAAGATAAGTGGATATAGTGATTATGGTGACAGGATTTGTGCCATGTCCCAGTTGGAGGGTAGATGGTTTTTTTTTCCCCCGTGTTTATTCCCTAATGTAAATTTTTTGTGTCTGTGTGTGGGACACTGACATGTGATTTTATGTATTTCTGGAAATTGGAAATATCTAAAAGTTAGAGAAGTGCAAGTTTAATTTTAGTTTTATTTAAAAAGTTGTGGATTTTTTTTTTTTTTTACTCTTCTTCTTGAAGCCAGTTTAGGTCTCATAGGAAATCTGACTTGCAACTTTGCTTTTAGATTTCACAGCTTTGCAGGGCAATAGAAGAAAAAGAGCATTTTTTTCCCCATAGTGGCCTCCAAAATACAAGTTTACACAATTCATAAAATAAGTTCTAAGGTGGGAGAGTTGTTTTTTTTTTCAATATTTACAAGACGCCTGTATACGCCCAGTCCTCTGTACTTACTTTGTTCTCTGGGAGTCAGAGTTTCAGGTTCACGCAGCTAAAACTTGGAACAGTCTGAACATGTGAGACAGACTCTACTTTGACGCTGTTTAAATCCAGCCTCAAAACGGTAATTAATGTCTCTCTCTCTCTTTTTTCATTTCAATCTTAATTTTATGATGTTTTGATAAATAAACTTGCCTTGCCTATATAGTTATTCTAGTACAAATGAAAAAAAAAATCAGTTGTTCTCCATATCCATAGGCACAGAAGTCAGTGGATTTGATTATTTTATTAAGTCGTTTGGATAAGTGTAACCAAATGCACAGCAGACACGAGCACAATCGGTCCTCATTGAGAGCGTCCTGGTCGGTGTGGTTGTGGGACGGGGTGGTTGTGGTGGCCCGGGGGCGATGGGAGCAGAAGGCGGCGCTGTGCACATGCTGCTGTAAAAGGACGGTGCCTCGGTGCTGCTGCATTTCAACAGTTGTGCTCCATAAAACCGAGCGCTCCCGTTCTCCTGCTGCTGTCCTGAGGCGCCTCCATCACGGATCAGTGCGGCGCGGATGGATCTGCCATCAGTGAGAGACAGCTGCGAGGCCCGCACCGCACCCACGTGCACAGGACATACAACCGCGTCCGCCGTCGTAACACTGGACTCACAACACCGTCACAATAACCAGAACCACCGTCACACAACCAGACTCACAAAACCATCATACCACCGGACCCACTGTCACACAACCGCAACCACTAGCACACCACTGGACTCACAACACCGTCACAACACCAGACCCACCACCGGAACCGCCATCACACCACAGGAGCCACCATCACACAACCGCTCCCGTCATAGCACCACTGGACTCACAACGCCATCACGTCAACAGAACCACCATCACGTCAGCAGAACCACCATCACGTCAGCAGAACCACCATCACGTCAACAGAACCACCATCACGTCAACAGAACCACCATCACGTCAGCAGAACCACCATCACGTCAGCAGAACCACCATC
The DNA here is from genome assembly GCF_026225935.1 of Boleophthalmus pectinirostris. NCBI lineage: Eukaryota > Metazoa > Chordata > Actinopteri > Gobiiformes > Gobiidae > Boleophthalmus > Boleophthalmus pectinirostris. Next base: position 34,176,260 of record NW_026571095.1, on the reverse strand, counting down.
ACGTCACCAGAACCACCATCACGTCAACAGAACCACCATCACGTCAGCAGAACCACCATCACGTCAGCAGAACCACCATCACGTCACCAGAACCACCATCACGTCAACAGACCAACCTTCATACCACAAGACCAACCCTCACATCACCGGTCCCACCATCACACAACCGCATCCACCATCTGGACTGGACCAACCCTCATACCACCAAATCCACCATCATGCAACCAGACCCAGCACCACACCACCAGAGCCACCCTAACAACACCAGAGCCACTGTCACACCACCAGAACCACCCTCACACAACCAGACCAACCATCATATGACCAGACCCACCGTCACGCCACCAGACCCACCAGACCCACCAGACCACCAGATCCACCAGACTCACCAGCACGCCACCAGACCAACTCTCACATGACTGGAGCCATCATCACACCACTAGACTCACAACACCGTCACACCACCGGAGCCACCGTCACACCACCAGACCCACCGTCACACCACCAGACCCATCACACCACCAGACCCACCGTCACACCACCAGACCCATCACACCACCAGACCCACCGTCACACCACCAGACCCATCACACCACCAGACCCACCGTCACACCACCAGACCCACCATCACACCACCAGACCCACCATCACACCACCAGACCCACCGTCACACCACCACCAGACCACCGTCACCCACCAGACCCACCACACACCACCAGACACCACATCACACCACCAGACCCACCGTCACACCACCAGACCCACACCGTCACACCACCAGACCCACCGTCACACCACCAGACCCACCGTCACACCACCAGACCCACCGTCACACCACCAGACCCACCGTCACACCACCAGACCCACACACCACCAGACCACCTCACACCACCAGACCACCGACCCACGTCACACCACCAGACCCATCACACCACCAGACCAACCATCACACCACCAGACCCATCACACCACCAGACCCACCGTCACACCACCAGACCCACCGTCACACCACCAGACCACCCACCGTCACACCACCAGACCACACCGTCACACCACCAGACCCATCACACCACCAGACCCACCACCAGTCACACCACCGGACCCACCGTCACACCACCAGGACCCACCGTCACACCCCACCAGACCCACCGTCACACCACCAGACCAACCATCACACCACCAGACCCATCACACCACCAGACCATCACACCACCAGACCCACCGTCACACCACCCCAGACCCACCGTCACACCACCAGACCCACCGTCACACCACCAGACCCACCGTCACACCACCACCGTCACACCACCAGACCACCGTCACACCACCAGACCCATCACACCACCAGACCCACCGTCACACCACCAGACCCACCGTCACACCACCGGACCCACCGTCACACCACCGGAGCCACCGTCACACCACCGGAGCCACCGTCACAAAACCAGACCCATCACACCACCAGACCCACCGTCACACCACCGGACCAACCGTCACACCACCGGACCCACCGTCACACCACCAGACCCACCAGACCCACCGTCACACCACCAGACCCACCGTCACACCACCAGACCCACCGTCACACCACCAAGGGTGTAAACTTTTAATGCACAGATTTCACATCTTCCACAGCTTTGCAGGGCAATAGTGGCCTCCAAAATATAATTTTACACAATTCACAAAATAAAGTGCAAATACACATGAAAAATAATGTACATGATTCCCCACATGTGTTTATGTTTATAATGGAAGTCAATGGGACGTACGATCACTTTAAGAGGAAGAGGAGTGTGACTTTTCCCTCTGGATAGTGCATCATATATTTTTTGCTTTTGATGTTGGAAATACAAAAATGTATATGTACCCATCCTAATATTAGAAAGAAAACAAAATTACAGCAAAAAACACTTAAATGGTCCCAAGAGGGCTTGAGCAATGTTCATATTTGAAGAGCTCCACAATTACATCAAATGGACTCTTGTGAGGTTTAAGTCGTGTTCTAATGCTGCTACCTCATCAAAAACAGACCTGAAGTTGTTTTATTTCATTCACACATGTTTGAGAAACACTTTATTATTGATCTGCTCACATCTCCAAAGCTCAAAATTCTCTATTCCACCTTGTGAGGTCAGTAGTTGTCAAGTAAACAGCTCCTTTTACCTTTAGTACAAGAGATCGGCAATTCCAGGGCTAAAATGTTCCAAATGATTCTAGTGAAGGTGCACGGAGTATAAAAACTCAGTGGAGCACTTCCTGTATTACCGCATGAGATCACAAGATGGAGCAGAGTGTTTTAAGTTTGAGAGGAGAAGGGTTTGTGTGTTAAATGTTTGAGAATGAAACAAAACACAAGTCCAGTTCTGTCTGTGATGAGGAAACGACATTATAACAGGCCAGAAAATAGTGTAATACGTTTTTTTAAAAGAGGCAAAATACAGGAGCTTTGTGTTTGTCTGATGCATATGAGCTGAGACAGGAGTCCGGCACAGCTCCGGGTGCTGAACACTGCTCGATCTGGACTAGAATAAATATGAGAGGGACTTTAGGAAGAACAAGTGTGGCGCAGGTTTACTTATGAAACACATCCCTCAAACTATGAATACAGGAGGACATCAGATTAAAAGTCCTATATTATACAAAACTGAGATTAGTGATGTTAGAATGTTGTTACCGCCTCAAAAACAGACCTGAAGTTGTTTTGTTTCATTCACATTATTCGTCCGTCTACATCTGAAAAAGCTCAAAAACGCTCAGCTCCACCTTGTCATGAAGTTGTAGTTTTCAAGGGAACAGCTCCTTTTACCTTTTGGCAATTCCAGAAACAAAATAATTCAAATGATTGTGAATTACAGTGAAGAAGTGTTGGGATTTTAAAAACACAGTGGAGCCCTTCCTGTATTACCACACGGCATCACAAGTTGGAAGAGAGTGTTTTCAGTCTGAGAGAAAAATTAAAGAAGAACATTAAAGACCCTGCAAATCTGTTATTACACCAGACTGTCCATGTAAATGTCTGTGTTGATTGGATTCAAACCTGCAGCATTTATTTAATCACAGTTGTAAGTTTTTCTTACCTTGAAAAATACCTTGAAAAATGTGCATTAGTGAGTGGGCTCGCCTTTCCACAGATCTGTTAAAGAAGTGGTAAAATCACTGATCTCTGAGCCTCATTTGTCTCTGGTCGTTGATATGAAACATCAGCTGTGTGTAAATATAAACACATGAAAAGTGTTTCACCAGAAGAAATGTGACTGAGCAAAAAGGGAAACATTAGTCGCACTTTTAAAACTTAGTTTATCTCACTTTACACACAAATGCCAAACCGTAGTTTTCCAGAATATCCACTCTAGCCAGAGTTTTTAGAAAGATTTGTTTTCAGAGGTGAATTCGCTGTTTGTGTGTAAAAAATGGAAACAAATGAAGAGAAATGTCTCGATTTTTAAAAACACCCATGTATGTGTAAATGGGGCCTGAGTTCTAGCATAGATATTATTTTGGTCTATTCATTCTAGATTCTCTAATGCAGGAGTGTCAAACTCAAATTGACAGAGGGCAAAATGAAAAACTGGGCTGAAAGTGGTGGACCAAACTAAATATTTATTGAAAATTTTTCAACAACATCTCGATGTTTTCTCTTCTTTCTAGGTATGTAATGTTAAACCTTTTCTTATTAAAATAAATGTTTAATAATAGTTTTGCTTAAACATTGAATCCAGAACAAGCAGAATATAAAATAATAACAAAATTTTAAATAAATAATGTCTCTATAGTTGATTTGTGTGCGGTGGGCAGCTCTGATACATATCTGATATGATCTCGCGGGCCAAATATAATTATATTGCAGACTAAATTTGGCCCTCAGGTCTGAGTTTGACATGTTTATTCTAATGCATATTTACGTCACTCTGACCAACTTTAACGCCGTTTCAGGTCATTCTGTTACGCACGAGCTCTTTTGGTTACGAAACAGAAACAGGACTTTGTCTTTTATCATTAACAGTAACTTTTGGACACAGTATGATGAAGATATTTGAAATACTACGTCGGTTTAGTCGAATTCCCCCGCCTTTGGTTCCATTCGCAAGAGGAAACTAAACTAATCAGTGCCAATATCCAGGCGCGCGCGCTGTTGTTCGTGTGATGTAAGCGCTCGTGCGCCCAGCCCCTGGCACAGTGTGTGGATGGAGGGTTGGGAGGGGGTAGGTGGGGTGGGGATGCGGTGGGGTGGGGGGTCGCGGGGGCGGCCGTCACGCTCGCGCCGCGCCCCTTCCCTTATTAAAACCGATCATGACGTCACCTCCTTAAAGTCCTTAAAACTGGCCCACGCGCGCCTCGGTCCTGAGAACGAGCTCGTGTTCAGTCCAGCAGCAGCAGCAGCAGCAGCAGCAGCCACGCGCTCAGATAACACCGTGGCACGGAGGAGAGGAGAGCTCCAGAGCGCCGCGATCCACCGGCACCGCGCGTAAAACCAGTAAAACCTGGTCCGTGCGTAATCCGAGTCTCCTGCGTAATCTGACATCGGCGCGTTTTGCCTCCAGCGGAGAATAACCTGCGGACGCACACCGGCTCCGACGGCAGCGGATACGACTCTCAGAGGTAAGGATGGACTCGTGCCAAAACCGTGCCAGTGCGTAACGGTGGCGTCGACGCGGGGAAGAAGCGCAGAATTTGGCTCACGGAGGGCGCACGGGACAGGTGTACGCACGTCTCCGGTCCATCTCTGAGCGAGAAAAGTCTGGAGAATTCTGTTTGTTTACGGAAAAGAATCAGAACTTGTGTAGTTTTCGCGTTGTATCACTGTTCCAAAGAGCTTCAAGTTGAAAGTGCGCACTCTTAGACGCGCTGTGGACTTATGGAGACGATTTATTTATCTATTTATTTATTTATCTTATTTATTCATTACGGTTTTCATGAGCTGAACTGAAATACAACCAAAGTCAGACAGATTTAAAAGTGGGAACGCCTTCATTTCAGATTACAGACACAGGGAATAAGAGAATAGATGCACATTTATGAATATTTAACTGGCATTTTTATCAGGTTTTACTTTTTACAAAAAGGCGACACATTTAAAACTTAAATGTTATTAAAAAAAAAGAAGCTGTACTTCAAGTAAGTTCGATGAGAGTTTTTTTTTTTTTTAGAGAGAAACGTGCTTCCATAACCCGTGTTCGCTCTACAATTCTTGCATAAAAAGCTGTCATTCTAGAGGACAAAGACGACACAAAAAGAGGAGAAGCGATTGTGTTCTGTGCGTCTGACTGACAGCTCCAGCGCCGCCAAGACCAGAACAAACCAGAAACGTTCCCCAAATCCACTTACACGAGCCAAAACCGCAAGTCAACAGAGCTGGAGCTGCGATTATTTTAGCCAATTTATTCGTTCATCTGGCAATCGTGTTCTTAAATGAAACACGAAGTAAACCGCAAAAGGCCTGAAGAGAAAAAGAAATGCCAAATCCCTGACGAATTAGGTTTATCGTCAAAATCTCGTTTAGTCCAGATTGAAACGATCCCCATTCCTAAATTAGTTAACGATTCACTAAACCATTGATTAGTTCTAGTAGTAGTAGTAGTAGTAGTACCGATTAATCCGTTTCAGGCTTAATTGAAAGTATTAGTAAGCAGTAAACACCCCCGAAACTGTTTTACAAAAGTATTTACGTAGGTTTTTGTTCTGATTTCACTGTTAAATAAAGTCTACGGGGCTGGGTATCGTTAAGAAGTTGCCGATACCTCGATACATAGGCCACGATGCGATACAGCTGCACTTCCGATTCGATACGGTTCAGTGTAAAACCAAAAAACAAACCATGTCTGTGATACTAAAAGTCTCTAAATCCGCCGAGTTTGTGCAAAGTTAACATGAAAAAAATGCAAATTTTACTCAAAACTGCAAAAATGTCAACACAACTGTAGCTCTTACACAAAATAATTTACGAAACATACCTAAAAGTATCGATATTTCAACATTTTTGCACATCTAGTCACGAGAATTAGGGGCAGTATCCAAGGATCTCGACGAGGAAAACTGGGTCAGAGGTGTCAAAAGAGTCGATTATCGGACACATATCGATTCTAAAAGTAGTATTGAAGCTACGTAAGGTATAAATAGTAAAAAAGTCACATTCACGGGACAGAAACTAACCTTTTTTGAAGCTTTAGAATGATCTTGAGATGTTTTCAGAGCAAGTTAAGAGCATGTAGACTCTTATACACCCATGGATTACAATGGGATGACACAGATTTAAGGCCACACGGGAAAAGAAAAGAGTTTCGGAAGTTCAGAATCGTTACTGAGAATCGAAAATCAAGCTTGAAATTGTGGTGTCGACACTTCTACACACAAGCACCACCAAGGGCCCGGTAATACCAAAGTGGGACCTTCTTTGGATGTTCTTCTTGTACGTTGAGTTACATCTAAATCTGTGTGTTTGTTTGTGTGTTTGTGTGTGCGCAGCTGATGGCCCCCGCGCAGAGCCGAGCCGTATGGGTGCTGGCCCTGATCTCCGGTCTGTCCCTGCTCTCCTCCGCCTCAGACTGTGGACAGGACTGCGCCCGATGTGTGTACGGCCTCCTGGGACAGCACACCTCCCTGCCTCCGCTGGTGAGAAACGCTTCTTCATTTCCGTTATTTTGGCAGACGCATTACGTAGAAGTGTAACGATAACCCAAATATCGTGGTATCGTATCGTCAGAGTTCTCAAAATAATATCACACCGTATCGAATTACAAGTAAATGAAGAGTTATGGTGCAGCAATAGTTTAAAAAAAAACAGAGGGAACTACATAGACCATGATCCTTTGCTCCATTTCAGAAGAAGAAATAACAGTTCTAACACTTTTAAGGCTTAGTTCTTTGGATTAAGTCTTGTCGAGACATTTTAAGAGGAAAAAGTAGCAAATATCGCAATAAATATCGTACCGTGAGATGTGTATCGTGAAAATATTGTATCGTGAGACCTAATATTATAGTTTCCTCTGGTTATTATGGCTATTTTTTAATCATATTATGGTTTCCTTTGGTATTTAGAGAAGATTTTGGTCTTGGTTTCAAATATTTTTTCAAACCACAATGAAAATATAAGAAAATACAGGAAATATTCAAATAAAACAGATGAAATACTGTCTTAAAAATGTGAAAAACAAACGGTTTGCAGTGGTCCAAAGTTCTTCCTCACTGGAATTATGCATTCAGAGCATCCTAATTATTCACCCCGATGAGTTTATGAGTCCTTTTCACAACTCTCAGAGACCAGAGAGTAGTTCAGCATGCTAATGTGCACTTCCTGATTCCTGATTCAGACAATAGAATTAAAGCAGACAGGACACGGCCGAATAATCTTGTACAAAATGTCTGTACTGGAGTAAGACATTTTTGTTTTCATACCTGTCAGTTTCTACTGCTCACTTTGGTCTTCCTCAGAGTCTCCTGATGTTTCTGTGACGTGTTGCTCAGTTGATTTAAACAGGTTTTGGTGCTGTTTTCCTACCGGTGGAGGCAGGACGACAGCGCCACCTGCAGTTCGACTTCCTCAGGACAGTATCCCAGGTGTGTGAGAGTGAAAAAGCCCCCTCGTCCCGGTTTATCGTCCCGTGGGAACGTTTCCGTATTTCGATTGCCTTTTTAATCCAACGACGATGTTTGTTTTCCTCATTATTGAGATCGATCATCATAAATCAGCTGAGCAAACACGTCACAGCAACATCACGTGACGATTCTGAGGAAGTAAAACTGTCAGGTATGAAAACAAACTCTTGGTCTGAAAAAATAATAATCCAATCCAACTTTATTTGTACAGCACATTTTATAAACAGGATAGATTCCAAAGTGCTTTACATAGCAGTGTAAAACATTATATTTAAAAAAAATAAAAAAATAAAAATCTGCAGAATTATGTTCCAACCATGATGAAACAAATAGAATCAAAATAATATAATAATAATTAAGTCAATGAACAAAAATAATAAAATCAATACATAAAAGCAGTATTAAAAAAAATAAATAAAAAAATAATACATAATAAAAATAGATAAAAACAATAAATAAAAATAATAATAAAAAATAAATAAAAATATAAAAATAATAAATATAATAAATAATTAAATAAATAAAAGACACAGAGGACCACACAACTCACAAGGTGTTAAAACAGAATAAAAGTGGGTCTTAAGTGTTCCAAAGTTTGGGGCACAGAGAAGACCCTTTCCTCCTGGTTTTAAGTCTTATTTTAGGCCCCACGAGCTGGAACTGGACCTCGGACCTCAGAACGCACACTGGGGAGTAAATCTGGATGATGTCTGAGACGTATTGCGAGGTCAGAACATTCAAAGCTTTAAAACCAAACAATAAAATCTTAAAATCAACTCTAAAATGAACAGGAAGCCGGTGCAACGAGGCAAGAAATGGATTAATGCGATCACGCTTTTCTCAGCAGAGTTCTGGACTAACTGCGAGCGATGAAGAGCGTTTTGGTCGATTCCTACGTAGAGTTCGTCGACATGGTCCAAACGATTCGAGATAAGAACGCGCACGACCTACCACGCATCAAAAGCAAGCAACCGAAAACCCCTGAACAGTGTTAGAGACGTGCCAATCATTCTCATGTGTTTTGGAAATGTATTCAAATTAAATCCTTATGGAAAATATTGTAATTGGGTTCTGTACTTGGGCTTGTTGCACGAAAACAACATTCGAACGGAGGAATTCTGTTCGTTTAAAGTGACGCTCTTGGCTTGTAAAAACGTAAAATAACAAGGAATTGGCTGAAGGACGACGCTTTAAAATTACAGCAATGGACAGATAATGGAGGAAATTTATGGGATGGAAAAAATAACCTATTATTTGAGACTGAAAGCTGCTAAATTTGAAAACCGATGGTCCATGGTCTGTTTACAAAGCTCACTCAAATTTTCTTTGTAGAACCCCACAGACTGTTTGTTCTTTTATGTACATTTGTTAAAATTTTGAAAAAGTATAAATAAAAAGTACAAAAAAAGCGTGCACGACCTGTTAAAAATGATGAAAAGACGAAGACAACATAATATAAATAACCAGAAAATTTATCGGAAGGACAAATGAACCTGTTCGGACTATGGGGTAAAAATGGGTACAGGGCCTTTAAAGATACTCTGTGTAACTTCGCTCGTTTCCATGGAGATGTTGTCGTTTAGTATAGCTTAGTGTATCATATTTATCTCCAAGAACACCTGAGCTAAGTTCTAGTCCAGGTCTGTGGAGCGGTGGCAACACCCAGAGTCCAAAAACAACATTTCCATGGTGTCGTTGTTGTTGTTTCTTTGTTGTTGTTTTTTTTTTTCACCATTAGAAGTCGTCCAGCCAAAGCAATGAGTCACGCACTAGAGATTTAGTAATAGAAACAGGTCCATTAACTTCAGGTCCTAAACCGCATCATTGATCCTGTCCCCGAGCCCACGGCGTCCACACTGGAGCGTTACGAGTCTCATCATCGTAAGACTTGCTTTGACTCTCCGGCTTTTAAAACTGTGGTGGTTCTGTGTCTTATTTTCATTAATTTTGACTCGTGAACATATTTATTTCTATTCAGTGGTGCTTTTTGGGTTTAATTTTAGTTTTCAGAGTGGATTTTCATCGTTTCTGTCTCTTCGAACCACTTTGAAAACATCTTAAATCTACTGTATTGGATTTGAAAAGCGATGTTTCTCAGAATACGTGTAAAAGAACTGCAGCCAGCTTGGGGCCATTGGGCGGGGACCAGGACTAAACCAGGACTAAACCAGGACGGACACTAGAAATAAGGAAAAAACATCACTTCATGGTCTAAATCTTGTTTGGACTCATCTATGATCAGCGTTTTTGACCTGTTTACTGGACGGAGAACAGCTGAAAGAGGCATTCTGCAAAATGTCTGAATCAGAAATCGATGTAGCGCAGCTGAAGCCGTAGCCTTGTAGGTCAGAGTGCAGGAAAAACCATTTAAGAGTCACAGACACCAGGATTTATTTTCGTTTGGCTCTTCACAATATCAATATTTAGCGAGTGAAGCCTGCTCAGATCCTCTTACATTTGGTGGTGTGGATGCCTCTGAGCTCAGTACTCTTGGTTCCGTTCATCATTACATGGTGCAGCGACTCCCATTGATTGGCTTTTAAATCCATAGCAGCCCCAAAAAGAGCGCAGAGCAGAACACCTGACTTCAGCGTGTTTTACCATAATGAAATCCATTAGAAATCTGGTGCGTAATGGTTCTCCCGTGGAGCTGTGCGCTGTGACTCTGCTTGATCCGAGGCAGATGAGCGCCAAATACTCACAGGGTTTAGTTTGTGTCATCAGATTCACACATGCACACACACATGTCCATGGTCTAAGTCTACAGTAAAGAGTGATCTTAGTGCAGGTAATCTCGGGCTCTGTGTGCTGATCAGATGTTTCTCCTCAGGCCTGTTCCATGGAGTGTGGTGGTGCCTTAGACTCACAGACGCTGCGCTTGTGTCAGGAGACTCTTCTGGAGAGTGACAGCCAGCTCCCCCTAGAGGACAACACCCCCGAGCTGGAGGAGACCGCAGAGGTGTCCGTCAAAGAGGAGGAGGACACGCCCGAGCACCTTCTAGCCAAGAAATACGGAGGCTTCATGAAGCGCTACGGAGGCTTCATGGCGCGCCGCTCCTCCTCCGCGCCAGAGGGGGCGCTAGAGGAGACCGCCAGCACAGACGGCCAGGAGAACCTCCGGAACGAGATCCTAAAAATCCTGAGCGCGGCCACAGCGCGCGGCGAGAGCGGAGCCGAGGCCGTCAAGAGGTACGGCGGCTTCATGCGGAGGGGAGGGGCCCAGAGCGACGCGCTGGAGGCCATCTTGGGGCGGGGCCTGGAGAAGCGCTACGGCGGCTTCATGCGGCGCGTGGGTCGGCCCGAGTGGCTCGTCGACGGCAGCAAGAGCGGGGGAGTGTTTAAGCGCGCCTGGGAGGGCAGCCCGCTACACAAGCGCTACGGAGGCTTCATGGACTAAAGCATTAAGTGTTTTCTGCAAGCAGCCAATCACACGCGAGGACCCGGGGCCACGCCCACCGCGCTCTTTCAGACCAGAGTCACGCCCACGAAACCCCGCCCGCACCAGAGTCACACCCACAAACCCCGCCCCCATTACGCTCCTCAGACCAGAAGCACACCCACAAAACCCCACCCCCACCGCAGTCAATCAGACAAAACCCCACCCCCACCACGCTCTTTCAGACAAAACCCCGCCCCCACCACGCTCTTCAGACCAAAACCCCGCCCCCACCTCAGACAAAACCCCGCCCCACACCACGCTCTTTCAGACAAAACCCGCCCCCACCACGCTCTTTAGACAAAACCCCGCCCCCACCACGCTCTTTCAGACAAAACCCCGCCCCACACGCTCTTTAGACAAAAACCCCGCTCTTTCAGACAAAACCCCGCCCCCACCGCTCTTTCAGACAAAACCCCGCCCCCCACCGCTCTTTTCAGACAAAACCCGCCCCACCACGCTCTTTCAGACAAAACCCGCCCCACCACGCTCTTTCAGACAAAAACCCCGCCCCCACCACGCTCTTTCAGACAAAACCCCACCACGCTCTTTTCAGACAAAAACCCCGCCCCCACCACGCTCTTCAGACAAGCTCTTTCAGACAAAACCCCGCCCCCATCTTACAAAACCCGCCACCCGCTCTTTAGACAAAACCCCGCCCCCACCGCTCTTCAAAACCCCGCCCCCACCACGCTCTTTCAGACAAAACCCCGCCCCACCACGCTCTTTCAGACAAAACCCGCCCCCACCACGCTCTTTCAGACAAAACCCCGCCCCCACCACGCTCTTTCAGACAAAACCCCGCCTCCACCACGCTCTTTTAGACGAGTCACATCGACAAAACCCCCCACCCACCGCACTCTTTACACCCACAAAACCCCGCCCCACCACGCTTTTTCAGACAAAAACCCGCTCCCCCGGGCGCTCTTCCAGATCAGAGTCACTCTCACAAAACTCCGCCCCCGCCACGCTCTTTCAGCACAAAACCCCGCCCCCACCGCGCCGTTTCAGTCCAGAGTCACACCCACGAACCCCGCGATCACAGCCTGTTACCCGAGAGCTGCTCTTGAGCTCTAGTGTCGACAGTAAAAGATGTAACAGTGCATCGTGTGTAAAGTCTGTACCCTGCGCTCTGGTCCTCGTCGTCTCGTTCGCCAGAGTGAGTCGACTACAAACAACACACAACTCCCACCACCAACACCACACACTTCAGAGAGAAAACACGACACGATCCTCCAGTATGTGTAATCTGTGACCGGTGCACTCCTCTTACGTGACGCTGGAGAGTGGAGTGATGCAGTACTTGTTTTGTGCGTGTGTGTGTATGAGTGTGTATGAGTGTGTGAGTGTGTGTTTGGAGCAGTCTGAAAGCAGTGGGTGTGTTTGGCCCCGGCGTGGCCCCGGTGTGGCTCTCATCGCTCTGTGGTCTGTGCCCACAAACACGAGTACTACTGTATATTCACCAGATGTCACAAATCATATTTTGGCTAATGTTTGAGTCTGTTCTTGTTTCTCATTGTGATATTATTTAATAAAATATTCTGTTGATTGAGTGGATCGAGTCTGTGTCATATTTGATATTATTTAACAGCATAAACGCCCCCCGAGACTCCAGAATGGCCTCTTAAATCATACTTGAGTGAGGTGAGTGCTGGCGTACGAGATTTGTCTTAACATGCATCCTGAATTTCGGACTGGGAAGGATCCTCCGAAAAAGTGATGTTTGTTTTCCCAGTGGGATGCGTCGATTGTCAAAGTCGATCTTTTCAAGTCTTTTAGAACCATATCGCTTTTGTTTCTGGTTCTGATATTGTCATATTTTAGTTTTGGGATTCGGACATCGTGATTGTGTGGTTGTTGGATCCTAACAGCGGAAAATGGCTCAAGAAAAATGGGCTTCGGAAGTTTGCGAACTCCAAAGCTGCAAAAGGGAATCAGATGTGTGCAGTGTTGGGAAGGTTAAAAGGTATTCCCGTACAGATTACAGGTTACAGATTACATATCCCAAAATGTAGTTTCTAACATAATCTATTAAATTACTTAAAGTGAGTAATGTAATCTGAATACTTTGGATTACTTGATTTGCTGTAGAGAAACAAAGACTAAGATGTCACAACATAAGATGTTTTGTTTGATAAAAGAAAATAAAAAGATCAGACTTTACTTAACTGTATTAAAAATATTATTGATAGAAGAGGAGGAGACACGTCCACGCAGCATAGTTTAGTCCTGTTAACTCCTGTTTTAGTCCTGGTTTAGAGCTAGTTTAGACCTGGTTTTAGTCCTGGTTTTAGACCTGGTTTTAGTCCTGGTTTAGATCTAGTTTAGACCTGGTTTTAGTTCTGTTTTAGACCTGGTTTTAGTTAGACCTGGTTTAGTCCTGGTTTAGATCTAGTTTAGACCTGGTTTTAGTTCCTGGTTTTAGTCCTGGTTTAGATCTAGTTTAGACCTGGTTTTAGTCTGTTTAGTTTTAGACCTGGTTTTAGTTGGTTTAGTTTAGACCTGGTTTTAGTTCTGTTTAGACCTGTTTAGACCTGGTTTAGTCCTGGTTTAGATCTAGTTTAGACCTGGTTTTAGTCCTGGTTTAGAGTGTTAGTTTAGACTGGTTTAGTGTTTAGACCTGGTTTTAGTTCTGTTTAGACCTGGTTTAGCTTCCAGTAATGAGTGGAATTACCAAAAAAAAAAAAAAAGGGAATAGCCCAAAATGTGAAAACAGGAAAATACATCCATGTAATCCATTTATTTCAACAAAGTAACTGTAATCCAATTACTGGTCATTAAAACAGTAACTGTAACTGAATACAGTTACTCATAATTTGTACTCTGATTACGTAACTCCAATACATGTAATCTGTTACTCCCCAACACTGGATGTGTGTGACTGCAAACCTCTGTTCAAAGTGTTTCTCTTCCCAACTTTTTAAATTCATAATCACTGTTGGACAAGTGACTTCAAAACTGTAATGTATATATATACTGTGTTATTTATGACTTGTTTCTGTCACTTTAAAGTCATTTGTTACATTATAATATTACTGTGTTTAAAATGTAAGGTATTACAGTACTATTGCAGCACTTTTAATTTACTGTCACCAAAATAACTGCTGAACTTCTGCTCCGTATACAGACTGAACCAGGACTGAACCAGGACTAAACTAGGTCTAAACCAGGTCTAAACCAGGACTAAACCAGGTCTAAATCAGGACTAACCCAGGACTAAACCAGGACCAAACCAGGTCTAATCCAGGACTAAACCAGGACTGAACCAAGTGCAGGGTTTCCGCAAAGCGCAATAGGGCGTCACCTGTGTTTAACCTCGTGGAGCGCAGAGTTCTGCGTCGGTCCTTTCGCCCGCGGTCACCTGACGGTCTACGTGGGCGCGTCTCCAGCATTTCACCGCTGCTGATATCGAGGTGATTTTAGCGAATTTGCATGAAGAAAAACATAAAAAACCACCACTTCAATCCAGGTTAAAAATACATCGTGACATGTGTTACTGACATTTGTACCGAGTAAAAGATTACAAATTTTTCCCCTGTAATGCCGAACATTACTGCGTTACAGCAAAAAGCAACACATTACAGTTACTTCGATACTCCCAACACTGTTTGTAACCGAGGTTGAGCGAGGGATTAAGATTTTGTTTTGTTGTCGCTCCACATACAAAATGTTCGCTGCAAACTCGGGATGATTTCTTCGGGAGACAAATGTTTCCTTTTTGGTTCTTCCTGTGGATCAATCCGGCCCATCGCCTTCACCTTTCACTATTTTTCAATTCCGTCGGGAAGAGAAACAGTTTGAACAGAGGTTTGCAGTCACACACATCTGATTCACTTTTGCAGTTATGGAGTTCGCAAACTTCCGAAGCCCGTTTCTCGAGTCGTTTTCCGCTGTTCGGATCCAACAACCACACAATTAACGATGTCCGAATCCCAAAACTAAAATATGACAATATCAGAACCAGAAACAAAAGCGATATGGTTCAAAAGACTTGAAAAGATCGACTTTGACAATAGACACATCCCACTGGGAAAACAAACATGGCAGTTTGACGCTCACTTTTTCAGAGGATCATTCCCAGTATGCATTGTGCGACAACCGGAAGTCTGAAATTCGTGATGCATGCATTGGGGGCCTGTTTTAATCCGGCCCCAGCAGGTTTTTTGTCTTTTTTTTTATCTCACACATTTGCACTTGAGCCTGTGTTAAATCGGTGATGTGTGGGTCTGACGTTCACGCGCTTGGGTTCAAACGTGGGCCTTGGGAAACGGTCCGAGGCCCCTCCCCCGTGTGCGTCATGAACACAATCAGACTGTTGTGTTTTTATGTTTGTCGTTTGTGCTGGTTTCTATCTCCAGCTCTGAATAAAGCAGCGACGTGTGGTGGTGACGCGACTGTGTTTATAATTACACCTGTACTGAGCCCGGTGACAGCGAGGTCACATGTGAGGGTCAGACAGTCCGTGTGTCCGTCGTTCTTTCGTTTTTCTATATGAAACCAAAAATAAGAAAATGAGAAAACAACAGCCAAAATGAAAAAATGGATAATGATTCTTTTTCGTTTTACATGACTTCTGTGACTACGATGCCGGAATTTTGCGCCGCATATGGACTGATCCATTACTGATCCAGGTCCGGGACCAGACCGGGACCAGACTGGGACCAGACCGGGACCAGACCAGACCGGACCGGGAGACCGGAGATCAGACCCGGACTGAGACTGAGACCAGACCGGGACCAGAGCGGGACTAAGACCAGGACTGGACCGGGACCGGACCGGGACCAGACCGGGACCAGACCAAGAGTGAGACCAGACCGGGACCGAGACCAGACCAGGACCAGGCTGGGACCAGACCGAGACTGAGGTCAGAACTGAGACCGGGACGGACGAGACTGAGACCAGACTGAGACCAGACTGGGACCAGAGCGAGACTGAGACTGAGCCCAAACCCAGAACCAAGCTGGGACCAGACCGGGACTGAGACCAAGACCAGGCCAGGACCAGACCAGGACCAGACCAGGACTGAGACCAAGACCAGGCCAGGACCAGACCAGACCAGACCAGACCAGACCGACCAGGACCAGACCAGACCAGACCAGACCAGACCAGACCAGACCAGACCAGGACCAGACCAGGACCAGACCAGGACCAGACCGACCAGGGACTGAGACCGAGACCAGGGACCAGGGACCAGGACCAGACCAGGACCAGGACCAGAGACCAGACCAGGACCAGACTGAGACCAAGGACCAGACTGAGACCAGACTGACCAGGACCAGGCCGGGACCAGACCGGGATCAGCCCAGAGACTCAGAGCCCACGGCAGGACCAGAGCTCGAAGCTGAGGCTTGGAGTCAAAGCTCGGAGTCCGCTCTGGTCCCGCTCTGGTCCCGGTGTGGTCCTGGTGTGGTCCCGGTCCTGGATCAGTCCGTATGCGGTGCAAAAGTCCAGCATCACAGTCACGGAAGTCACGTAAACGGGAAACGGCCGTTATCTGTTTTTTCCATTTTTCATTTAAACACAAAATCGAAAAGTGAAAAAACGAATCACTATCCTTTTTTTTTTTTTCATTTTGGTTTTGGAGACAAATAATGAAGAAAACAGTTGTTTTTTTTATTTTCTTATTTTTGGTTTTATTTTGAGAAACGAATGAACGAATGACACACGGGTTTCAGACTCTGCCAAATCTGAGTTTCATCAAAGTTACATAATAATACAACAATAGAATATTACATTTTGAATTAAAAGCATGTAAGTTCGCACAGTTTTATTAATCATTTGTTATAGAGTTGTTTATTCAGTATTAGCTCGTTTCCATAGCGATGTTAGAGCTTCGTTCTAAAGTAAAGCAATAAACGTATCTGTTTCCAAAGAGACAAAGCACATGGCTGATGGTTCGTGCTCGTAAAAATATATCAATTATTAAAAAGAGTTATGATCCTAATATAGATCAAGTGGGTCTACGGTTATTAATCCAAACAGAGCTGAGACGGTGTTTATGGAAGAACAGAATGGCAACAAAAGCTTTTGATAAGTCCAGGAAAATAAGTCACTGATTAACTGTCGAATACAGAGGTGAGCGCACAAAAGCCTTTATACAAGTCGCCCCGCTGCCATTTTATACAAACCATTTTGATGCTTATGAGGTTTTCATGTGGTCGACTGGTGTCAGTTGGAAAACAGCCCTGGTTTTTCATAGTTTTAGATGTTTGGAGGCAACACTAACAATAACTGCCCATTGGAAATGCTCTGGCGCTCACACAGAACAGCAGCAGCTTTAGTGTCCAGGAGCTGTTTGCTCTCTGTCCCACACCGGGAAACAGCTTTTGTTTCACTGCTGGATGGACTGTGGGTTCATTTTTCAGAGGTAGTTGACAGAGTAAAAGTTTGGTGTCTGAATATTACACAGAAGTATAATTTGATTAAAGTATTTAAGGAAACTACTACTCCAAGGAAGATTAAATGTAAAAGTAACTGACTGCATCTAATCTGAGGTATAATTTGTTAATGTAATTTGATGGCCAAACATGAAATACTGCTCAAAATCTGGTGGAGGGTGAGTTGTGGGGCAATGAGCAGGCCCACACCAGTCCGCCGCCTCTCCGCCCACAACGCCAGAGAAATGGAAAGTCCAGATCTCCTCAAGAAGTTGGGATCAGAGCCCAAGTTGTGCATGGAGGTGAGGCCAACTACATCTGATCAGTAACGCTCAGCCTCCTGCACAAGCTCAGGCTCCTTCACACGCAATGAGGTGAAATTCCATGTCCCCAGAGCCAGTCTCCATGTCCGGAGATCCGGTTGCCGAGGCCCCGTCCTTCGACTGCCGCCCAGATCTACTTGCTCTGGCCCCTCACAGATCCTCCTTCATGGGAGGACGGCCCCACTGTGATGCTCGGTATTGAGCGCCCACCTCAGGTCTGGGGCCCTGGTGACCTCAATCCGGGCGACATAACTGACCTCATTGTTGTGCTCATCATAAAGGGCATTTGATCCGGTCTTAGACTGGAGAATCCCCCAGGACCTGTTTGTCTTGGATGACCCTATAAGGGGAATGAACACCCTGACAACACAGCTCCCGGGGTCATTTGGGCACTCAAACCCCTCCACCACGTTAAGATGGCGACCTTCAACTCACACCTCAGGGAGAACTTCTCCCAGGGGAGGGTGGAGACGTGGAGCTCGAGTGGGCGATGTTCTTGGTCTCTATTGTTGATGTGATCACAAGGTCTGTGGTGCCTGTCATGACGGAAATCCCCAACCCAGTGGTGGACGCTGAAAGTAAAGGATACCGTCAGGCTGAAGAAGGAGTCCTACAAGATGATGTTGGCTTGTGGGAGTCCTGAGGGGTACCAACAAGCCAAGCGTGCTGCAGCCTGTGAAGTTACAGAGGCAAAAGCTCAAGGCTGGGAGGAGTTTGGAGAAAACAATTCTGGCAAACCGGAGCTGAGCCTAAAGGCGATCTATGTTTCTACCGTCACCTGTGGTCATGAGCTTTGTGTAATGACTGAAAGGACAAGATTAGATATTGTGATCGTAAAGCTTTTGTCAGCTGTAGACTCTCAGTGGATGATTTTTACTCAAGTAGAGGACTGTTACACTGTACCATGTATTACTCCAGTAAGAGCACTGGTATGTCAGATACACCTCAGCTGCTCCGTATGTGTCCCTTCGCACTGACGCCCACAGTGCATCCACACACGTCTATTAAATCCTCAGCCAATCAGCAAGCTTGTACTTCCTTATTCTTATTTTTATAAAGGCCACGCATCAATAGTGGCCTCCGGCACTCCTCACTTTGATTAGATATGGATCATAAAAGACAAATTGAATTTTTCTCTCCTGGTGAGGTTTTCCACCTTTATTTGAAAACTGTACAAATCAATCCACTGATTATACGGTTCTGTGGTTCATTGAAAGACCGGCTAATGATGTGAGTAATGTGTCCAGAGGAAGAGGGGGGGGTTAGTCTGTGTATGTGCTGTGTTTATTCTTTACACAGTTCATAGTGATATAAGAGTGAGAACTAAAAATGTAAATTAGGTCAACTCCAGGTATGTTTTTGAAGAGATAACATGATTACATGCAATCACTCAATCAATTTTGTGTTATATAAAACCTTTACAACACGTGCATTCTGTGAGTCTGCATGGAGATCATTTAATGTGGAATGTCACAAACAAACCGAGACATCTCATGTTTTAGAACATAAAATATTGGCTTTGTAAAGAACCAGACGTTTTTCAGATTCATCTGCTGGTATCAGAGGGAATTACCATGGGCGAAACAATTAAACTAGCTGATAGTGAACATGCCCCAACGTGTGTATGTCATCATCATCATCATCATCATCTTTATTTTTCCGGACTCATGGTCCATTTTAAAAACAGACAAGGACAGTGACAATACAAACACAATAAACATTCATGTTTTTAAAAGACAACCACACCAGTGTCTCCACATACTGGACTGATATCTTATTGCACTGAATCTCAGATTTGTGAGTGAGGTCAGTCCTATGTTCTCTCATTTCTTTTTATTTATTTCAATTTTTTTTCTCAAAATGAAACTCTAAGTCAAGTAATTTAAAATATTATACCACATAATTTCAACGTAGGATCCTTTACACCATGACTTCTACATGACATCTGTACTCAACTGCTGCTGGAGAGTAGATTGGGTGTAATTGACGACCAAATTGGGAGAAATGGGGATAAATTCTGATGCAAATTGATGATAAAGGAAATGTTGGAACATATGGCCTAATTTTGGAAAGAAAAAAAAAAAAAAAGAGTGAACATAAGGCTGAAGGAACATAGGCACGCTCCCCTGTAATGAACGTGATTTGACTTTAGAAATACTGAAAACCGCACAGGATCTACCTGCAATACAATATCTGCCTACAATCATGGGACAATTATTTGCTGACAGCTCAGAGGAAGTGCACATGATTAATTAAACTTGTGTGAATGAAGAAAAATACAACTTCATGTATGTTTTTTGATGAGGGTACAGTGTTATACCTTGGTTAAAAGCTCAAAAAAGCCAATTTTGTGTAATCTGTGTCCTTTAAAGACTGGGTCACGACTCTCAGGTGGGTCGCAGGAGATTTTTTTGGGGTCGCCTTGTCACGATCTGCATGTAGGTCAGCGATATACAGTCCTGACACATGTTGAAATGTTAAGACGTATTTTGTATAATTTCTAATCTTTTTGTAATTATTTTATTGACTATTTTGTTCCAGTATTGTTGATTCAGTAGAATGTTGAAAAGAAACAGAAATGCGCTTCATTTAATGACCAAACAGGCGACTTGTGGATCCTTTTATTGTTGTTTTTCATTGGTTAAAACTTGAGTAATACTAATTGTTCAGAGAGACATGATCACTCAGTCAACCAATCAAATCCACCTTTATTTTGTGATTTACAAATAATGTCTATTGACTTGGGTTGCGAAGGTTTGTGACTTTTAAAATATGGGTCCCCAGGAAAAAAAAGTTTGGGAAACACTGATTTAAAGAGTCCGTATTACGCTATGTTGTAAAGTTGTTTCCTCATCAGACATCAGAAGGTGGAATGGAGGTGGAAAGAGTTCCTCAAACATGCGCGAATGAAACAAAAGGTAACAACAATTATTATTTTGACAATGGGGATGAAATAACATTAATTTAACAGTTTTGACGCCTTATTCTTCTTAAATGGAAGTCTCCTGCTCCACCCACAGTCCATGCATGGATTAGAGACATTCTATACTTTCTGAACATGGAAAAAGTAAGATGTAGTCTTGGGGGGTCATTGAAGACTTTTAAGAAAACATGGGTTCCATTTTTTTCAGTTTGTTGAGTCTGTTAATTTTCCCTCTGCTCCAGAATCTGGTACATGTTTATTGTGAGTAGGTGACCTGTTTTTTTGTTTTTTTTGCTTGTTTTTGTGGTTTTGTATTTTAGATTTTTATTTTATTTATTTATTTATTTTTGCTTGTTTTTGTGGTTTTGTATTTTTAGATTTTTATTTTATTTTTATTTTATTTTTTTGCTTGTTTTTGTGGTTTTGTATTTTGTATTTTAGATTTTTTTTTTTTTTATTTTTTTTGGGGGGGGGTTGCTTGTTTTGGGGTTTTGTATTTTTTATTTTTTTTTTTTTTTTTTTTTTTTTTTTTTTGCATGTGTGGGTGTCTATTTTACTCAGCTTTTCATCTTTATTTAAATATTTTATCCTGACAGTGCTGATATTTGGAAATTGTTATTAAATAAAGTTTGGGGGGAAAAAAAATAAATAAAAATTTTAACTGTTACGCTTCAAAAACTGTGATCGCAAAATCAATCATGTTTCCTCTTACAGTAATCACAGCACTAAAATATTACTCACTCTCCGGGGGAGCCGGGGCCGGAGCTGTGAAATGGGCCCTGGCTGCACAATCAATAGAGTCCATTCAAAGTCCTGCCCGGGGCTCCCACCTCCACAGACCACCAACGCGGCTGACACCCACAATAAACGGCCCCATCGTCTTCCTTTAAGCTCTGCGTCACACGGGACTGTACGTGTCAAATCACATTTCCTTTTCCTTTGTTCTATAGATTGGACAACGAAACAAACCCGACTGAATTCAAATAGCGTCCATTTTCTGACCTTTTGTACGTATAAATGTATGTAAGTATGTATGTAGGCCGATGTATTTATTTAGACTCCCAGTCATAAGTTTGAACAGAATAAAATATAGTGAACGAAAAGCAAACTCAAAGCATTAATAGATTTTTAGAAACAGCCTTTACCCTTTTGCTTTGATCACTGCTTTGCACTTTTGGCTTTTCTTGACCCGGAGGCACCGTCGTGAAGTCCAAAAATTTTAGAAGACTTCATTAAGAAGCTCATTGAGGGAACGCCAAGTGTTTGCAGTGCTGCCAAGAAAGCAAAGAGTGGATACTTAGAGGATTTCAATATGTACCGTATTTTTTGGACTACAAATCGTACTTTTTTCATGGTTTGGGTGTTTCCTGCGACTTATACTTCCGGTGCGACTTATATATTAAAATGTTGACAGTGAAGCGGTGAGAGGTTCTAGTCTTGTGTGTGAGTATCTGCTGCTCCTGTTCCTCCTGTACCACTGTCACTTGGCTCTACTGCGCATGTCTCCTGCAGAAAGAGCCTCTGTCCTGTCTGTATCATGTCAGTCGATCGCACCATTACTTCTGCACCACTGAACAATTTAAACAAACTTATAAAGACGACTGAGAAGAATGAACACAAATGCCCCCAAGAACAAAATCAGATTTTGTAGATCACAAACTGCAAGAAGTGAAATCTGCAGCTGAAAACCAGAATCGAGCAGCAGAAAGAAAGTTTTGGAGTGAGAGAGAAACTTGTGACACCGGGAGGATGCACCATGAAACTTTCCTGAAGTCACTGAATGGACAGACAAAGTCTGGACTTCAGTGACACAGAAACCATCCTGTCGGGATTCAGAAAGACCAGAATAATTCTAACTGGAACTGATGCTGAGGAAGCGGTGCTCCTTTTACTTCTGGAGATAGCGGTGTTGCCCAGAAGTGACACCGAGGATGAAGAATTGAATGGATTTAGTGATTTGGAGTGAGATGGAGAGTTTGTTAAACTTGTTCTGTTCTGTTGTTTATGTTATAGTTTATCTGAAGAACTGTTCATATGTGACGTTAACAGTCTGTTTTTCTCTCTTCTATTGTTTTTACTACAACTTGACTTTCAAGATGAAATGCATGAAATGTCGGTTCCTGGTATCAGATTTTATAAAATAAATTTCCCCCCAAAAAGTGTGATTTATAGTGTGAAAAATACATTAAGTGTAAATCTATAGATAGAACAAAAAATACATGGAATGGCGTGTCCTAACTTTTGACTAACTTACAAACACTAACTTTTGATATTGTATTTATTTAGAACAGGAGAGTAGTTTAGTTGTAATCCTTTGTGTAATCCTTTGTGTTGTAATCCTTTTTTTTTTTTTTTTTTTTTATATATTACCATAAGTTGTATTACATGTAGCACTGTGCTGATACTGATATCAGATATCGGTGCTGATACTGAAAAACTAGCTGGATCAAACATTGGCTTCCAAATATCGGTTCAGCTGACACAAAGCTGTTCTGTCAATCCTTAAATACTTAAATAACAGATTTTCAGTCTTTGCTCTGGTATCAGTAGATATCAGGTGTCATCAGAAACTTAAAGTTCAAGTATCAAAATCAGTTTGAGAAGCTGGATTAGTGCATCTCCCATAACACAGCTCTGTGTGATGAGTGAATGTGCCTGAGGATAAAAATACACACGCTTAATGATGTTAAAAAGATAAACTACAATAACCACATCACCTGAAGAGTCACCCTGCCCTCTAGTGGACACTTTGCATACATACAATCCAGTGTAAAGACTGTTTTCATAAATACAACATTTTGGATTAAACTGTGTTCCATGGGAGACATCCACTGTAGTGCAAACAAAGTATAACCAACAAATTATAAAGATGAATGTGAATCTATACAGGCAAGTCCTTCTATTAAGAAACTGCACACTCCCTTGACTTAAATGCAGTTTTGATTGCACATAGGCCTGCATTGTCGCCTGTTTGCAATTTAGTTTTCTTCTTTACCTGTGCTCTCTGAGTTCAACAGACACATGGCTAAAGGCATAAAATAATGTTGAATCTCTTCAGTTTACAGTTTGGGGCCCTGTTGTGTTCTGGTGTTCTGTGCATGTCCCAGGAGGCATCAGAACAGATTCCCGAGCCACCTCAGCTGCTCCTCTGGACGTGGAGGAGCACTGGCCCTACTCCGAGCTCCTCACCCTATCTCTAAGGAAGCGCCCAGCCACCCTGTGGAGGAAACTCTTTATCCATATCTCATGTATCCATGATCTCGTCCTTTTGGTCATTACCCAGAGCTCATGACCAGAGGTGAGGGGAGGAACATAGACTGACGCAAATTTGTCTTTCGGCTCAGCTCCCTCTTCACCACAACGGTCCGATACAGCGACCGCATCACTGCCGACACTGCACCAATCCACCTGTCAATCTCACGCTCTATTCTCCCCTCACAAAACCTTGAGATACTTGACCTCCTCCACTTGAGACAGGAACTCTCCACCCGCCCGGAGAAGACAAGACACCTTTTTCTGTTCAAGAACCAGGACCTTGGATTCGAAGGAGCTGATTCTTATCCCATCACAATTTGATTAAAACACAGAAAAAAAAAAACCTTCACAATGAGTTTTTATTTCAAACTTTTATTCAAAAATTAAAAAGGAACACAACAACATAGAGCTTTGTATTGTCCTACAGTATCTGCTCCACCACTGGTCCAGGAGCTTCGGTGCTGAAAGCGCTACCAGGTGCCAGACGCAGTGGCAGCACAGGCACGTGTGTGGTTCAAATCATAATAAATAAAATAAAGACATTCTATGTATGTACACGCATTCTGTGAAAGAAAATACATGAACACGAGTTTCACTGCACAGACGTATATTTGTTTATGGTGTGTGGCCTCGGCTAGAAACAAAGAGAGTAGAGATTGGCAATTCAAGATCTGAAATGATTCAAATGATTCTAGTGAAGGTGTGTGGAGTTTAAAAACACAGAGGAGCACTTCCTGTATCACCACATGACATCACAAGGTGGAAAAGAGTGTTTTTCGTTTGAGAGAAAAACTAAATATAAAGCCTAAATACGCAGGGTTTATGCAGGGTTTGTGTGTTTGTGTGAATGAATCAAAACATCAGAAAATATCAGAATATGAGCTCTAAAACTCTAAAACGATCTGGCGGTGGAGTATGAAAACATCCACAGGCTTCAGAAAAGTGTTTGTGTGTGTGTAGTTCTCCAGTGTACGAGTGACCCCCCCCAAGTGTTTGCTGATTTTAAGGTTCTAACATTCGCATTACTCAGGCTGTTTTGGGGTTTCTGTATCTGAAAAAGGAAGGTAGTTTGTAACAACCAGAAGAGATAAACACGGTAAAGTAAACAGCAGTGATCTTTTGAAAATTAACTTAAGTTAGACAAATTATAATACATAAATAGGCAATTTATAAAAGAAAAAAAGAATATCAATATATCTTCATCTATATGAAGAAAACTGGGCAATTTTCTCACTTTTCCCAGATTTTACAGCATCTTGATAAGGAAACATTAAATGGACCATATTGAGCTATTTTCTGATCTGTTATAATGTCGTTTCCTCGTGACAAACAGACCTGGAGTTGTGTTTTGTTTCATTCACACTTGTTCTTCACTCGAACGGAAAACACTCAGTTCTACCTTTTGATGTCATGTGGTAATACAGAAAGTGCTCCACTGTGTTTTTAAACTCCACACACCTTCACGAGAATCATTTGGATGATTACAGGCCTGGAAAACTACAGCTACATGGCATCACAAGGTGGAACAGAACAGAGCATTTTGAGTTTTGCAGATGTAGACAAACTAATAAACCAGGATTACTCAAGTGTGAATGAAACAAAACACAACTCCAGGTCTGTTTTGGAGGAGGTAACATGGGTAAAAGCTCACAAGAGTCCATTTTGTGTAATACAGTCGTCCCTCACTATAACGCGGTTCACTTTTCGTGGCCTCGCTGTTTCGTGGATTTTTTTGGTGCAATTTTGCATTTTCGTTTGTGTATGATTTGTTTTGTGTGAACGCGCATTGTGTCCCTCTGATTGGCTGAGGGACTGCAGACCAGCTTGATCAGCTTGATAATTTTACGTAAATGTTCGATCTGTATCAGTGTGATTCTGAAGTGCTGTATGCTTGAAAGATTTTCCCAGACAAAACCCACAATTTCGACGAAACATTTCGCACTGACAAAGGCTCCTACATTCACAACCAAAAGGCAAAGGAAGATGCTAAAGATCGCACAAAAAGTTGGACTTCTGGACACGCTGAAGGAAGGTAGAAGTTACGCGGCTGTAGCAGATTCCTGCAGAGGGTCGAGTATCAGGACTACACCAGAACTACACCAGAACTACCCCAGAACTACACCAGAACTACCCCAGAACTACCCCAGAACTACACCAGAACTACCCAGAAACTACCCCAGAACTACACCAGAACTACCCCAGAACTACCCCAGAACTACACCAGAACTACACCAGAACTACACCAGAACTACCCTAGAACTACACCAGAACTACACCAGAACTACCCCAGAACTACCCAGAACTACACCAGAACTACACCAGAACTACCAGAACTACCCAGAACTACACCAGAACTACACCAGAACTACCCAGAACTACACCAGAACTACCCCAGAACTACACCAGAACTACACCAGAACTACACCAGAACTACCCCAGAACTACCCCAGAACTACACCAGAACTACCCTAGAACTACACCAGAACTACACCAGAACTACCCCAGAACTATCCCAGAACTACACCAGAACTACCCCAGAACTACCCAGAACTATCCCAGAACTACACCAGAACTACACCAGAACTACCCCAGAACTACACCAGAACTACACCAGAACTACACCAGAACTACACCAGAACTACCCAGAACTACACCAGACCTACACCAGGACTAATCCAGGTCTAATCTTGGACTTAAGAGCGAGAACCCCGAGCCCGTGAGAAGGTTGTCCACAAAGCGCAATCAGGCGACGTCTGCTCATACCTCCACGGGTCACGGAGCTCTACGCCGGTCCTTTCGCCTATGGTCACCCGACGGTCTACACGGGTGCACCTCCAAGCCCGTCCCAACAGTGAGTCCTGGTTTAGTCCTAGTTCAGTCCTGGTTTAGTCCTCCTGGTTCAGTCCTGGAACCAGTCTTTGGTTAGTCCTGGGTTAGTCCTAATTTAGTTTTAAGCGGGTGCGGATCTCCAAAAATGGACCCGTGCAGGACTCTGTGCTGTAGGCTCCATTACAGAATAAATTAATCTTTGGTTCGTTACATAAAGAAGGAGGAAAATAACAAAAGGACGACAGCAGCAATAAGTTTTAAGAAGGATGTGTGTTAAGAAGGAAGTGTCCTGTCTGAGAAAAGTGTATAAAGTGTGTGGTTAGGGATATTACAGCCTTAAAACAGATATAATAATTGTAAAAATAAAGCTGACTACTTCGCGGATTTCACCTATTGCGAGTTGTTTTTAGAACTTAACCCACGTGATAAACGAGGGACCACTGTTTAGGAAATTTAAAAGAGCCAGAAGAGTTCAGAGGAGTACATTTTGCATAGTGCGTGACATGGACAGGGTTAGTCGTTTTTTTAGTGGCGTCGCAGGAGTTTGGAGATGAACCCGGGCGCCGTTTTTCTGTGGCTGGACTCTGGACTCTGCTCTTGGGTCAGACCCAGCTCCGCCTCGCACTGCTCCAGCTCCGACTGGTCCAGCAGCTCGAAGTCCTCCACGTCACTGTCCGAATCCTCCAGCGCCATCTCCTTCCCCGCTCTGGCGCTCTCCTGGACGGCGGCGGCGGCGGCGGGGAGGAGGAGGACGGGGGCCAGGGCGGACTCCAGCCTCTCCTGGATCAGAGCGGAGACCAGGTGCCCTCCCAGTTCCGAGAGGGTGATGGCGTCGGAGGGCTGGGCTGTGATTGGCTGACCGGGCTGAGGGGCGGGGATGGCGGGGTACAGGTCCTCCTCGTCGCTGGTGCCGTTCGTCATGTGGCCGTTGTCGAGTGAAGGGAATTCTTCTCTGTCCAGTTCTGGGAAGAAAATGAAACGTGTACAATGAGAATCCAGCTGAAATTATACTTTTTATACAATTTTGGTTACATATATTCTATGACACTGCAAAAAACTAAATCTAGTCAAGTTAAGATGACTTGAATTAAGAAAGTTTTAACATGACTTGAGTAAATTTCACTTGACAAATAAAATGATCTGCCAGTGGACTAAGACTTTTTGTACTTAAAATATGAAAATACATCTTGCTGCACTGAAAAAATAAGAAAAACAACAACTTTTTGCACTTAAAATAAGAAACAAAAATCAAATGTTGCTTGAATTAAGAAAAACACACTTGTTCCATTGGTAGATCATTTTTACAAGTTGAATCGAGTTAAATAAAGTCAAATGTTCTTATTTTAAGTCATTTTAATTTGCAGTATTGATGCACACATAGTTTATTGTTTCACATTTTGCTTATTTTAGTCTGCAATATTGATCTAAAATGATGTATATTAGAAACAGGACCAGTGATGTGATATGATTTGCTGTTGAACTGTACACGTATTGTGTTATTCTGGAAAATTAAGTGGTTAAGACTCAGTGGTTAGACCAGTGATTGATTCTTGCTGAGACCATTTTGTTGTGTCCTTAGGCAAGACACTTTACCCACATAGCCTAGTGAAAAGTTTTTGCTATATAGAATGTATTATTACCATTTATATTTTTGCTCTTTGTTATTATATATTATATTATATTGTGATGTGTGAGCTCCTGTGTCCAAATAATTTCCCTTGTGAATCAATAATTTCTCTTGTCTAAGTCTAAAAAGTGGTGTGTGTGTGTGAGAGAGGTCAGAATAGGCGAGTTTCATTGTTGACAAAAGCGTGCGTTGCATGCTGGGAATTATTTTGGTCGGCGGCAAGAAACACTAATTCAACATGACGGATGGAGCGAGAAAACACGTAAAGATTATTGATCCCGGTTATTTATCCACTCTAACGGCAGAGGACCCAAGACCATTTGACCAGAAATTGGTCATAAGCATCGATGGAGCCAAATCACCCTTTTCAACCCCGACAAAAGTTGGACCAAACCAAATTTCTGGTCAGAATCGCCAACTACCTGGACAAATATTCACTTGGGCGATATCCACAATGACTTGGTGGAAACTCCTGGGCCATTCACAGCAGAAAAGATGAAAACCTCCAAGAGTCTCGATGTGTTGTTGAACTTGTTGGAGTCCACGGTTTGTTAGGATCTTCTGCGTTTGCTCTGTGGATGTTTGAAAGCCGTTTAATTCACCATTATTCCGATAATGCAGCAGGAATTTACCATTATCGGGGATAAATACGCGAGGTTACGCACTGTGTTTGACGCTATCATGTTTCTTGCCTCCGACCAAAATGTTTCCCAGCAGCAACGCGGGCTTTTAATAACAATGACGTCAGCTGAAACTCGCCTATAGCAGCCTTGATTGCATCAGTCTGTCCCAGGGCAGCTGTGGCTTACTGAGTACTGAGTGAATGAAAAACTAGTACAAGGTGATATTATGACTGTTCTTGTGGTCGTACTGGCTCGTCAAAGCCTGATCAGGTCAGATCTCAGAAGCTGGGCAAAGGCTGGGCCTGGTTAGTACCTGAATGAGAGACACTGGGAAAATCAGGAGCCACAGGGGGGCGCCAGTCACAAAAAAACTGTCATTGTGTCATTAGGTAAGACACTTCACCGACATTGCCTAGTATGAAAGTGGAGTGTGTGTGTGAGTGTTGGTGGTGGTCAGAGGGACTGATGGCGCCATTTGGCCTGGCAGCTGTAGCTACAATAGTAGTTTACCACCACCGGGTCTGGAGTGAATAAATAATGCTCTGTAAAGCGTCTTTGTGACAAATGCCTGTAAAAAGCATCAAACCCAGGGGAGTGTGTCGAGTGTGTGGGACCTTCTGATTGGTCGGTGAAGGGGGTGTTTCCTTCTGACTGGGGGGTCTGTCCCTCTGACAGCGTGAAGAGGCCGTCGGTCCAGCTCAGTTCTGAAGGCTCGGTGTCCGACACGCACAGCTCCTTACACTGAGCCGAGTCCAGCTGCAGGACACAAGAGCAGGTCAGCGACAAGGCCGACTGGAGTCCTACTGTAGTCCTGTCCAAGTCCTACTGTAGTCCTACTGTAGTCCTGTTTAAGTCCTACTGTAGTCCTGTCCAAGTCCTGTAGTCCTGTAGTCCTGTTAAGTCCTACTGTAGTCCTGTCTACTGTAGTCCTGTAGTCCTGTTAAGTCCTACTGTAGTCCTGTTTAAGTCCTACTGTAGTCCTGTTTAAGTCCTACTGTAGTCCTACTGTAGTCCTGTTCTAGTCCTACTGTAGTCCGACTGTAGTCCTGTTCTAGTCCTACTGTAGTCCTACTGTAGTCCTGTTCTAGTCCTACTGTAGTCCTGTTCTAGTCCTACTGTAGTCCTGTTCTAGTCCTATTGTAGTCCTCTTCTAGTCCTACTGTAGTCCTACTGTAGTCCTGTTCTAATCCTATTGTAGTCTTACTGTAGTCCTCTTCTAGTCCTACTGTAGTCCAACTGTAGTCCTGTTCTAGTCCTATTGTAGTCCTCTTCTAGTCCTACTGTAGTCCTACTGTAGTCCTGTTCTAATCCTATTGTAGTCTTACTGTAGTCCTGTTCTAGTCCTACTGTAGTCCTCTTCTAGTCCTATTGTAGTCCCACTGTAGTCCTGTTCTAGTCCTACTGTAATCCTATTGTATTCCTGTTTTAGTCCTACTCTAGTCCTACTGTAGTCCTGTTGAAGTCCTACTGTAGTCTTGTTCAAGTCCTATTATAGTCCTCTTCTAGACCTACTGTAGTCCTATTGTAGTCCTATTGTATTCCTGTTTTAGTCCTACTGTAGTCCTCTTCTAGTCCTATTGTAGTCCTGTTCTAGTCGTACTATAGTCCTGCTGTAGTCCTATTGTAGTCCTTGCCCTAGTTCTACTGTAGTCCTGTTCTAGTCCTACTGTAGTCCTGTTCTAGTTCTACTGTAGTCCTGTTCTAGTCCTACTGTAGTCCTGTTCTAGTCCTACTGTAGTCCGACTGTAGTCCTGTTCTAGTCGTACTATAGTCCTGTTCTAGTTCTACTGTAGTCCTGTTCTAGTCCTACTGTAGTCCTGTTCTAGTCCTACTGTAGTCCTGTTGAAGTCCTACTGTAGTCCAACTGTAGCCCTGTTGTAGTCTTGTTCAAGTCCTATTGTAGTCCTGTTCTAGACCTACTGTGGTCCTGTTGTAGTCCTATTGTATTCCTGTTTTAGTCCAACTGTAGTCCTGTTCTAGTCCTACTGTAGTCTTGTTCAAGTCCTACTGTAGTCCAGTTCTAGACCTACTGTAGTCCTGTTGTAGTCCTACTGTAGTATTACTGTAGTCCTGTTCTAGTCCTACTGTAGTCCTATTGTAGTCCTGTTCTAGTCCTGCCCTAGTCCTACTGTAGTCCTGATCTAGTCCTATTGTAGTCCTGTTCTAGTTTCTAGCTGCTTGTGTTCAACCAAGAAGTAAATTGGAAAATTCACCAAAAAAACAAACAAACAAACAAACAAAAACTATGCAAGATTTGTTTGTGCTGGTTCTAAAAGTTGATCCTGCCTAAAGTTTCATGCAGTCCTGCTTCAGTCTAGAATCAATTTTGTGCTATATTAAACATTAAACTTCATGTCAGAGGTGGGACAGACCTTGGGCGTCATGGAGGACAGGTCTGAGTCCGTGTGTCCGGTCTCGGTGTGGGGCTGCTGAGGCTCGGACAGACGCAGCACTGAGGAAAAACAAACACACAAAACCTCAATATGAACGAGTATAATCCAAGAATCACACGCATTTCTGAACATGTTTGTAGAGTCAGAAGTACAGGGTGAGCAGTTTGGTTTCAATTCATGCACATCTGAGTAAACCTTTATCCATGGGTTTCACGATTACAAACATTGGGAGATGTGCACGCAGCTGGGTATTGTATTGTAGCTCTGTACAGTGTCTGATAAAAACCGGTTTTCTATTCGGCAGTTGTAGACGTTTGCGTGGTTTGTGTACTCTTGCTGACACTTTTACAATAACACATCATGTCGTCTTTAGATCTTATTTGTTTAATCTGCTCTCACAATAACATTATAATCTGTAGCGCCTTGTTTTACCGTCACCGTTGTTTATTCACCCGAAATGCTTTGTCATGTCTGAATGTCATGATGTCAAAATTATCCACTGATATCAAATTACGTTTTTACTAGAAATCCATTTATTGTCCTCCATTTGAGGCTTATCTGCTCTGAAAATAGTTCAGTGGAGATTGCCAATTCCAGATCTGAAACCATCCAAATGATTCTAGTGAAGGTGTTTAAAATCACACTGGAGCACTTCCTGTATCACCACATGACATCACAAGGTGGACCAGAGTATTTTCAGTTTGAGAGAAGAACTCAGCTCAAATCTGCAGAGTTTGTGTGTTAAATAAACATGTGTGAACAGTATGTGTGTCTGGATTTGTTGAATTATCGCTGCAAAAAACAAAATCTGGCCAAGTTCAGATGAAAGTTTGATCATGATTTGAGTAAATTTCACTTGACAAGTAAAATGATCTGCCAATGAAACAAGACTTTTTGTTGTTAAAATATGAAAATTACAGACAAGTAACCAGGAGCAGGTGAGTTTTGAACCCCGGCCTCCCAAGTCCTAACGCCAGGAGCTGAGCAGGATCAAGTTTGGTATTTGCAGGAATATACTGGGAAAATACTAAGGCATTGAGCTGTGTCTTTTTTTTTTTTTTCTTTTTTTTTATCAGCCATATCAACAGTGACAAAAAAAAAACACAAGAGAAAAAAAAAGTAGAATTTTTTTTTTTTTTTTTAGATTATTATTATTATTTTTTTTTTTTGTAGAAAATAATTGTTTAGTTTTTTTTTAATTGGTTAAAAAAACTAAACAAAACACTTAGAAAATAGAGCCCAAATGACATGCCTCTTTTTTTTTTTTTTTTTTTTTTCTCTTGCCTCTCATCTTGCTGCACTTAAAATGTAAAAAACAACAACTTTTTGCACTTAAAATAAGAAAACTAAATTGAATGTTGCTTGAATTAAGAAAAACACTCTTATTCCACCTCCATTTGAGGCTTACCTGCTCTGAAAATGTATGTTTTCACTTACCCCCTATCTCCGCCCACTGCTCTGTGTTAATTAATAAGATTATTCCAAAAAAAGTACAGACTTCGGGTTGTACATGTGAGGTTAGAAAATGTCACATTTTTAAACAAACAATCCTCTGCTCGCTACGGTGCAGTGTCACTATGAAAAGGCGGGGCTTCTCAGTTCTGCATTTGAACAGGAAGTCAGTGGACGTGTTTAAAGGTGTTTTAGTATCAGTATCGGCTCTATTTAAGCTTACATCACAAACCAGAAAGACACTGGGAAACCACAACTACAACCAGACTACAACTTCGGGTGTAGTTACTGACAATGGGCTCACTTAACATGGAATCTATGAAGAACCGACTGTGACCAAACCCACTGAAGTAAACGTGATCAGCGGTAAAATGAAGACTGCAGATGTATGTGCTGTTTGGAATCAGCTTGGATTTGGCGTCTCGTCTCTTCTAATCGCGTGAACCCAGGGCGCTCGGAGTTGTGTGTCAGTGGGGAAATGATGAAAACTGAGGTACGGGTGTAATTGCTGATTCACCGAACATAACGGAACACTACAATGATATGGAGATGAGGAAAACTGGGCCACATATTTCCAAACCTCTATAACGTGAATAAAGCCTATTGGAGTTTGGAGGTTTATATTTACCGAGTAATACTAAATACCTGAAAAAGTCCTAATCCTAGTATAAATAGTATAAGATATATAGATATGTATTTACCACAGTATCTGCAACAGTATTCATGATATACTGACCATGAGCATCTCTGATTCTGTGGAGGACGTTCCAGAGACCTTCATCCATCTTGTGCAGGACGGGCTTCAGCCACAGACCCACCTCCAGAGAAGAGAGCAGAGGCCAGAAGAAGATCCCCAGCACTGTGCACACGACAAAACATGACAACACATGAGAAAACACGAAAACACGTTACAATACATACATGAATAATATGTGTATAATATGTAAAATGGACTCCTGTGAGCTTTATGCCATGTTATATGTTGTTACCTCCTCAAAAACAGACCTGGAGTTGTGTTTTGTTTCATTCACATGTTTGAGTAACTCTTTATTAATAGTCTGTGTACATCTCCAAAGCCCAAAACTCTCTGTTCCAACTTCTGATGTCATGTAGTGGTAGTTTTCAAGTTGACATCTCTTTTTAGCAGAGATGGAAATTTCCAGGGCTGAAATTATCCAAATGATTTCTACATGTACGGAGTTTAAAATGTGCATAGTTTAAAAACACAGTAGCGCAGTTTCTGTATTATCACATGACATCACAAAGTGGAACAGAGAGTTTTCTGCCTAAATAATATGCAGGATTTGTGTGTTAAACATGTGAATGAGACAAAACACAACAAAAACACAAGAAAACTTTTAAAACAGACATGTCAAACTCAGGCCCGGGGACCAAATTTGGCCCGCATTATAATTATATTTGGCCCAAATCTGTATTAGAGCTGCCCGCCGAATACAGATAGACTATAGAGACATTATTTATTTAAAATGCTGTTATTGTTTTATATTTTGCTTGTTCTGGATTCAATGTTTAAGCAAAACTATTCTTAAACATTTATTTTAATAAGAACATTTTAAACATTACATATCTCGAAAGGATAGAAAACATGCAGGTCTTGTTGAAATACATTTTTCAATAAATATTTAGTTTGGCCCATGATTTAGTCCCAGTTTTTAATTTTGGCCCCTAAGTTTGACATAACATAATAATAATAATAAAAAACACAACATTTTCAAACACAGAAGAACACAGAAAATGTTTGAACACATTTGAGGGAACAGAACACATTAGAACACTTAAGTACGCATTGCAAATCATAAGAAATTATAACTTTATCTTATCCGTGGAGGTCTTAAAATTTGCCTCAGTTAACCCGATAGAAAATATTAATGAGCCACAGAACACATGGAGACACTTAAAACAGACAGGAACACATTACACTTCGTCACACTTCAGAACACAGCAGACTCCACACAGAGCTCCGCAGGTGCCGTGGGACTCACCTAAAGCGTAGGAGAGCACCACGCCGGGAATGTAACGCCCCAACACGGCCATGAACGTGCACAGGCTGCACATCAGGAGACAGAACTACAACACAGAAACAGAACACGGTCAGGACAGGACACATCACACACTTTTTAGACAAAACCGAAAAAACAAAATGAAGACAGAAACGAAGAAAATTGTTTTTTTTTGTTTTCTTTTTTTTTGGTCTTATTTTGAAAAATTAATGAATGAATGATTCACTGATTCTGCAAGACACAGGCGATACAGAGGAGGGACTCTTTTGTCCTTAGGGCTGTTATTCACCTCAAACTGCCCTGACTCTGAATCTGATGACTTGACCTGCTGCTGCACTGAGAATTTTGTTTGAGCTTTTCTGTTGTTATTGTATTTTACAGCTCATTAACAAAAGTGATGTTGATTTTATTTATTCGGTAGACTAAACATATTACTGTATTTTTCAAACTATAAGTAGCATTTAAAATCCTTTATTTTACTTAAACATTTACTGTGCGCCTTATGTATTCATTCTGGTTGTGCTTTCTGACCTCAAACCGACTTTATGTGGTACACAAAAATCTGTCAAAATGTTTTAGTACGACTTTGGTAAACTACGAAGCCGCACCGCTTGATGGATTGTTGGAGCGTTATGGGTACTGTAGTCAGGAGTCTCGCAGAGTAAAGGGTGAAGTACGTATAAGCAAACTCCCACCGTCGCCTTGTCACAGAGAGAACACTCATATTCCACTGAGTCATGTCCTTTAATCTGACAGAAGCTGAACCGCATCAGCGCACAAGGAGCGAGCAGTTTTTTGAGCACTTATAGTTTATGCAAATGAGCCATGTGGTTTTAAGTTTAGTTTCAGTAAAACGTAAACAAATGTGAACAAAGTTGCATTAAACACATTATTACTCAGTGTATATTTGAGTCGTCCTTGTAGGAAATAAAAAAACAAACTTAAATAATCCACCCACATTCACATTCTTAATACACATCAGAGTCCTGCACGGGTCCATTTTTAGAGTCCCACACCTGCCCTCAACTGCACAGTACAGCACCACACCTGCCCCTTAACCCGTGATTATATCAAAGCTAAACCCGCACCCGCCCAGACCTGCTAACATTCCACCCGTTACCCACCCGTGCCCCTCAATAAATCACTCACAAATTAAAAGCATTCTAACTGACGGCTTCTTCAGTATGAATATGAATTCACGCGACTCGATTGTCATCACTTCACAGGCATTATTTACTGAGCAGAAGAAACACTGATCAAGATGCCACACATGCCACGGACTGAACCAGGACTAAACCGGGACTAAACCAGAACTGAACCAGAACTGAACCAGGACTCAGGACAGGCTTGGAGGTGCGCCTGTGTACACCGTCAGGTGACAACAGGTGAAAAGACCGGCTCAGAGCTCTGCGTCCAACGGTGGTAAGCGCAGCTGTCGCCTGATCGCGCTTTGCG
This sequence comes from Boleophthalmus pectinirostris, assembly GCF_026225935.1. Classification (NCBI taxonomy): domain Eukaryota; kingdom Metazoa; phylum Chordata; class Actinopteri; order Gobiiformes; family Gobiidae; genus Boleophthalmus; species Boleophthalmus pectinirostris. Next base: position 34,139,953 of record NW_026571095.1, on the reverse strand, counting down.
GACACCCTTCTCCACGGTCACAGGGTTCTCTCTCTCTCTCTTAAGATTAGTCCTAGTTTAGACCTGGTTTAGTCCTAGTGTAGTCCTGGTTTAGTCTTGACCCGCCCGTGTGTAATTACTACCCGCCCGTACAATTCCATAACGTTAAAACCCGCCTGTTTCAGCGACTATTTGCCCGTACCCAGTGGGTACCTATGGGTACCCAATCCGGTGCAGGACTCTGATACACATTCAGCAAGACAGGGAGACAACGCTGGGCAAGTTATGCCACAATCTGCCAATGGATTGTGAACACCTGGGCTAAGGGATCAGTCTCAAGTGTCGTCTGTTTGTTTCACTTAATGCACCTTATAATCCGGTATAGTACAAAAAATAAGGTAATAAAGATTTTAACTGTGGTCCTGAATAATCCTGAAGTAGTAGAAGTAGTTGAGTCCTGAAGTAGAAGATGAAGGGCACATCTTGGCCCTGGTTGGCGTATGTCCAGACCCGGTCCTGGGCCTTGGAGTCTTACCTTGCCTGGGCTCTGCTGTCTGAAGGCACATGTCTCTTTGAGCAGCAGCTGGAGCGAAGAGTCCGGCTCCGGCATCACCCCCCACCTAAACACGAGACACAAACACCGGGCAGGGCGGGCGAGGGCGGGCGAGGGCGGGTGAAGGAGGGTGAAGGAGGGTGAAGGAGGGTGAAGGAGGGTGAAGGAGGGTGAGAGGATTGGGACAGACACACGGGGAGAGACAGACACATGAGTGAGCAACAGTGCCTCGAATGTGGGACAGTAACTTTATATATACATATGTAGAACCATAACAACATGGTTCACAGCTCTTTAAAGTCTCCTTTCCCTCGCGCTTGTGGAGTCATTTTAAACCAGTTGAGCTCATGTGTAACCTCCACTTTAAAGGTCCTGCATTACGCAAAACCGACTCTTGTTTCGTCATGAAAAACAGATCTGGAGTGTTTCGTTTCATTCACACGTGTCTGAGTAACACTACAGTCTACATCTCCAAAGCTCAAAATGCTCTGTTCCACCTTGTGACATCATGAACACTGCAAAAAACAATATCAAGGTAAGTTAAAACGGCTCAAATTAAGAACATTTGACTTTATTTGAGCAGACACAACTTGACAAGTACAATTATCTACCAATGAAATAAGTGTTTTTTTCTTAATTCAAGCAATATTTGATTTTATTTTAAGTGCAAAAAGTTGTTGTTTTTCTCATCTTAAGTGTAGCAAGATGTATTTTCATATTTTAAGTACAAAAATTCTTGTTCCGCTGGCAGATCATTTTACTTGTCAAGTGGAATTTACTCAAATCGTGATAAAACTTTCTTACTTCAAGTCATCTTAACTTAACAAGATTTTAGTTTTTGCTGTGAAGTTGTAGTTTTCTAGCCTGATTCATCAGCCGGTTTCACTTTATGGAAACCGTCTGACCTCACAGCATCAGGATTTGTTCACTCGACGGTAGGCGGGTACTTCTTTTATTTAACCAATCGCTGCTATTTGGTCGTGACGTATGTAATGCTCCAAATCCTGTATGAAGAAGGACAATAACGTCTTTCCGCTTGATAAAATTCACCAAACATTCTCTTTGTTCCGGCTTTAAATCCTCGATCTCGGGAATCGTCGCCAACACAGAATGTCTGTCTTCGTCTACATCCATCTCAACGCTTTGTTTACTGTTGTGCTGTTCCACAAAAGAGACCCAGACAGACGCGAACGAGTTTGACGTCATGGATAATCAGCTCTTCTCTGATTGGCCAGTGCACGGTCTACAACTTTCGGGGTTCTTGCAACCCGTCTAGTGCAGGGGTGTCAAACATACAGCCCTGCAAGACCTTTAATCTGGCCCTCGGCTGATTTTCTACTAAAATATTTCATTATATTTTCTATTAAAATCTTGTTAATTTTCTGTGGTGTTTATCACAGCAGCGTCTCCAGCGTCTCTGTACGTGGCCCCTCCCACCAGAGCAGCACAAATGAAGACTTGTCTCTTTCCAAACGCTCTTAAAGGACGATCGTTTTGACTGTTGACCGTGACACCCTCATCAACAAAATGTCCAAAATGAGAAAAGTGGAGCCGAGTGCAGGATTTTCCAAGAAAAATTATCTTATTCCTATTTGTATACAAGTTCATGTTAAAACTTTGTGCTGAATTTGCATTTTTCTTAAAGTTTCAGGTTGTTCATAATATTATAATATTTTGTAAAAGAAAGAGTTCATCAATTAAAAAACATTTCTCTAATAGATTTGTGTTTCTCTGCACAAATATTTGAACTTATTGTTATTTTGGGGGGAAATACACCGTGAGTTTTCTGATCCGGCCCCTTTGGGATCAAAGTAGGTTGGATACGGCCCCTGGACCAAAATGAGTTTGACACCCCTGGTCTACTGTATTTTGATTCTTGACCTAGTCACTGAAGAGAAATGAAATTGAGCGGAGGCACAAGGCGGCGCCAGACTGACTAATAGTTTTCAAGTTAATAACTCCTTTATCATTAGTTCAGTGGAGATTGCCAATTCCAGATCTGAAACCATCCAAATGATTCTAGTGAAGGTGTGTGTTGTTTAAAATCACACTGGAGCACTTCCTGTATCACCACATGACATCACAAGGTAGATCAAAGTGTTTTCAGTTTGAGAGAAGAACTCAGCTCAAATTTGCAGGGTTTTTGTGTTAAATAAACATGTGTGAACAGTATGTGTGTCTGGATTTATTGAATTATCACTGGAAAAAACAAAATCTAGCCAAGTTCAGATGAAAGTTTGATCATGATTTGAGTAAATTTCACTTGACAAGTCAAATGATCTGCCAATGAAACAAGACTTTTTGTTGTTAAAAAAGCTGAAAAAAAAAATTGTAGAAATTAGATTTTTTTTTTTTTTTTTTTTTTAATTGATGAATGCCCCTTTTTTTCTCTCTTGCCTCTCAGGGCTTCCGTAGAAAAACATCTTGCTGCACTTAAAATTTAAAAAACTTTTTGCACTTAAAATAAGAAAACTAAATTGAATGTTGCTTGAATTAAGAAAAACACACTTATTCCATTGGCAGATAATTTTACTTGTCAACTTGAACTATTTCTATTTGAACTCAAATAAAGTAAAATATTCTTAGTTTAATTCATTTTAGCTTAACTAGATATTGTTTTTTTCCAGTGTTGGTGTCTTTTCTTTTTTTTTACTTTGCGCGCCTCTGCACAGATCTGGCCTGTAACTTGGCCCGGTGACCTTCTCTTTCATACGAAGCTAGATTTAAAAGGTTTAAAGTCATCCTGTGGAACATTCTTAGCAAAGCAATAACATCTCCATGGCGACAGGCGGGTGACAGCTGGTGCGGGCAGCTGCCAGGGACAATCCCGCACAGTTGTTTCGGCACCAGGTGCAGCACCGGAGCGAGACAACAATCAAACTGCAGCACGCTGGTCACTCGTGGGGCAGAACGGAGCGCAGGGCATTTAAGGTTCATATGACTTAACTTTTTACATTTTTCTAATCAAGACTTGGAAAACTGTGCTCAATATTTACCAGAGTTTTACATCAGATTAATGGAAGTTTGTTTGAAATTGAAAAGAAAAGAACAAAATACAACAAGTAGCAGTGGGTTCTCGAAAATTCCATCCAAAAGATGCACAAGGAAGGCATTTTTCTGACAATTTAAACCTCTATTTTTAAAAATCCTCATTCATTTGTTTTAATCTAATACAGTTTTAGCCCTTCACTGTAAAAAAAAACAATATCTAGGTAAGTTAAAATGACTTAAATTAAGAACATTTTAACTTTATTTGAGTCGATTCATTCACGATTGACAACTCCAATGGAATTCACACACTTTTTTATTAGTCTGTCTACTTCTCCAAAGCCCAAAATGTTCTGTTCCACCTCGTGATGTCATGAACACCGCAAAAAACGATATCTAGGTAATAGGGATGCAACAATAACTGAAATATCGTGATATCGTATCGTCAAAGTTCTCACAATAATATCGTGGACCATCACAATATATCGAATTGCAAGTAAATGAAGCGTTATAGTGCAGCAATAACTTAAAAAATTCAGAGGGAACTACATAGACCATGATCCTTTGCTCCATTTCAGTGCAGACGACAAGAAGAAATAACAGTTCTAACACTTTAAAGTCTTGTCAAGGAGTTTTAAGAGGAAAAAGAAGCCTATTAACAGTTTTAAATGTTTACTCTCCACAAAATATCACAATTAATATCGTACCGTGAAAATATCGCACCGAGAGATTTGGATATTGTTACATCCCTAATCATGAGCCTCCGCATCATATCGTGAGCTTTCCCACGATATCTCAATAAATATCGTACCGTGACTTTCATGCCGTGACGATATCGTATCGTGAGATTTGGATATCGTTACAGATCTACTATAGCTTGATTCATCAGCCGGTTTCACTTCGTGGAAACCGTCTGACCTCGTAGCATTAGAATTCGTTCACTTGACGGTAGGAGGGTACTTTTTATCATTTAACCAATCGCTACTATTTGTTCGTGACGACTGGCATATTAAGCTTTTCCCAAATCCTGTAGGAAGAAGGACAATAACGTCTTTCCTCTTGATAAAATTCTCCAAACATTCTCTTTGTTCCGGCTTTAAATCCTCGATCTCGGGAATCGTCGCCAACACTGAATATATGTCTCTTCGCTGATTGGCTGGTGCCCGAACTTGCACTTCCAGGGTTTTTGCGAACCGTCTAGTGTATTCTGATTCCTGACCTAGTCACCGAAGAGAAATAAAATTGAGAGGAGGCACTAGGTGGCGCCAGCCTGGCTACCCCTATTAGGTAAGTTAAAATGATTTAAATTTAGAACATTTTAACTTTATTTGAGTCGATTCAACTTGAAAAGTAAAATGATCTACCCATGGAATAAGTTTCTGCTTCTTAATTCAAGCAACATTCAATTAGGTTTCTTATTTTAAGTGCAAAAAACCCGCCTGTCTCCATGGAGATGTTATTGCTTTGCTAAGAATGTTCCACAGGACGACTTTAAACCTTTTAAATCTAGCTTCGTTTGAAAGAAAAGGTCACCGGGCCAAGTTACAGGCCAGATCTGTCCAGAGGCGCGCAAAGTAAAAAAAAGAAAAGACACCAACATTGGTAAAAACAATATCTAGTTAAATTAAAATGAATTAAACTAAGAATATTTTACTTTATTTGAGTAGATTTGACTTGACAAGTAAAATGATCTACTAATGGAATAAGTTTGTGCTTCTTAATTCAAGCAACATGCGATTTTGTTTCTTATTTTAAGTGCAAAAAGTTGTTGTTTTTCTTGTTTTTTTAAGTGAAGCAAGATGTATTTTTATATTTATAAGTACAAAATTCTCATTCCACTGGCAGATAAATTTACTTGTGAAGTGAAATTTACTCAAATCATGACAAATCTTTCTAAATTCAAGTCAGCTTAACTTAAACTTAACATCTTAACCTTCGTTTTATATAATTCTGCTGACTTTTTTGAGTGAAATGAGTTGTCTAATCTGTCAAATACATTTTATCTCTTACATTTAAAAACAAAAGGATTATAAAAACAAACATCCGCCTGCAGACTCCAGGGAGGAATTCCACTGGACCCGGAAGTGGAAGCTTTGCGTCATGCTTTCCGACTGCTGTTGACTGCTCTGTGTGCTTGTTGTGTCAGCTGACTGCATGTGAGCGCAGGGCTAAAGTTAGACAGTTAAACAGCTCTGCCCAGCCTCTGTCCTGCTTCTGCCCCTGCCCCTGTCCCTGTCTCTACCTCTGCCCCTGCCCTGCCCCTGCCCAGCCCCTGCCTCGCCTCCATACTGACTCCAGCTCTGAGGCAACCGGGCATTGCACAAGAGGAGCCACCGCAAACAACAATCACAACAATCACGACGTTTGAAAGCGATGGTCTTTAACGTTTTTTAAGACCAGGGGTCCACAAACCGATGGCAAGATGGAGCAGAAACCCCCGACTTTATATTAAATTGGTAAAAGTGTTGTGCATAAACATCTTCTCTCTTAATACTACGGGGGGTTTCCATCGAATTCCAGGCTTATCCTAAAATCCTGAGCTGAAACTATCTCCATGTCCAACTTAAGCCTCAACTCGTTCCATGACAGAAATAATCCTGAGTCTGACCAAAGCTAATTCAGGCCTGAAGTTTGGGAAGACCAGAGCAACGGAGCAACGACCTCATGGAAAATGGACGAGAGAAAAGCCACAACACGCACGGAGAAGAATTTGATAACAACAGCGTTCTGACATGGCTGATAGATCACAAGAGTCAGTTTCGACCCAAAATAATGCACCATAGGTAAAATCTTTCAGCTGAGGTAGTCCTGACCGAGCAACAAGATCATAGAGATGGGTCTCCAGGCGTCCCATGTGCTGCCTACTGCTCCTGAACGAAGGATGAAATGCAGAGGACAATTTCCCTACAAAGATAATAAACAGCCCATGGTTCTCCACAGGCAAAACGTGTCTTGCCCTCTCCAGGTGAGTGGAGAGTCCCTGCCTCAAGTGGAGGAGTTCAAGTATCTCGGAGTTTTGTTCACAAGTGAGGGGAGGACGGAGAGTGAGATTGACAGGTGGATTGGTGCAGCGTCGGCAGTGATGCAGTCGCTGTATTGAACCGTTGTGGTGAAGAGGAGAAGCTCTCGATTTACCGGTCAGTCTTCGTTCCTCCCCTCACCTATGGTCATGAGCTCTGGGTAATGACCAAAAAAAACAAGATCATAGATACACGCGCTCGAAATGACTTTCCTCCACAGGGTGGCTGGACGCTCCCTTAGAGACAGGGTGAGGAGCTCAGTCACATGGGAGGAGCTCAGAGTAGAGCCGCTGCTCCTTCACATTGAGAGGAGCCAGTTGATGTGGCTCGGGCATCTGTTCCTGATGCCTCCTGGACGTCTCCCTCGAGGCCCAGGGAAAGATCCAGGACATGCTGGAGGGATTATGTCTCTGGGCTGGCCTGGGGACACCTTGGGATCCCCCTGGAGGAAGTGTCCGGGCTGAGGGAAGTCTGGGAGACCCTAGTTAGATTGCTGCCCCCATGACCCGGCCCCATATAAGTGGAAGAAAATGGATGAATGAATGGACAAAACAAAACAAAACAAAAAAAAACTACATTTAGTGTAATATACTGTAGGACCTTTGAGTAGGCCTAAACATTTCTGGATATTTAGAGCTCTTTCAGAAAACAAACATGTGACATGTGACCCAATGATCTCATCACAGAAAGTGTTGATGTCATACTCCCAAACATAAGCACGACCCAAAAGGAAAATGTCCTGCCTGGTCACAATCATAAACCAAATGTAGTTATGATGTCAGAGAAACACAGCAGGGCTCCAAACCTAAAAGAGATGTTTTTGTTTTTTTAACACTAGATGCCTTTCCTGCCTTTTCACTACTACGACAACATGAACTGATGGAGCACGGACTCCCAGATTTCCTTCACCCTGGACAGATTTAAAATCACTAAGCTGTAACTCAGAGCTCAACTGTTGTCCCCCAGAAACAAAAATAAATAAATAAATAATAATAATATTGATAAAATAAATAAATAAATAAATAACTACAACTAAAATAAAAAACTAAATAAAATAAAATAAAACTAAATAAATAAAATAAAAGATTTAATAAAATAAAATAAATAACTAAAATAAAAAACTAAATAAAACAAAATAATTAAAATAAAATAAAAAAGTATAAAATAAAATAAAACAAAACAAAATAACTCAAATAAAATAAAAACAAACTAAATAAAATAAAACTAAACTAAATAACTAAAATAAAATAAAAAGTGAAAACAAAACAAAATAACTCAAATAAAATAAAATAAATAAAACAAAATAACAAAAAAAAAAAAAAAAACTACATTTAAATTCAGTTAAAAATGTGTTTCCACGGTGATTGTAGAGATGCCTGAGAAAGCCCAATTAGAAATGAGCAAACCAATTATCAAATTATAAAGAAAACTGAATGAAATCTTTGTTTCTATCATTTCCATCATCTCCAACTGACCAGGAAGTGCTTTTTCCAAAATATAAAGTCCTTTTCGGAGTGAACTGTACCTGAGCTGTGCCGCGTGATCTTCAGGTAACATCTTGGGAAATCTCAGAAAATCAGAAAAACTAAAATAATCAAAATGAAATAAACCGGATCCAAAGTGCTGCCCGCGAGCGCTATTTCACCAAGTGTTTGTATCCAGAGCCACGCGACAGTATTTGAAGAGCTCTAAAAATAACGCCGGGATTTCAACAGAAGGCCGGGACACCTCCACCCCTGTCGCCCCCCTGTCGCCCCCCCTGTCGCCCCTGTGAGCCCCATGACTCAACCCCCCTGTGACCCCCCTCTCACCCGCCACACCCCCTCTCCTCACCCATGTCATGTTTCCTCAGCGTGTTGTTTGAGCCGCACGTTTGCTTTTAAAAGGGCCTCGACACGGCGCATTCCTCTGACCTGGACAGGATTTTAAAAGTTATATCAGGTTATTCATTGTTATTTTCAGATTTATTATCCACTTACGAGTTCTGAGACTGTTTAAGGTTGTTTATTTTCAGAGAACTTGTTGCATGGACAGATAATTTCACCATTTTTAAGTCGTTTTCTGATTTAAGTGTTTATGGCTTAAATTCTGGCCAAGCTTTTTTGCAGTGTACACACTTTTTGTTGTTCTTAACACAAAAAAGTGTTATTTTAACTATTTGAAAGTTAAATAGGGGTTCGAGTTTGGGTTATTTGCCAGTTGAAGTTAATTCAACTTCCTTTAGTGTTAATTAAATTTCCTTTAACTTCCTCTAGTGGTAATTGAACTTCCTTTAATGTTAACTCAACTTCCTTAAGTGTTAACTTCAATGTGTTAATTCAACTTCTGTTACTGTTAATTCAATCTCTAGTGTTATTTCAACTTCCCTTAGTGTTAATTCAACTTCTCCTAGTGTTAATTTAACCTCCTCTAGTGTTAATTCAAATTCTTTTACTGTTAATTCAACTTCTCTAGTGTAAATTCAACTTCCTCTACTGTTAATTTAACTTCCTCTAGTATTAATTCAACTTCCTTTAGTGTTAATTCAACTTCCTCCCACTCAACACTTCAAACTCTGGTGAGAGAAGACCAAATTTGAACCAGTTTTGTTCATAATTTCATCTTAAATTAACTCAAATAAAGTGTAAAAATAAAACCTCTGTGTGTTGTTTTGCTAAATCAGGATAACTCTACAAAGTGTTATCTGTTTACTCTCAAAACGTTCATCTAACTCCTGATTTCAGGGTTAAACAGGAACTTTGGTCCAGAGTTAAAAATGTTAAATTAACTCTAGAAGAGTTGGGACTCATATAAACCTGAGAAAATGTTCAAATCGATTGTGTGAGAGTCAGTTTTAACACTTCACTTTTTGCTGTGTCCTGTAAGTATAAACTCATTGTGGAGAATAATTAGGACGGTCAAAATACATAAGGTACGTGAGGAAAAACACTTTTAAAACAAACGAGTTAAGTTAATTGAAGTCGTAAAACAAAACATCTGAGATCCTCCTCTGGGCTCTTCTTCTCCTCTACCTCTGCATTCATCTTTTGTTTTCTCCTGTGCTCGTCCTCTGGTCTCCTCCTCCCCTCCTCCTTTGGTGTCCTCCTCTGCTCCTCCTCTTCTTGTCCTCCTTTGCTCTTCTTCTGCTCCTCCTCTGTGTCTCCTCCTCTGCGTCTCCTCTGCTCCTCCTCTGGTCTCCCTCTGTTCTTCTCCTCTGCTCCTCTTCTCCTCCTCTCCTTTTCCTCTGGTCTCCCTCTGTTCTCCTCCTCTACTCCTCTTCTGCTCCTCTTTTGCTACTCCTCTGGTCTCCTCCTCTTCTCCTCCACTTCTCCTCCACTTCTCCTCCTCTACTCCTCCTCTAGTCTCCTCTGCTGCTCTTCTTCTCCTTCTCTTCTCCCCCTCTACTCCTCCTTTGGTCTCCTCTTCTTCTCCTCCACTTCTCCTCCTCTAGTCTCCTCTGCTGCTCTTCTTCTCCTTCTCTTCTCCTCCTCTACTCCTCCTCTGGTCTCCTCTTCTTCTCCTTCTCTTCTCCCCCTCTACTCCTCCTCTGGTCTCCTCTTCTTCTCCTCCTCTTCTTCTCCTCTGCTGCACTTCTACTCCTTCTCTACTCCTTCTCTGGTCTCCTCCTCTACTCTTCCTTCTCTACTCCTCTACTCCTCCTCTTCTGCTCCTCCTCCTCTTCTTCTCCTCCTCTTCTGCTCTTTTCCTCCTCTGTCTCCCTCTGTTCTCCTCCTCTACTCCTCTTCTGCTCCTCTTTTGCTACTCCTCTGGTCTCCTCCTCTTCTCCTCCTCTTCTCTCCTCCACTTCTCCTCCTCTAATCTCCTCTGCTGCACTTCTACTCCTTCTCTACTCCTTCTCTGGTCTCCTCCTCTACTCTTCCTTCTCTACTCCTCTACTCCTCCTCTTCTTCTCCTCCTCTTCTCCTCTTCTGCTCCTCTTCTTCTCCTCCTCCTCCTCTTCTTCTCCTCTTCTGCTCCTCTTCTCCTCCTTCTCTGCTTCTCTCTGGCTCGGGTTCTTGTTCCTGGAAGCTCCATGTGCTGTAGTTTTTCTGTACACAGGCTCAGTTTCACAACAGGTCAGCCGCTCTGGGGGTTCCATCTTGGCCGCACTGCCGCTGTGTCATTGAGCAATGCGCCTCGTCACATGCTCGAGGAGGGAGTAGAGCGCCGCACGTGACGGTTCTGGAGCTAAACATATTTACTGTCTGCTGGAGTCCGCACGGAAGGATCCACGATGTAACGGGGGAGGGAACGAGTCGTTGTTTTTGCAAATCTCAAGTGAGTCTCAAGACAGAAAGTCCAAGCCAAGTCCTGAGTCTGTGGTCCACAAATCCAAGCCAAGTCCAAGTCCTCTGCTTTGAGCTTCAAGTCAATTCAAGTCCTTAAAGTATTTTTTTGTAATTTAAATGCTTTTAAACTAAATTGTACTGCTTTAAAAATCATACAACAAACAGGAACGTAATAATATTCAAATCTCACGGCACAAATACTCAATATTTTGGAGAAGCAAACACAATTGTCTGTTTTGTTCTTTTCAAAAGCCTTGACAAAAATGTGATACAAACCGTTAGTGTCATAATCCAAAGAATTAAGATTAAAAGTGTGTAATAACAGTTACTTAATTTGTACTGAAATGGAGCAAAGGATCATGGTCTATGTAGTTCTCTCTGTTTTATCTGTTGCTGAATCAAATCTAGTGTTGTAGTAAAGAGCGCACTAATTGAGACCAAGACCAGTATGAGACCACAGGGTCCCAAGATCAGGACAAGACCAAGACCTCTGAGGGTCGAGACCGAGACAAGATCGAGACTTTCAAAGGTCGAGACAAGACCGAGACCACAGCCCAACGACACATCCTTCTGCACAGACCTCAGCAGACCATCTTTGTATTTTTTGACATTTATTTGTAATTTACAGTTATTTTGTCATATTTTTTTTTTTTTAAATGTGTTCCTCACCTTTCACAGTGGTTGGTCTCATCCTCATTCAGCTCAGGTCCTCTACCAGAGGCCTGGGAGCCTGAGAGTTCTGCAGTATCTTTGCTGTTCCAGTACTGCACTTTTCTGGACTGAGATGTCTGTTGTTTTTCCTGGTATCGGCTGTCGTCTCTTCCAGTTTGGGGGTTACAGCCGCCAGTGCTCTCATCACCACAGGCACCACTGATGCTTTCACTTTCCAGACCTTCTCCAGCTCCTCCTTGAGCCCCTGGTATTTTTATATATATGGTGATCGGAGCACTCGGGACCGTAATCCCCAAACTGGAAGAGACTACAGCCGATACCAGGAAAAACAACAGACATCTCAGTCCAGAAAAGTGCAGTACTGGAACAGCAAAGATACTGCACAGAACTCTCCGGCTCCCAGACCTCTGGTAGAGGACCCAGAACCTACTTGCTGTGAGGCATGAGTGCTAGCCACTCAGCCACCATGCCGCAATCTAGGCATGTCCAAACTGTGGCCCAGGGGCCAAATGCGGCCCTCAGACAAATTTTTCTTGGCCCTCAGGCTTCCAGGTGAATTGGCCCAAATGACCTTTCATCAATTAAAAATTAACTTTTTCCTGCAAGTTTTTTGAAAATCTACTTTGATAAAGCCAATATTTAATATTTAGTGTGTGGTTTTATGGATCTTAGCGTGAATAAAGACTGATGGATCATTCTAACGTGTTAAACATGCACATATTTCAATTATTCACTATATTGAGCTCCAGTCTACAGCCCTCGATCAGTCCTCTGCTTCATCTGTGTTTACATATGTGGCCCTTGATGAAAAAAGTTTGGACACCCCTGGACTAATCAAAACAATGCAAAGGGAGCATGTGATCTAATTTATTGTGACAGTCTCCAGTATCATTAAGTAAGACATTTGATGATCCAGTATCACAATATTTCATTTATTGTTACATTCTTAGTAACAAATAGAGACGTGGACCCCTAAAGTATCAGCGTTTAGAGAAAATTGTTTTCTAAATGATGAAACATCAAGTCATCTCAAGTCACAGGGCTCGAGTCCCAAGTCCTCAAAATAGTGACTCAAGTCTGACTCGAGTCCAAGTCAAAACTTGTGTATGTTTCTGAGCAAAACCCGGCTCATGCCACGTTCATATGTGCAGCACTCGGACCTGAGTTGTGCCCATTGATCTAGAACGACTCTCACAGAAAAAGATCAAGAAAAAGTGGAACATCATGACACAAACTGGACTCTGGTCGAAGCAGAGAGGGTCTATGATTCAGACAAAAGACAATTACCTCAAAATTACCCAGGAAACGCTTCAGTTTAGCTTCATCTGGGTCAAATTCAGAATAAATCTTAAGAACTAATCTATCTAATCAAAAGAATAATTGTTAGACTTCATTCATCTGAAAAACTCAAACTTTTGTTACATCCAGTTGAACAGGGACGTGTCTGTGTGTTTGAGAACTCACCCGTGCATCACACCAGGAATCCAGAATCCTCCTGTCAAACAAACAAACAAACAAACAAACTTTATCACCATAGCAACGCACAGAGGACAAACCCAAACTTTCCCAGACGATACCTGCAAAGTCGACGAGGACTCCCAGAGCCAAGAGGAGGCACAGGAGGCAGAGGCTCCGACACGGGCCCAGCACCACCAGCCTGCAACAGCAACGCAGCACCGGGTCACAATACGATACTGATCATGTAAAGGTGCACTGTGTAACCTGCTCGTCTCCATGGAGATATTATTGCTCTGACTGAAATGTTACACAGGATGGTTTTAAAGAACGAAGGCCCACAGTAAAGAGCCAGCTGTCAATAAAAAAAAATAAATAAATAAAATAAAATAAAAAAATAAAATAAATAAAAAAATAAATAATAAAATTTAATTAAAATTAAAATTAAAATAAATACAATTCTTATAAATAAATGCAAGCTCTATGGAAAATTACAGGTAAAGCAATTAAAATGTATGACTGTCAGCTAGTTCCTCAAAAACATACCTCGGAGTTGTGCTTTGTTTTTTTGATTCACCCACATATTTGTGATGAGGAAACAAAATACAATCAGAAAATATAATATGGGACTTTTAAGAAATATAACAAAATTATTCGGCTTTGGTGTTCAACAATGAAATGAGCAATAAATTACATTTTAATATCTCAGGTTAGTAGCAATAGGCTTATACTATTGTCATGTTTATTTGAATAGGCCACATTGTAAATTATGCAGGATATTATTATGTTTCAGAGACAATTAGATGCCTTCAAGCTTTGATTTTACATGTAGCCTAAAGATCAAAATATAAAAAAGTGATTATTGGGCCGGAATAAAAAATAGAAAATATCTATGACCACGTAATAGCCTCAAACAAATCAGAAATAGCCTCTGTAGCCAACACCTAAGCGCCGGGAGCAGGAGAGAGTTGGAGTGATGCGTCATGATGCTCACCACAGCAGCGCGCTCACACCGGAGAGCACGAGGCAGGTCCGGTACGGTCTGTGGCTCCAGTCCACCAGGCCCCGGGGCCCCGGAGCCTCCTCCCGGGCTCCTGGGCGGGGGTCGGGTCCCGGGGAACTGTCTGTGTCCATAACTCTGGTAACTCACTCCCGGTCACGCCGGTGTCCGCTGCTGGAGTAAAGGATCCCGGTTCCTTCAAAATAAAAGCGTAAAAGCGGAGCCGTGCGGTTGAGTCCGGCTCATGTTCTCATCATAATGTCAGTATCTGTGGCACGAGACTAAACAGCGTCTGTAAACCCAGAGGAGGGTGGGACCGGTCAGGGAAGCAGGCAGAGAGGTTCCGCGTGGAAGTAATCTGGTGAGTTTAGGTCAGTTTGGCTGCAGTTTGCACTTAAACCACATGAGGGCGCAGTAGTCCTTCCACCGCTGTCTGCTCACAGCGCACAGTGCGCGGTGCAGATTAGAAACATGTCACTGAAATTAAAAAGAAAAAAACTGTCTGAGAGCTGCAGGCTGAATGTCAGTGACTGCTCTAATGAAGCCACAGCTGTCCTGGGGCAGACCGGCTGAAGAGAGAGTGCCAATCTGCACCCTCATCCCTTCCACACACACCACGGGCATATTGGGTCAAGTGTTTTATCTACAGCCCCAGAGCTGCCAAGCTTCAGTGGCCCAACCCGCACAAGAGCGAGTGAAAAACCCCAACCCAAACCCAAAACCAACTGAATTTTCCTTTGTATTTATGAACACCACTCAACCCCTCCCCACAAATCAAATCAAACTTTATTTATAGAGCACGTTTCACACAAAAACTCTGTCCCCACATCTGTCCCTCCTCACACACACCTGTCCCTCCTCACACACACTCACACACACACACACTGTCCCTCCTCACACACACCTGTCCCTCCTCACACACACATGTCCCTCCTCACACACACCTGTCCCTCCTCACACACACCTGTCCCTCCTCACACACACCTGTCCCTCCTCACACACACACCTGTCCCTCCTCACACACACACACCTGTCCCTCCTCACACACACCTGTCCCTCCTCACACACACACTGTCCCCTCCTCACACACACCTGTCCCTCCTCACACACACCTGTCCCTCCTCACACACACACACACACACCTGTCCCTCCTCCTCACACACACCTGTCCCTCCTCCCTCCTCACACACACACCTGTCCCTCCTCACACACACACCTGTCCCCTCCTCACACACACACACACACCTGTCCCTCCTCACACACACACACATCCCTGTCCCTCCTCACACACACCTGTCCCTCCTCACACACACACACACATGTCCCCCTCCCACACACACACACACACACTGTCCCTCCTCACTCACACACACACACTGTCCCTCCTCACACACACACACACTGTCCCTCCTCACACACTGTCCCTCCTCACACACACCTGTCCCTCCTCACACACACACACAATGTCCCTCCTCACACACACCTGTCCCCTCCTCACACACACCTGTCCTCACACACACCTCACACACACACCTGTCCCCTCCTCACACACACACACACACCTGTCCCTCCTCACACACACACACTGTCCCTCCTCACACACACACTGTCCCTGTCCCTCCTCACACACACCTGTCCCCTCCTCACACACATGTCCCTCCTCACACACACCTGCCCCTCCTCACACACACCTGTCCCTCCTCACACACACCTGTCCCTCCTCACACACACCTGTCCCTCCTCACACACACCTGTCCCTCCTCACACACACCTGTCCCCCTCACTCCCTCCTCACACACACACACACTGTCCCCTCCTCACACACACCTGTCCTCCTCACACACACTGTCCCCCTCACACACACACCTGTCCCTCCTCACACACACCTGTCCCTCCTCACACACACACACACACTGTCCCCTCACACACACTCACACACACCTGTCCCTCCTCCTCACACACACCTGTCCCTCCTCACACACACACACACTGTCCCTCCTCTCCTCACACACACCTGTCCCTCCTCACACACACACCTGTCCCTCCTCACACACACACACTGTCCCTCCTCACACACACACACACACACATGTCCCTCACGTCCCTCCTCACACACACACCTGTCCCTCCTCACACACACCTGTCCCTCCTCACACACACACACACATGTCCCTCCTCACACACACACACCTGTCCCCCTCCTCACACACACACCTGTCCCCTCCTCACACACACACTGTCCCTCCTCACACACACCTGTCCCCTCCTCACACACACACCTGTCCCTCCTCCTCACACACACATCTGTCCCTCCTCACACACACACTGTCCCCTCCTCACACACACCTGTCCCTCCTCACACACACACACTGTCCCTCCTCACACACACACCTGTCCCACCTCACACACACCTGTCCCTCCTCACACACACACCTGTCCCTCCTCACACACACCTGTCCCTCCTCACACACACACACACCTGTCCCTCCTCACACACACACCTGTCCCTCCTCACACATGAAATCTGAGGAGACTGTACCATAAGTGCATTTAAAAAGGACAGCACAGAGCATTGTTACATCTAAAATAGCACAATGCCATGTCCTTAGATCCAGCCGGGGGACCACGGCAGACGAGGCAGCGCTCAAAGTCTTCTCTGCTTTTAAAAACACATTTGAACACCTGCTCCGTCATGTTGAAATATAGTTTAATCTTTTGAGTAAACAACAGTTTCAAATGTTCAAGTCTCAAATGACCACGCGGGGATGTTATTGTTGTTGCTTCCGACCGTTCGGCGTTGAACATTTTAGCAGATGACACCGAGATCAAGTTACCAGCGCTGTTATAAAACCATATTTGAATAACAGCAACATTTTTAAAAAGTTTCATCACATACAATACGGAACTTTCCAGATTTTTTTCCATGGAGACAAGCAGCTCTGTACTTCAGGTAATGTAAATTTTTCAACTTTTCTTCGCAAACTGTTTCTTGATTAGAAATGTGCAAAAATATCAATATATCGTATCGTTTAATCTCATGATACAGTATCGATATCATGGGCTGCTGTGTCGATATATCGCCAAGAGTATTTTTTTTTGTATATTTTACTCGATTATTTTGTTACAGCACTACAGTTTTGTTGTTTGTTTAGTGGAACACATTTGACATTTTCACAGTTTTTATGTTC